>NW_004524717.1:4864359-4885384 GCF_000260255.1 Octodon degus
CCCTTGCACTTGCCAAGGAAGTGCTTATTCCACTGAGCCTTCTCTCCAGCCCCTTAACAATTTCTAGAGTAATTAAATGATACTCTTTTAAAATACTATCAACTGTAACCTAAGTACATTATCAAGGTCGGTATCTGACGTCTAGAGCCAACAAATCAAGATAATTCTGGTATTCCAGTAGTTAAAAAGTATTCTTACATGGTATATCCTATACGAAAATGTCCCAAATGAACCTATTATATTCTGGTATGATAAATGCATGTATGAAACTGTCAAATATGAACCCATTGTATTTTTCAAGTAATATTTGCTAATATAATAAAAAGTATCTTTTCTCATTATAGACATTCTAGTACTGTGAAAGCATACTCAGCAAATCTGCTGCACTATCCTGTGATACAAGCCAGACCTTCTTCCTAGTGCATTGATTCAGAATCTCTAGTAAACTAATTTTAATTCATAAATAAAAAGATTCATCCCTCTTAATTCATTCAGTTAATTGCCTCTAAATGACCCTTAGTCATGCATCCAAATGGAAGTTTAGATAATGAGACTTCAAATTCAAAAAGAAAACATATCCTTTCATTGATTTTTGATTCCTCAAATCTGGTCCTTAACAGCTGAAATTGAAAATTTATTTTGTCTGGTTGGATGTGGTTGATCAATTCAACCTGTTCCTAAAGCAGAAACAGAAATTACCACGAAAAAGCTTGCTCTAAAGGGCGTTCTCTACATAATATACATAATAGAGCTGTACTGTGTTCACCATGACTGTCAGCTTCTGCTCTTTGAGAAGACTTATCAGCTCTGTACTTTTTTTTTAACTTCATTGTATAGTAGTATATTATTCAATATGGATATAAAAAATTGCTGTATGGTATCTGGATTAAATCACTCATAATTTCAAGAGGGCATGAATATGAAAATGGTTATGCTATTGAAGAGAGATTAACAGTTTTTTGCCGAGAAGGTAGAGGACCTGAAACAGTTCCAGGAACTTTAGAAAGCCTTTTGCTTAGAGAAGAGCAGTCCAGTAACCTGACGGTGTAGAACAGATGTGCAGTTGAGCTAGAGAAAGCCTCTCACGTTATTTTAAGACCTAAAGCAAAATAAAAAGTAGACAAGAAAGTGGTCAATGAAAGCTGTGCTGCATCATGTACATCAAGACTCCCAATCACATTGGAAAACATAATGTTAACATATTAATTATATGATAAATACCTATAGAAAACTACTTTTACCTAAAGGACATCTCAAGTTATAACCTGGTACTTAAAAGGATTATATGGAAGAAACTGTTCATCGTAGATATTAAAGTTCAACATGTTTGCCATAAAAAATAAACAATTTCTAGAGTAACTAAATGCTGCTATTTTAAAACGCTATCAACGTTAAGTCTTCTCTGTGGGAAAGAAATTATGATTTGGCAATGTTCCAGCATCTCTGTGTTCATCTTAAAAAATCTTGTGGTTCAGCCAAAGCTTTCATGCTCATGTCAGTTAAACCTTAAATATATCTGTTTAATTTTTGAGGCACCTGTTTTCAAGACTCACAGTTTACATTTTAAAATAATACATATATAACTAAACTTGATAATATGAAATGTGTTGGCTATTTCTTAGTATTTTAAAATTATTGAGTTTAAAAAAATCCTTAGTAACAGTCACATTTTTCTCGTATGAAGTTGTAAAAATAAAAATTTGCATTTCCTTATGATGAAAAATATTTAAGACTTAACTCTGTTCATATAGTACCTACTAATATGGTTCCTTGGGTGCAGGTTTTAATATAACACCATAACCAAACTATGCCAAGAACATGTCAGTTACTGTCTAAGCATTATGTCAAATTTTGCTTACTCACTCTTAAAGACAGATTAACTTGATCTTTGGAATCTTTTCCAATTCAAGGTGGTATGATTTAGACAAAGCTTAGCACATAGTTTCTAGTGTTTGCCATACAATGGTCTCTTGAGTTACACTTTTGTATTTATAAAATGAAAGCATTAGGCCAGCCTAATATTTATACAGATATATCTAAATTTCAGAAGTGGCACTAATGAAGGAGCTTGTTTGTCTGCACAGTATTGAACTTGTCAGGCATTCTCTCCTCTTTAAAATTCTTATTGGATAATTTTGCTATGAGTAGCACAACATACATTTCTTTGTCCTTAGTCTTGCAGTTTAGTCAACATATTGTTATACAGGTTACATCTTTTCTGCCACTCCTCGTTTGAGATAGATTCATTTGTTGGTGCTTGTATTTTCACTTTTTCGTTCACCTTGTCTGCTGGATGACTTAAATGATCTCTTTCTTGTATGAAGAATACTGTCATGATTATTTAGGTAAGCTGTGCAAAAACTTTTAGGCAGTGAAGAATCACTACTCCCCCATACCTGCTAGTATATTCCCATTTTCCCTCAAGTTGATACATTTGTTTCTCACAGAGAATTGGGATTTTCTGCAACTATATATATGCTGGGTTGAAACAAATAATTAAATACATACTTTGTAAATAATAACTAAATATATTCTTAATGAAGAATAATATCCGAGTTTCCCAGTGAGAAAGAAGTTACCAATAAGGGGAAAATAAAAAGGTGAAGTATACGATATTTGAGTGGAATTGGAAGTATTAGTTTGAACTCATGGCTCTTTATATATGAGGATAGATAGATTTAAAAAATACAGATCGGGCATATCTACATAGTATAATCAGAAAACACGATGTTTAAATCTTTAAAAAATTATTACTGTAAAGAACATATTGCCATTAATCTCCTTCAAAATACTCCCGCTTTCTTCGAACACACTCCATTGAACACACTCCATCGACACTTTCTGAAGCAGTTCTGAAAGTCCTCTTTCATGAGTGTCTTTAGTAGCCACCTTGATGTCCTGAATTGATTAAAAACATTTACCTTTTATGATTATGTTGATTTGAGGGAAGAGCCAAAAGTCACACAGTGCCAGATCTGGTGAATAAGGTAAAGGACGACACACCATAGTATTTTTACTCGCCTTTCCTTGAGATGACACTTGACAGCAGCATTCACTGTACTTTTGTGCACATCTTCTAAAGACACAGAAAAGGACTTCCAGAACTGCTTTGGAAAGTGTTGACAATAATGAAGTAAGTGTGTTTGAAGCATGAGGGAGTATTTTGAGGGGGGGTTCATGGTATTGTATCTTTTACTGTAAAAAAATTTTACATTCACCATATATTTTGATCAAATCTCACAGATGTTGGTATACCTATAGCTGTTTCTTGTTTCTATCTACTGTGAAGACAAGAAAGCAGGAATACCTAATAGCAATGCATATGCCTACTACTCACACCTGGGATTAAATATAATTTTTCAACAAAAGATGCCAAAGCTCCTTAGAAAATTAATTCCAGAACTGGGGCAGGGAAAATATAAAATGACCTGGAACATTAAGTACAAATAACCAAGTAAGATGAAGGTATATCCGAAGGATATAAGAACTAACATGATAGTGTTACCAATAGCAAATTGTTTCCTGTTTTAATATTTATGTCTTTGCTCCATTTTTATTGCAGTTTAGTTCATGGTGAGATTTATGGGCCTAAATTCAATCTTTTGCATGTCGATAGTCTGCTTTCATAGCATCATTTATTAAAAAGGCTCTTTTTCCAGTGTCTGTTTTTTTATTCTTTTCTAAGATCAGATAGCTGAATGTACTTGGGGTTATTTTTTTACTCTATTTCTGTTCCATCGATCCATATTTACCATGCTGCTTTTATTACCGTAGTGAAAATCTAGGATTGTGATACCTACTGCTTTATTCCTGTTACCTAGGATTGCTTTTGCTATTTTGGCCCTCTTCTAGTTCCATGTGACCTTTGCAGTGTTTTCCTAGTTCTGTAAGAAATTCTGTGGGTATTTTGATTGACAGTGCATTAAATCTGTATATCAGGTTTTGATGTATAGCCATTTTGACAATATTGGTTCTGCGTAGCTAGGAGCAGGTGATATCATCTCATTTTCTGATGTGCTCTTCAACTTCCTTTTTCAGAATGATTGTAGATGTCTTTCACTTCCTTGGTGAGGTTAATTTCTAAGTATTTTTTTCTTTATGATACCATGAATGATATTTTTTCCTAATTTCTTTCTCAGTGGGTTGATTATTAGTGCACGTTACTGATTTTTTGGCATACTGCTACATTGCTCAATTTGGCTTTTAATTCTCGGATTCTTTAGGTGGAAGCTTTGAGTCTTATGTAGAGGATAATTCCATCTACAAATAATGATCATATAACTTCATCCTTTCCTATCCTTATTCCTTTTATTTCTTTCTTTTGTCTAATTGTTCTGGCTATTTTTCCAGAATTTATATTGAATGAAAGTGATAACGGACACTTTTCTTGTTTCTGATTTTAGAAGAAATATTTTTTAGTTTCTCCCCCACTAAAATGATACAAGCGGTAGGCTTGTTGTACTGGTCTTTTTTCAGATAGAGATAAGGTCCTTCTACACATATTTTATTCAGGGTTTTTATCATGAATAGATGTTGGAGTTTGTCAAAGACTTTTTCTTTGTCTATTGAATTAATCATGTGATTTTTGTCCTTGGCTTCTGTGTATGTGATATGCTGCATTTATTGATTTGTTTATCTTGAACCATTTATGCTTCCCTGGAATGAAGTCTACTTGTTCATGATGTATGATCTTTTTGATGATTTGTTGCATTCTTCTTGCCAGTATCTTGGTGAGGATTTTTGCATAATTAAAGAGATTGACTTGTAGTTGTCTTTCTTGGCTGACTCTTTCAGGGTAATGCCTGTTTCCAAGAATGACTTTAGGAAAACTTCTCTTTAGGTTTAATTAAAAGGTTTGAGGAGCATAGGCCTTAGAACTTCCTTGATATTCTCATAGAAATCAGTAGTGAATCCATCAGGACCTGGGATTTCTTAGTTGGTAGGTTTTCTATTACTCTTCAGTTTAGAAAGAAGAGTAATTGCATGTTACAGTTCAGGATCTTTAAGTCTTCTTTGGTTTAGCTTGTATGTATTCTGCAATCCAGTTCTTCTGAATACTCCAGTTGACTGGAGTACAGATTTTCACATTCATTGTTAATGATCTGGATTTCAGTAGTGTTTCCTGGATTTTGCCTTTATTATTTCTAATTGCATTGATTTGGGTCCTTTTTTTGGTTGGATTTGATGGGGTTTTTTCTATGTTGTTTATTCTTTCAAGTAACAAGATCTTTGAGTCATTGACCCTATTAGGTTTTTTGTCTCAATTTCATTGATTTCTGCTCTGATACTTATGTTTCCTTCTTGGTACAAAAGTAAGGTTTGGATTGTTGTTTTCCTAGGACACTAAGGTACATTTTTAGATTATTTACTTGGGCTGTGTCTTAGTTTCTGTTTACTTGTTGATAGTACAAATACCCGATACTCAAAATGAAGGAAGGAAAGGTTTATTTAGCTCACAGTTATTGGAGGGTTCAGTCCATATTCCACTGGCTTCAATGCAAATGACAGCAGTTCATGGCAGACCGGTGCTCCATGGCGAAGATCATAGCACCTCCAAAGTGGCACAGCAGTGAAGATCAAGCTCCTCTGAAGACTGGAACTTCTCCACGGAAGCAGAGCAGGGCAGCAGGAAGCCTTCCATAACTCCTTTATATACACTTTTCATCCTGAGTCACTCTGGGTGGCCCATGGCTCTAGGGTGGAACCAATCACACCTCAGGTTAGACCTTGCCTGCATGCAGGGTGGGGGAGGCCCCAAAGCCCGGACCTGCCCAGGGGATTCAGCCAAGTTGACACAATATATCCAGTTGACTTGATATAAGTACCACAGGCTGTTTCTGTTTTTTATTTTTTAATGTGGACAGTCACAGCTACAAACTTCCCTCCTAAAACTGCTTTGATTATGCCCCATAAATTCCAGAATGTTGTATTTGCATTATTGTTTGATTCTAGGAACTAGTTTCTTCTATGACTCACTGATTATTCAAGAGTGTGTTGTTTAATTTTCATTCATTTGCATAATATCTTTGGTTTCTTATGCCGTTAATTCCTTGTCTCATTGCATGATATCTCATGATATATATGGGATATTTCAGTCTTTTGCACTTACATACTTAAGCTTACTTTCTTGGCTACTGTGTTTGTTTGTTTGATTGTTTATTTATTTATACTGTGGAACAAACTCAAGACCTTGTGCTTGCCAGGTGGGCACTTATGCTGCTGAGGTATATCCTCAGCCCATACGTATTCTATTTTAGAGAAAGTTCCATGTGTTACTAAGAAGAATGTATATTCTGTTGTTAGAACACTGCAGATATCTGTTAAATCCATTTGTTCAAAAATTTAGTTCAACTATGACATTTCTTTTGTGTTTTGGCCTAATTGATCTATTTGTAACAGAGTATAAAGTACCCCTGCTATAATTTTGTTGATAGTTATCTGATCTTCAGTGTCCTGTAATATTTGTTATATAAAGTTGTATGTTCCATTGTTCATTACATATATTTTTATAATTGTCATCTTACCCTATTGAATACTTCCTTTAACCAATATGTGGAGACCTTTCACATTGCTAATCAGTTTTTATTTAAAAGCCTCTTTGAAGTAGAATAGCTAGTCCTGCTTGTTGTAGAGTTTTCTTTGCATGCAATATTGTTTTCCAGGTTTTAATTTTTAGTCTGAATTTCTTCTTAAATGCATATCTTATGTACAGCATATCACTGCATTTTGGTTTTTGATCCGTTCTGACAATCTGAATTTGTCAGTGTTAATCTGTGTGAAATGTTAATCTGTGTCCTTTGATTGGGGGATCAAGACCATTCACATTGATCATTAATACTAAAAGTTATGGATTTATTCTTGAATTGTATTATTTTCCTGTCACTGATTCCCTTTTTTTCTCATCTGTTTAACTGCTCACCCTTACTGGTGCATTCATCCTATTTGACCTTTGGCTCTGTTAACTTCACTTTCTCCTTCTATAATATCCTTGAGGTTTGGGAATTATGGTTTGGTGCTCATGAATTTCTTAAGGTGTTGTTTATCGTGGAAAGACTTTATTTTTCCATCAATTTTGAAGGATAATTTTATCGTATGTATCAGTCGTAGTTGGAAGTTTTTTTCTTTTAGGATTTGAAACACTTCAATCTCTTCTGACTTTTAAGATTTGTGTTGAGAAGTCTGCTACAATTCTAATACATTTGTCTTTATAAGTGATTCACTCTTTTCTGTACTAGCTTTCAAGATCCAGTCATTGTGTTGGACTTTTGGTATCTTGACTATGATGTGTTGTGTAGAGTTCCTTTCTAATTGTGACTCCTTGGGGTTCTATAGGTCTCACTTAATTGTGTACTAAATTCTTTCCCCATATTTGGACATTTCTTTCTAGTTTGTTTGTTTGTTTTTTGTGGCACCAGAGATCAAACTTGCCAATGTACGGATATGCTAGTGTTTATCTGTTTACCTGGTAAAGGAATATTTGGGTAGCTTTCAGTTTATAGAGACAATAGATAGGTTACTGTAAAAATTAGTAGACAGAACATTTCTAGGGGGAGTATAGAACATAGGTTTTCAGAGGGTAAATACCTAGATGTAGGATTGTTGTACCGTATGTTAAATGTTTAATGTTTAAAGCAACTGCCAACCTGTTGATAGGTTGGTTTTACCATCCGACTAGTAGAGACCCAGCTTCTCAACATCCAACAACCACTTACCAGGACACTTTGCTTAAGCCATTCTAAACAATATGTGCTCATGATCACTGTGGGTTACTTGTATTTTCCTAATGGCTTGTGAAATATAGATGGCAAATAAATACGTATTTTCATGTGTTTATTTGCCATTTATATCCTCTTCACTAAACTGTTAACATCTTTCAACCTTTTTCTAAATTGTTTTATTGTTTTGAAAGTTCCTTATGGTTATAATGAATTTTTTTATATAGCTTGTTTTTTCAGTCATCCTACTCTTAGAACAAAAGTTCTAATTGTGAAGTCCAGTTTTATCAGTGTTCCCTTTTGTAGGTCGTGTTTTTTGTCATGTCCAAGAGCTGTTTGCTTAACTCTAGTCTTTTGGAACTTTATCCCTTGCTTTTTACATGTTTTAGATTTATATTGAGTTAATTTTTGTTAATGTGTCAGGTTGTGGTGAGGTTATTTTGATACAGATATTCAATTGTTTCAGTACTATTGTTGAACAGGCTACTCAATCTTTATGCCTATGTCAGTAACTGATTTTCTGTACTTTTATAATTGTATTTCTGAACTCCATTCAATTTTAGAGGAAAACATTGTCTTTTATCTTTAAGGATGCTATCATCTATGTTTGATACAGATGCGCTTTATAAAACTTTCCTTCTATTCTTGATTTGCTGAGAGGGTTGGCGTTTTTTGTTTTGTTTTTTTTTTTTTTTTTTTTTTTTTTGATGAATAGATGTAATTTTTTAAGCTGTTTTTTCTGTACCAGTTGAAATTATCATGTAGTTTAGCTTAAGCCTCTTAACATAGTGAAATGTATTAATACAAGTTCAGATACTGAGTCAGCCTGGATTACTTGGAAAGCCCCACTTGCTAATTTTATTTATACATATTGCTGAATTGGAGTTACTGATATTTTGTTGAAGATGTTTGTGCCAATGTTCATTAGGTATATTGGTCTGTAATTTCTTTGTGTACTACTGTGGCATGGTTGTTTTATCAGAATAGTACCTCACCAAATGAGTTGGAAAGTGTTCTTTTATCTTTCATTTTCTCAAAAATAATGTTCAAATTTGGTCTCATTTCTTTAACAGTGGTAAAATTTTCAAATAAGACTATCTGGGTGTGAAGCTTTGTTTTAGGTGAATATATTAAATTTTACTTTTCTAATATTTATTAGTACATCTTTGCAGTGCATGACATTTATCCTGGGGGAGTTTTTGTACATGTGTATAACACGTCTTAATTCTGTTTTCATTCCCTGTCCTTCCCACCCCTCCCTGATCCCTCCAACTCTTGTTTCCCTTCCCATTTTCAAGAGCTTCTATGCCAGTTTTTTCTTTGATTTTTTTATTAATCCCCTTTCCTTTCTCTCCCTACCATCTTCATCTTTTGATCTCCTTCCTATTTGAAAAAGATCTTCCTGATTTCTGTTGTCTTTTATTTTGACCTTTATTTATATTTTGGGTTTCTCATACAAGATAAAGTTTAACTTTTTAATAATTATGTGGATGTTCAGGTTATCTATTTTTATCTCCAGAGTTTTAGTAGTGTCTGGTTTTTGAGGAATTGCTCCATTTTAGTTTTCAAATCTATGTGTGTAGAAGTGTTAAAAGAATTTCTATATTACTTTTACTCATACTTCTACAAGAATGATTTATTTCATTAATAGTATTAGTAATATGTGTCTTTACTCTTAAAATTTTATTTATTTATTTATGTATTTGGTACAGGGTCTTGCTACACAGCTCAGACTCATAGTGCTCCTCCTGTCTCAGCCTCCCCAGCACTGGGATTACAGGCATCTGCCACCATGCCCAGTTTTGGTGGCCAGCATAGGGTGCCCAGGGTTCTGGGGCTGGCACAGTATAGGGTAAGGGATGATCAAACCTGAGTCCTTGCACTTGCCAGGCAGACACATAGACCACTGAGCTATCTTCCCAGACCTTCTTTACTTTTCTTTTTTAGGCAGTCTTACTAAAGATTTGTTCATTGTATTGACTTGTTGAAAAAAATTATTCTTTTGTTTTATTGATTGCCTCTAGTTTTGTTTTGAATTTTAATTTCATTATTTAGTGTTTTCTTCTAGTTTTGAAGTTTACATAATTTGCTCTTTTTTCTGTTTTAGTAACATACAACTTAGAATTTTTGATGTCTTGTTTTTTAGTATCAGTATTCAATGTTTTAAATGTCCCTTGAGCACTGATGTAGGAATATCACCCAAATTTTTATTTTTTTTCCATTTTTCTCTGTTCCATTTAGAAGGGTGTTAATTTCTGAATGTACAGAGATTTACTTATTGTTCTGCCATTGACATCTAGTTTAAATGCATGGTGATCAGGGAAACATACTTTTAATTTCAGTTATTCAAAATTTGTTGTGTTTGAAAAGTTAGATTGTTGTACTTTCATGACTTTTTGTGTGTATGTAAAACTGAATACTACTATTGCTGGGCAGAGTATTCTATAATGCTGTCGCTGTTTCTTTGATTTCCTTTCTGATATTTATTTTTTGTCTACTTACCTGTCAGTTGTTAATGTAAAGAAAATATTTAAATGCAATTATAATTGGGGTTTTCTCTATATATGTCTTTTTTTAAATGTATTTGGTATAAGGTTTCACTACACAGCTTGAACTCCTAGTGATTCTCCTGTTTTCAGCCTCCCCAGTGTAGGGCTTACAGGTGCGCACCACCATGCACAGTCTCTGTGGCCATCTCAGCCTGTCCAGGTGGAGCAGGACTGACATAACATGTGGTGCCAGGGGATCAAACCTGCCCTGCACTCACCTGAGTAGGCGCTTAGTCTGCTAAGCTGGCTATCTCATCAGCTCTATTTCTGTCTATTTTTGTTACATCTGTTTTAAAAACTGTTCCTTATATATTTGATTATTATGTTTTCTTGGTGAATGAACTCTTACTATTGAGAGTATTTCTCCTTATCTCATGTTTTTTTAACTCCGTAGTCTACATTTTCTGATAGTGTAATCACTACAGCACCCTTTTGATTAGTGTCTGCACCGTACAGTTTTTTCATCCTTTTACTTTCTAACCCATTATATCATTAGCTTTTATCTCAGTTAATTTTCTTGCAGCTAAGACATCTGACATCCAAAGTTAAAGGAGGAAAGACTTATTGTAGCTCATAGTTTTTATAAGTTTCAGTTCATAGTTGGCTGGCTCCAAGGAAGGGTATCATGGCAAAAGAGACTGCAAAAGGCAACCAGCAGTGAAGTAGCAAAGCAGTAACAAACTACAACAGTGGACCTCTTTCTTTTGCTTGTATCTGTCACTATCCAGACTCTGTACACTTACAGCAGGTAGGAATCACACCCAGGGGAGCCTTCCCATTGTCCATATCCAGAACTATGCTAAGCCAATCAGTGGACTAATTTAGTGATCACATTCTTACTGCCAGCACCACACTATCAATCCAGCAACCTCTGATAAGCCCCATCTGTCACCACAGGAGGCTTTGGCAGGGGCCATCTATGTATAACAACTTTGAAATAAAATTGTTTTAGTTATGGAGTTTTTCTTTCTTCCATCTATCCTGACAATCTCTATCCTTTAATTGTTTGTCTCAGCTATTTATAGCTAATTAAATTTTGATGTTTGATAATTTTATCATTTTAGTGATTTTTATATTCCTGTTTTTTCATTCTTCTGTTCCTCCCTTCCTACATTTTTGTTATCTTTTGAATATTTTAGTGTTCCATTTCATTTGACTATATCTCTTCATATAGTTGTTGTATTGGTAACTTCAAAATATATACACATTTGAGCACCCAACTAGCTGAGTCCACAAAGCTAAAGAACCATGTACATAAATAGCTTTTCAGGGCTGGAGAAATAGGTTGGCAGTCTAAGTGCCTGCCAGTCAAGCTCAAGGACCAGGGGTTCAATCCATTATACCACATGCCATGCCGGCCCCGGAACCCCAGGCATGCCATGCTGGCCCCTGAAACAGGGCATGGTGGTACGCGCCTGTAATCCCAGTGCTGGGACGGCTGAGACAGGATTACTACAAGTCTGAGCTGTGTAGCAAGTCTCTGTGCCAAATAAATAAATAAATATTTTTTCTAAATGTTTTTTAAAAAATAGTTTTTCAGTCTAGTTTAGAATCAATTCTTTTATTACTCCAAAAGGAATAAAAGGAGCTGGGGAGATGGCTCAGTGGAATAAGCGCTTCCCTGGCAAGCCCAAGGGCCTGAGTTCAATCCCCGGTTCTGAAAAAAAAAAAAAAAAAAAAAAAAAAAGGAATAAAGAAACCTTACTCCCTTTCCACTTCCTCCTTCCCTTTTTGAAGTAGTTGTATGTACATTTCTTCCATTCCTGACATTTGTAAGCCCCCCTCTGATACCATTTTACCTTCTTTATGATGATCTTCATTTGGCAGTGTTTTGGAACAGGTCTATTGCCAGTGAATGCTTAGCATTCCTCTGCCTGAAACTGTCTTTTATGCCTTCCTTCATTCCTGAAGGATATTGTCTCTGGATAGAGAATTGTGAGCTAACTTGGTATCCTTTGTTCTTTAACACTTTAAATATGTTCCACTTCCTTATGTAATACATGATTTTTTGCACTGGATCTAGTCTGTTTAGAGCATTGTTTCTTGGTAGTTAAGCATCATTTTCTCTGGCTTTTTTAAAGGATTTTTTAATAAAACTTTTAGTTTTATGGTTTGATTGATAGTTCTCATCATATATTACCAACTTATTTTTGACTCAGGGAAAGTTTTGAATCTATTGTAGTCTTTTATCTTTTGTGAAATTTGAGGAAATCTTAGATTTTTTACAATTTTTTTTCTGTACCATGTTCTCACTCTTCCTTGATTATCATGAATGTCAGTTATTTTATTTTTGCCTCTTTTTTTTTTACACATCCCATACATCTCACGTTTGTTTTTGAAAATCTGTTTATTCTTTGTTCACATTGAGTAATTTCCATTTTCTGTCAAGTTTTATGACCTTTCTCTTTTTCCTGATTTTGCAATGATTTTTAAAACTTTTGTTATTGTGTTTTAGTTCTTTTTTCAGTCTTCTATTTTCAGAGAATTTTCTGAGACTTTTTTTAAGATAAAGTCTTGCTGTGTGGTCCAAGCTGGCCTCAAACTTGCAGCAGTCTTCCTGCCTCAGCCTCTGGAGTATTGGGATTTGAGGCATATTCTACTGTATGTGGCTTGTTGAGACTTCTATCTTTCCATCTTTATAAGAGTGTCCACTGTTGGAGCACTTCCATAGAAGCTGCCTTAAAGTCTTTGTATGGATGCATGACGTTACAGTACAAGTTATACTATGTCCTGAGTCCTCACTGACCTTGAAGGGCTAGGGCCAATTGTTGGCTGTCTTTGCAGCCCTTCCTTTTCTCTGGTTTTTGGTCTGCAAACTTAGTTGTTAACCCTCCAGAAGAGAAGCTTATTATTATTACCCTACAACATAGGCAGTTGAGCTTAACCTCACTACCTGTCTGAATATCAAACATCTTACACATACATGGAACAGGTATTTTCCATCAAGTATTGATATGTCCCAAATTTTCTGATTAAGAATATTATGGGGTCACAGAGGAAAGTAATCAATGATGTAGAATGTGCCTAAGGAGAGTCACATGGAGAGAAAACAGTCTCTAAGGCTTTCGCAGAGAACAGATTGGTCAAGCAATGGCCGTGACTCATCCACATGGCTGATACTGACAAAGGATCTACAAACTGCAGTACAGGTTTTCAAGGTAAATCCTGAGGAGATTTAACTGACCTTGTCAGATACAAAAGTTACTTTTCTTATTCTATAGGTCTTGCTTTATCTTGGTCTTAACCATCCAGCAGAAAAGTATAAAAAGTAAAGCCATATTCATATGCTGAGCTGTAAAAGGCTCAAGTCAACAACTTCTGACATTGCCAGTCCTACGGATAATCCACTACTATTATGGACTACTGGACTATATTGGAATATTTTGCTGAATTCATGCACGTACAATATTTAAATGATGATGGAATACCCATCTCTGACAAAACCAAACAAAAAGGATACAAATGAAGGACCATTTTGTATCTGTATGTACAAAATAGGATAGATATGTAGCTACTTTCTCTTAATTCAATGAATAGAAAGATTTGTACTAATAGTGTTTGTGAACAAGATATCGTATCTGCATCTTTTACTATGAATAACCACTAAGAAGACAACAATATGCAATGTATTAATTATTGAAACTGCCCTACTAATCAGTTTTGAAACTCTCATTGCCATTTGTTTCTCAATAAAATTATTTTTTAAAAAAGTCTTTGTGTGGTGACTCCAATATCTGAGTCTTCTCCATACTGTTTTCTTTTGTTCATCTCTTCCCATGCAAGTGGTTTCCTGGCTTATTGTATGCCACATTATTTTGGATTGTATTCTAGACATTGTGATTAGTGTTTTGCAAATCTTGGTCTTATTTAAATCCTATGCAGAATTGTTGACATTTGGTTTAGCAGTCAGATTACCCGGTATATTCAAAGTTTTAATTTCATACAAACGTTGTAGTTGTGGTTTCATAATCAGTTCAGTTTGTTTGTTTATTTATTTATTTATTTATTTATTTTTGTGGAACCGAGGATTGAACGCAGGCCCTTGTGCTTGGTAGGGAAGCGCTTATTCTACTGAGCCATCTCTCCAGCCCCTCAGTTCAGTTTTTATACCTTTGCAATACTATTTGAATCAGTCTTGTTTGTGCCACCAAGTAGTCAGTGTAAACAGTGTGGTCTGTTCTGTTCTTAAATTTTTAGTGTTTGTGATCAGATTCACACAGAACGGTTTTTTAACATAAACCCAGGCAATCCTTTTTTTAAAAAAAAAAATCCTTTATTAATTTATTTATTTGGTGCAGGGTCTCACTACACAGCTTAGACTCATAGTGATCCTCCTGTCTCAGCCTCCCCAGTGCTGGGATGACAGGCATGCACCACCATGCCTGGTTTCAGCAGTGTGCCTGGGGTTCTTGGGCCAGCACAGCATGCAGTACCAGTCAGGAATTGAACCTGTATCCTTGCACTTGCCAAGCAGGCACTTAGACTGCTGAGCTATTTCCCCAGGTCCAAACCCAGGTGATCCTAAACAACTTTCCTGAGGTTTTCCTTCTATGATCTCCCCAGTACTCTCTTAGTCATTTCTCTCATTGCTGGAATACAGTACCCGAAACTCATAGCTCTTGAAGAAGTTTATTGTGGCTCATGTTTATAGTTCATGCTGCACTGACTCCCAGTGAAGAACAGTGTGGTGGAATAGAGTTTCTCATAGTATGGCAGACAAGAAGCAGAGGACTGGACCGAGTGAAGACTGAAATGGGAGATACACCCTTCCAGGCCACGCCCTCAGAGACTTACCTCTCCAGCCTGGCCCCACCTCTTTTTTTTCATTATTCATTTTGATTTTATTGTTAAAAGAGACCCCACCCCACACAATCTGCTGAGATTTAGACTATAAACTTTGTCACTTCCCAACATTTTCTTCAGTCTTTCTTTCTTAGCCAGCGCTATGATGACCTTTCGTCTTTTTCTAAAAAAAACTTATTTGCTTATTTGGTACAGGATCTTGCTATGCAGATTGGACTCATAGTGATCCTCCTGTACCAGCCTCGCAGGTATGTGAGGCTGGCACAGCATATGTTACCAGGGATTGAACCCGGGTCTTTGTGCTTACCAGGCAGGAGCTTAGACAGCCAAGCTATCTCCCCACCCTGACCTGTCTTCTTGAATGCTCTCACTGTACCTAGGCTTCCCTACTATAGACTGCTGCAACAGTTAATTATGGTGTCAATTTAGATTTAAAAAAAAAAAAAAAACACCTACTGGACTGGTTCGGCACAGTTCTGAGTGGATCTGGATGGTGGACTCTCTAAAGAGAGAAGACCCAACATGGATGTGGGAAGCAGCAACCATGGCCCCACCTCTTAACAGCAAGTCAGCTATAATTCCACAGCGCAGTCACTGTCCAGAGGCACTGTCTGTGATCCTATGGGGCAGTAGGGAGATGTCGAAATGTAAACCTCAACAGGTACTGGCAATTTGGTGGGGTTCCCCTTTTCATTCATGTAGCAAAAAGACTTGGACTTTACCCCAATTAACCACACACTTCTACAACTGTACCTGTAGGAAAATGCAGAGAGAATTCAGTGGACCATTCTACCATCTTTTTGAGGTCACAGCTCCTCCTCTGGAAGGAAATTTCCCCTCCCTGAGGTTTCAGGCACCTTTGGGTCCCTGCTGTCACCATTGTTTCTGCTGCTACCTTGGAATGGCCTAAAGCAGAGGCATAAGAAAACAGGGGGGGATGAGTGAATATTTCTCTCATCTTTGAGTCCTTTGTTGTTCAATGAGCTTTAGTAACCACAGTGCTCCAGTAGTCACTTTGAGGCCAAGAAATACCGTGTTAAGGAAAAAGATACTGTGGTACTTCCAGTTCCTTCTGTATGTCCTTTTCCAGTCTGTCTGCTACCTACTACTGTTATTTGTTTCTCAAAGGCCTTTAAATTTTTCCATCATACATACTTCCTAGGATTTTTAGCTGTATTTAGTAGGAGACTGGATATTTTATTTGTACTTTCTCTGTATTAACTGAATCTTACTCCACATATTTTTTTCTTCATATAAGGTCAACATGTATTCATGAACATCGCAAATTATTTTTACTATGACTCTGATAGATACAGATTGAGTATCCCTTGTCTGAAATGCTTTGGAACAGAGGTGTTTCAGGTTTTGAAATAGTTCCATGGATCTTAGCAGTTGAACATTCCTAAGCCTAAAATCTAAAACGTTCTAGAATTGAGAATTTAAACTCAGATCTTCAGGGTAAGGGCATTCAACCTGCAGCATACCTCCTCACTTACATATGATTAGAGACCAGAAGATACAGGTGAGAAAAAATGAAATTAGAAAAGTAAACAGGGAGACATTTAACTCCTAGTTAAAAGGTTGAGTACTAGAAATTTTAAGTTTAAATTCAGGCATTTGTTTAAATTGCTGACATTTGCTTGCTGGATTGATTTCCTTTAGCAAGGACAGTAATATGAGAATAGCAGGGAGGAGAAGAGAAGACTTAACTGGGAATAGAGCCTGATTCTGTTAGCCCCTTACTGTGCCTATTAGAAACTGCTACAAAAATTCTCAACATTTGATATCATTATAGACACATGGGTATGAATTTTTAAAATGGAACTTTTAGGATTTAGTACATGTGTTAAATAATCAGCCCTAAACTTTAAATAAACAGTTCTATTATTTAATTTTTAATAAGTCTTAGATTTTTAGTTCAAATAAATTACATTTGTCATCTCTTACTAATTGGGAATTCCATCTTCCAGTAGAGTACAATGAGGTAAAATGACCAGTGTCTAAATTTCTGATAGTTGCCTTTGACTCATTTTTAGTTGGACTTTTTATTTGGATATAATTGCAGTTTTAGAAATAGAACACATTTATAGGTTCACAAATAAAAGAAATATCCTGTGTGCCCTTTACCCAGCTTCCATAGTGCCAACATCTTGCAAAGCTATAATGAAACTCAATACCCGAGCACAGAGTTGATTTTCCTAGTCAAGGTACAGAATAGTCCACTTACTGTAAGCCTTCTGAGTTTCCTTATTTATAGCCAGCTTGCTTGCTTCCTGCTACACCGAGCTTCCCTCCAGCTTTATAGGATTGTGATGTGAAGAATAAGTGAACTCACATGGTGTGTCTTTGGATTTGCTTTATTTTACTTTCCTTGATTTCTTGGAGTTTCATCTAAGTTGTTACATGCATTTTTTGCACTAAGTAGTAGTTCATGACTTATTTTTTCCAGGTTATAGCTTGTTATTTGAAAAGGTGTATTAGGAGTTATTTGCATTTGTATAGTTGTTTTGGATTTTTAAACTAAAGCAGAAGCCTTAGAAACATTCTTATGTTTCTCTTGAAATTGTATTTGGCTAACTGATCATAGTGTGTTGACATTATTGTCTTGCAGGAAAAAAGTTTTATTGGACAAATTTTATTACATTAGTCATCCTATTTCCTAAACTAGAGGTAAAATCAGAACACATGAGTAAAGATGCTCTGAGAAACATTTAGAATGGCCCCTTTGAGTACACCCTAATGTTAGTCAATTGAGGAAGCAGTAAGGAGCCTATTCCTGAGTAGCAGTGTCAGCACTGAAAGAAGCATTTGTGCTGTAGGGCAGCATTAGGAGAGTTTCATCATTAGGAAACATGATGTTAGTTTTTTAACTCAAATTCTACCCCCAATAATTAGTAAGATTGGAGCTTTCTGAAATTGTGAGTATTAAATCTAGCAATAGACTACAAACTATGCAAAATGCTCATTTAAAAATCCTGATTTTAACCCTAAGCAGAAAAATGAAAGCAGAAATAAGTCATTTAATTGAGTTGCAATTTTTAATTAGCTGTAATAACTACACATGGAAAAATTAATGTTGAAAATGTCATTTGCCATCTTAAGTAGTAATTCTTTTACTGTTTTGATTGAGGAAAAGTGAAAATCATAAGTACACAATAAATATTTTAACATTTGATAATTACCCATTGTCATACTGTTTATTACTTTGACTTACATAGACATATTGGAGAAGGAAAAGGGGGAAAGATTAGGTTTGCAATTACTAAGCAAACACATAGTTTTGTATACTCTTCTCAGGAATTTTTGAACTGTCATTTTGCTAATGGGAAGTTTAAAATGAGAATTCTTCAGTAGATGTTGTATTTCATCATCATCATCTACATTAGACAGGGTTTTTTTAAGTGTATTTGATTGTTAGAGGGTCTCACTATGCAGCTCGGACTCCTAGTGATCCCCCTATTTTCAGCCTCCCCAGTGCTAGGATTACAGGTATGTGTCACCACGCCCACTCAGGCTGGCTTAGCCTGCCCTGGAGGCAGGGCTGGCATGGCAAGTGAGGCTGGGGATCAAACATCCATCCCTGCACTTGCCTATGTTTGCGTAAGCAGGTGCTTCAGTCCACTGAGCTATCTTGGTGCCCTAGACAGTTTTTATATTGGTCTAAAAAGATTTGTGCATATTTTAGCCATTTTTCATACAGTGATTTTCTTTAAGTATTAGTATAAAAGTTAATGAGTAAAAATCTGCTGAGCAAATGCTGATAATCAAAAAAATACTTTAGGAAATACATGTTTTGATTAGATATAAATATTTTGATTAATTGATGATCCATTTCTCAATCAAGTTCAAGAGAACTCTAAATCAGATTTTTTTTATTGTATTTGTACATGTTTGCAGTTCATTCAGTGTACAATTGCCTTGGGGAGTGGGTACAGGCACATACCACAGCTTACTTCATTTTTAATCCCTTCCTCCTGTTTTTCTGCTTCCTTTCTCCTCCTATCTCCTATCCTATTTTCCATTCTTATTGATATTATTAATCTTAGCTCATGTTATGGTATACAGTGTTTATATTAATTGATGTTATTAGGAACCTGTATATGGCATATCTGTATTCTACTTATTTCCCTCTCTTCCTCTCATGCTTTTTCCCTTGTACCATTTCCTATTACAGATGATCCATCTCCTGGTCCCCTGCTATCCATTCTTAGTATTCTCTTTGTACTTTGCCTCACTCAAAAGAGATGCCATATGATATTTACACTTGTGTATTTAATTTATTTTGCTCAACATTACATTTTCCAGGTGCATCCATTTTCGTGCAGTTGCCTCAAATCTGTCATTCTCTATAGCGGGATAGTATTCCATTACATATAGATACCATATTTTCTTTATCCAGTCATGTGTTGATAGGTATACAGGCTGTTTCTAGGATTTTGCTGTTAGGAATTGTGCTGCTATAAACATTGGTATGCATGTATCTCTGTTTGATGTCTTAAGCTCTTTGGAGAAAACACCTAGCAATATGATCCTTAAATCATATGAAATTTCTAATTTCAGTTCTTTGAGAAATCTCCATAGTGATTTGCATAATAGATGTACAAGTTTACATTCCCACCACCAATGAATAATAGTTCCTTTTTCACCATAGCATTATGGTGAAATGCTTACCTAGCATTTGCTTAATTTCTTAATGATTGCCATTCTCTCTGAAGAAGGTGGAATATTTGAATCTTTCATATTTGTATTTCTGTGATGGCTAGAGATGAACATTTTTTCATATATTTGTTGATCATTTGTGTTTCTCTGTAAAGCATCATTTTTCTTGACTAGATCTTTAGATAGTTTAATATCTTTTTTTTAGTTCTTTGTATAGTATTCTAGATATTAGTCCTCTGTCTGAGGAGTAGCTGGCAAAAATATTTTCCTAATTTGTAGGTTGTCTCTTCACCAGTGATTGATTCTGTTGCTGTACAGAAGCTTTTTAGTCTAATATAGTACCATTTGTTGATCCTAGATGTTACTTATTGTACAAGTGGGGTTCTGTTTAGAAAATCTTATAGGGGGTTTGATCCCCTGGTATACAGTGCCAGTCCCACCCTGAAGGCACCCTGAGACAACCATTGATACTAGGCATGGTTGTGTACACTTGTAATCCCAGTGCTTGGGAGGCTGAAACAGAAGGCTCATTACAAGTCCAATCTGTGTAATGAGACCCTGTACTAAATACATTTTAAAAAATAAAATTTTTTATCCTGTATCTTTAGGTATTTTCCCCATTTTATCTTCTAGTAGGTTTAATGTTTCTATTTTAATGTTTAGATATTTGATTCATTTTTACTTTAATGTAGCACATGGTGAGAAATATAGGGTCCAGTTTCTATCTTCTGTACAAAGATAACCAGTTTTCCCAACAGTACTTGAATAGGCTGTCTTTCCTCCAGCATATGCTTTTGACCCCTCTGTCAAAGATTAGATAGCTGAATATGTCTGGGCAAGTTTCTCTATCTTCATTTCGGTTCCACTGATTCATTTATCTATTTTTGTTCTACTACCATGCCATTCTTTTTTTTACATGTTTGTTTTTATTAGTATACATTTGTAGTACATAAAAATCACATTTACAATGTACTTACCACATCTCAATTATCTCTTCTACCATAATAAAAAAGCTGTTGAATCCCTTTCATTTTTTTTAATGCCTGCAATTAGGTTAAACTTTTAAAAGCAAGTTAAATACACCAAGGATATTAATTGCAGAATCTGTTACTAAAATGAAGGAGTATTAAGAGTAATTATTTTTTATTTAATTTTCATTTTAATGAGAAAAAAATGAAATAGCAATGAAACAGTTTCAAATCAGGTTAGTAGGACAGTTACGATAATTAACACATTGCATATTGTTGTCTTCATAGTGGTTATTCAGAGGACAAAGTATATACATTAAATCTTTTTTTT
>NW_004524717.1:4890899-4896248 GCF_000260255.1 Octodon degus
CGCCTGGGCTGGGACTGGTCCCGCCGGCGCAGTGTAGCAGGAAGCTCTCTGCACACTCACCGGGCCTGGGCTAGGACTGGGCACGATCCTTTATTTATAACGCCCTTTTTTGTTTTGTTTTGTCAGAGATGGGTATTCCATTGCTTTAGAGAAGCTGTATTTGGAGAAGTCTTAAAAGGGTCTTTTCATACTTCATAGCAGTCCAAATATTGTAGCTACTTGAATTCCGCAAAATAGTCCAGTAGTCCATAATAGTAGTGAGTCACCAGCACAACTGGAAGTTGTCTGAAGTTGTTGAATTGAGCCTTTTATATCGCAACATATTAATATAGTTTTACTTTTTATACCTTGTGGTTACACTTTTATGCCAGATAGTTAATGCCAAGTCAGAGCAAGACCTATATAACTAAAAATGTAACTTTTGCTATCTGACAAAGTCAAATCCCCTCAGGATTTACCATGGAACCATGTTCAGCACCTTGTGGATCTTCTGTCAGTGTCAGTCATCTGGATGAGTCATGGCCATTGCTTGACCAATTTGCTCTCTGTGAAAGCCTGAGAGAATTTCTTCTCTCTAGGTGACTCTTCTTAGGCACACTATGCATTGTCAGTCACTTTCCCCTTTGGCCTCATAATCTCCTTGATCAGAAAATTTGGGATACCACTGAGTTACAGGATGTCACAGCAAAGGTTCTCTTATGTCCTGAGTCTTCACTGACCTGGAAGGGCTAGGGCCAAAATATTGGCTATCTTTTTAGTCTATCTATGTCTAATTTTTGGTCTGCAAACTTTAGTTTTTAAACATTCAGAAGAGAATCTTATTGATATTAAGAGGCAGTTAAGCTTAATATCACTGTCTGAATATCAAACACCGTAGACATAAAATGAAACTGCTATTTTCCAACAGCCATGGATGTTCTAAAATTTAAATCCCTATGGAATGTTAAGAGACAATTACACATTTTTTACACAGATATTTAGAAATCAAACCATATTTAACATTGAAGCTGTACAATCCTCCTACAGTTTGTTTTTCTTGTCCCTTGTTTACTTTTATTACCTTTTTTCACATAGATTTACTTTGAGGAGAACATGGCAGTAATTAATATGACATTAGAAGCTGTATGCATTTAGAAGACCAAAATGACAGGTATTTCAAGCATGACTTTACTGTTATACATAGCTGTCCACAATGTAGTTGCTTAGTTCACAGATATCAGCATATATATGGGGTTAGTCAAGGTGAGAATTCTACCCATTAACTGCTATTTTCAAAAACCTGATGGAAGTTCTTAGGACCATTGCTTTAACCATTTTGTTTATATAAATGTATGGTTTTGCCCCTGCCATTATTTCCTAACTTCTTTCCTTTTTCTCTTTGCATTGTTTAATCCTTAAGTTTTCTCTTTCCATTTGATTGTAAAAACAATTTTTAAAAGGACAAAACTATTAGAAAAAGCAAAATGGTTAATCTCAAAGGTCTTCAAACTTGAGTAAGCCCAGAAACATTTTACATTATCCTGTTTTTAATTTAGCATCTATCTTTTAATCATAAATGTTAATGATTACCTTTAAGATTCCTTTTCTTAGAGAAAATACAGAACATCATAAACATATAACTACAGAAAATATCCAAAGTAGAAGATTGGTAATTATAAAATTAAAGACAAAAAAATAGTAAAAATAAGGTAGAAGGTCATCATAACTTAGGAATTTAGAAAATAATTGAGGTTAAAAAAAGCAGAATAAAATAATATTAGAAATAATAAAAGGGATCATAGTCCATATACCAGGCCATTTTTATCACTATCGTTTTATAGTACAGCTTGAAGTAAGGTATTGGTATACCTCTTGATTTTTTGTTGCTGCCCAAAATTGTTTTTGGTATTCTGGGTCTCTTCTGATTCCATATAAATTTTAGAATTATGGCCAGTGAGATAGCTCAGCAGACTGTCTGTGTAGGCAAGTGCAGGGACTGGAGTTCAGTCGCTGGCACCACATGCTGCATCGGTCCCACCCCCAGGCATGCTGAGCCAGCAACTGAGTCCAGGCATGGTGGCACACACCTGTAATCCCAGCACTAGGGAGGCCGAAAACAGGAGGATCACAGTGAGTCTGAGCTAACTAGTGAGACCCTGTACAAAAAAACAAAAGATACATTTAAGAAATGAGTAATACGTTTTAGAATTGTTTTTCCTAGATTACAAAGTTTGTTGGTATACATTGTTGGTATTTTGATTAGGACTGCATTAACTCTGTATATCAGTTTTGAAAGTATAACCATTGTGAAATTATTGATTCTGTCAATTCAGGAGCAGGAGGATGTTGCCCTTTTTTTGTCCCCTGCAGTCTCCCCTTATAGAGTACAGTAGATTTTCTTGTGGAAGTCTTTAACTTCTTTGATTAATTTCTAGATATTTCATTTTTCTTGAAGCTACTATGAATGCTATTATTTCCATAATTTCCAACTCATGCTATTCATTGTTAGTGTACAAAATGATAATTGTGTTTTGTTAATTTTGTATCCTGCTACATTTCTAAAGTAGGTTATTAATTCTAAGAGCTTTTTCTTGAGTTTCTTTGGGTCTTCTATGTAGAGTTTCATGTTACAGTGGACCCTTGACTTAGGAACACAATTAATTTATTTGTAAAGCCTGGTTGTAACTCAAGTTGGTTGTACATTAACACTAGATTCTCATAACAAATAATGGATATACCCACAACACATTTTGAAAGCATCCTTTAACTAAACCTTTCATAATAAAAAGTGCTGTATAATGTGTGTAATTTACCAGAAACACCAGTTATTTTCCTAGTATACTCACCAAAAAGTTATAAAACGTGCTTGGTTTTTCAGAAACTACGATGTCAAACTGTACTCAGCATTCAGGTTGACCTCTTTGGCTTGCAGGACGGGAGAATAAAATTAAAGATGGTTATTGTTTGGAAGGAGAGATCCCTTCCCTAAGAACCTCAGAAACCTGGCTCTCTGGTATCCTTTCTCTCCTTGGGAAAGTCTGTGGCCCACTGGGACCTGCTTCTGGTTCACTAGGTCTCAACCTTTTCAGAACTAAAAAAAGGTCTAAAATTATGTTTCTCTCTTTCATTTAACACTGTTCTTGGGCCAGCCAAATAACTCAGTGGATTGAAGCACCTGCAGGCAGACCCAGGGGCCCAGGGTTCGATCTGTAGGCCATGCTGGCCCCATGCCCCCAGGGCACACTGAGATGGCAATTGAGACTGGGCATGGTGGCACGTGCCTGTAATCCCAGCTCTTGAGAGGCTGTAAACAGGCAGATCACTATGATTCTGATCTAGTAGTGAGACCCTGAACACCCTGTACATCCTTCCCTAAAATAAATAAATAAATAAATAAATAAATAAATAAACCACTGTTCTTTCACTTGTATTTGCTTTCTTTACCTCCACTTCTTTCCTTAGCTTCTTTTCTAGCTTTTGGGGGCCATTTTGGTAGCAGTAATTGTAGTGATTATATAAAGTACTGACTGAAAACACATCTACAAATCTGGGCTCAGATTGATGCTGTGTATGCTTACATACACTTTTCTGACATTATAAGTCTTCATTTGTTTTTTGTTTGTTTGTTTGTTTGTTTTTGGCAGAATGGGGGATTGAACTCAGGCCCCTGCGCTTGCCAGGCAAGCACTCATTCTACTGAGCTATCTCCTTGGCCCCCTCATAAGTCTTTATTTGCAACTGCACTAGTGGCTGGCGTATCCATCATAACTCAGGACTTGGTCTTAAATCTAAAATTCTGATCATAATCCAAGCTTTTCATACATAAGGCTGGTTGTAACTTCAGGGTACACTGTATCTATAAGTAGTGATAATTTGAGTTTTCTCTTTTCTATATGTATCCCTTTTATTTCATTCTCTTGCCTAAATGCTCTGGCTAATGTTTTAACCAAATAATATTCAGTGGTTAGGTTTACCTTATAGGGAAATTTGATTCCATTCTCATCCAAATTGATTTTTGACCAGAAAAGTGGAAAGAATTAATTTTGTTTAACTGCGGTACCATTGTAGTTATAACATACCAACCTAGTGGTACCCTTTAGTTACTATCTTCTGAATTTCTACAGTGTCTGTTTATGATTTCACCTTTTTCTTTCTTTTATTTTTCTGTATTTAGGATGAGGTCTACTGGGTCTCACTGTGTAGATCAGACTTGGAGAGATTCTCCTGTTTTCATCCTCCCAAGTGCTGGGATTACAGGTGTGCACTACCACGCCATCTCAATCACTGTTTTAGCCTGCCCCAGGGGCGGGGCTGGCACAGCACACCAGGGATTGGACCCCGGCCTCTGCACTCTGCCTTAGCAGGCACTTTAGTCCACCTAGCTATTACCTTTTTCATTTCTAGTTGCATTGATGTGATTTTCTTTTGTATGGGCTTATTTATTTATTCTTTTGAAGAACTAGCTCCTTGAGTCACTGAGATTTTTTTTCTTTTTCAATTGTTTTTAGTCTTAATTTCATTTATTTCCACTCTTTAAAACATCCCCCCTTAACTTTGTTTTGGGGCTGGTTTGTTGTTTCTCATATATTTTAAGGTTTCTCATAAAGTTGTCTATTTGAGCTTGCTCTGTTTTTTCTAATGTCAGTATTGATTTTAATGAAATTTTCTCTTAGAACTACTTTCATAATGTCCTAGAAGTTTTAAGGAGTTGTGTCATCATTGTTGTTAACTTCCAAAATTTTTAATTTCCTCTTTCACTTCTTGTATGACTCACTGGTTTTTTAGGAGTATATTGTTAATTTTCCAGAAGCTTTTGCCTTTTCTGAAACTTCTTCCTTTGTTGGTTTCAATTTTCAATGCACAGCACTCTGATAGTATATATGGGGAAATTTTTATTACTTTGTATTTACTTAAGCAGCCTTTTTGGGCAAGTATGTGATCTGTTTTGGTAAAAGTACCATATGATGCAGAAAAGAATGTGTCCTGCATTGTAGAGGAGTTGAATACCCTGTATGTATCCATTAAGTCCATAAGTACAGACTCATCCACATGGCTAACACTGACAATCTGAGGTACAGGATTTCAGGATAAATCCTGAGGGGATTTCACTGACCTTATCAGACTTTATCAGACCCAAAAGCTACAACTCTTGTTGCATAGGTCCTGCTTTACCTTGGTCTTAACCACCCAGCAGAAAAGTATAAAAATGAAGTATAAGAAGTAAAGCCATGCTGGTATGTTGAGCTGTAGGGGCTCAGGTCAACAGTTTCTGACATTGCCAGTGAAGCGGAAGACCCAATACTATTATGAACTACTGAACTCTTGTAGATTATTTTGCTGAGTTAACACACCTATAATATTCAAATAATG
>NW_004524717.1:4897085-4898020 GCF_000260255.1 Octodon degus
TCCTGTCCAAACACTATTAGTACACCTCTTTCTTCTCATTGAATTAAGCAAAAGTAGCTGTATATTTATCCTATTTTATATATATAAATACAAAATGATCTTTCCTTTGTGTCCCTTTTTTTTTGTCCTGTCAGAGGTGGATATTCTCTTGGCATCTAAATACTATGGGTGTTTGAATTCAACTAAACAATCTAACACTGTCTAGCAGCCTATGATATTAGTAGGTTATCCTCAGAAGTTATTGATGAGCCTTTACAACTCATCCTATTACTATGGCTTTACTTCATATACCTTGTTTTTATACTTTTCTGCTGGATGGTTAAGACCAAGATGAAGCAAGACCTATATAACAAGAAATGTAACTTTTGTATCTGATAAGGTCAGTTAAGTACTCTCAGGATTTATCCTGTAACACTGTACTGCACTTTGTAGATCCTTTGTCAGTGTCAGCCATGAGGATGAGTCATGGCCATTGCTTGACCAATTTTCTCTCTGTGAAAGCCTGAGAAAATGTTTTTTCTCTCCATGTGACTCTCCCCAGGCACATTTTACATCGTCAATCACATTCTTGATCAGAAAATTTGGAGCACAACTGAGTTACATGTTGTTATAGTATGGGTTCTCCTATATACATGAAATTTTGTCTAAGCACTATTAGTACAAACCTTTATTCTCATTGAACTAAGAAAAATAGCTGTATGTATATATCTTATCTTGTATATACATATTTTTTCACTACAAAACGATCCTTTATTTTTTTTTCAACAAATAATACACTGCATATATTCTTCTTAGTGGTTAATTGCTGTACAAGAAGTGGACTTGTGATCCTATTTATAAACACCATTAGAACAAATCATTCTATTCATTAAGAGAATGCAACTATATATCTATCCTAACCACTTGGAATACACAGATACAAAATGGACATTCAT
>NW_004524717.1:4898120-4913271 GCF_000260255.1 Octodon degus
CCTGGGAGGAATGTATGCAATGTGTTAATTATTGAAACTGTCCTACCAATTTGATTTGAAACTGTCTCATTGCTATTTGTTTATCAATAAAATTATGGGGGGAAAGTCCATAAGTACAAAGGTGCAGCTCAACTCTGAAATTTGTTCATTGGTTTTTTCCTTTAGTTGATCTATATCGTTGTGAAAGTGGGGTGTTAAAATCCCCTACTATGATTGTCTTAATGTTTATTTCATCTTTTAATTCCAGCAGTTTTTCATTTATGAAGATAGGTGCTCCAGTATTGGGTGCATGTGTTTTTATCAATGTTATCTTTTCTTATTGGATTGTTCCTTAACTGTGTAGTAGTGATCTTAAGTATGTAGTGACTTTTTTGTCTCTTTTAATCAGTTTTAGTTTGAAATTTATATTAAAATTGCTGTCCCTGATACTAGAATTTTAAACATAATTACTAGCTCTACTTGTTTTCAGGGTTCTGGTGCATGAAATGTGTTCTGTCCTTTTATGTTTAGTCTATAAATGCATTTTTGGATGAGTTTCTTCAAGGCAGCAGGTTGTTGGATTCTGTCTTTTGATCAAGCCTGCCAATCCATCTTTTAATTGGAGAGTTGACATTGAGATTACTGAGCTATGTTTGTTATTTACTACAATTGCCTTCTTTATCTGAATAGTATATCTTTTGGGTTTTTTTTTCTTTTCCTAATGTTCTTGTTGCTGTTTATCCATTGACCTCACTAGTTATTTCTGAGTTTTACTTATGTTTGGTTCATTACTTCTATTGAGAATATTCTGAAGTATTTCCTCTAGAACTGGGTTAACACTCATATGTCTTATGAGATTTTTTTCATGTAAAGACCTTAATTGTCCATATATATTTTTTTTATTTTTTAAAGACAGTAAATATCAGAATTAAAACAAAAAATTAACAAGTAATACAGAATTTCACTTAACGAAGTATTTTGAATTTTGCGGTATTTGTTGTAATGTATAGTGTTGTCTCCCAAACAGTTACATGTGTGTAAAATTGGCAGAAGAAAGAAATATATAAGAAATTAAGAAGAGAAAAAGTAAAAACAATTGAAAAAAGGAGGCAAAACAAATTATTATCTGCTCTTTTCTATAAACCAGCAGAAATGCACAGTACACTTGCCCAAACCACCCTGCTTACATACATAGATAAATCATTTTTCCCCACTCCCTCTCCTGTCCTTCTCTTCAACTCAATAACTCTTTCTTTTTGAGCAAGTTCATTCCCTTTTCCCAGTATATATTTACCCTCCAGATTTCATTTTTCTCTTTTAGTTTCTCACACTAAGGAGACAATTTGATGTTTGCACATGCGGGTCTGATTATTTCACTTAAGAGTATGTTCACTTAAGAGTACAAATGTAAAAATACCACATATTCTTTATCTATTCTTTACTTGATGTATATCTGGGTTGTTTTCAGGATTTAGCTATAACAAATTGCACTGCTACAAACATGGGTGCACATATAACGCTGTGATATGAGGTTTTCAGTACTTCTGGAAAAGTTTACATGTCTTTTGAATGTGAGCTATGCTGGGTAAGTTAGTCTGGGTTGGAAATTATTTGCTCTTCAGGCTTGAAATACTTAAAACTTGTCTGCCTTTTAGGGTTTGTGTTGAGAAGTCTGCTGTGACTCTAATTGGTTTATCTTTATATATTTTTGTTTGTTTTCTTCTGGCTGCTTTTAAAATTCTAGGTTTTTGCTGCTTGTCTGATAATTTATCAAAAATGTACATGGTGAGCTACTTTTTGGCAACATAATTGTTTAAGAGACCTGTAAGCATTGCTTCCTTGTACTCTAAACTTTCTTATATTTGGGAAATTTTCTATGATTCCTGCAAACATATTAGCAAGTCTATCTATGCTATCTTCTAAGTTTTCTCTAATTCCAGTTAGCCTTAGGTCAGTCTTCTTGCTGTCATCTAGTAGCTTGCTGGACAGTCTGCTCCTGTTCTTATTTTCTTTTTGGCTTCCTTGAGTTCTTTATCATAATGCACTATTATACCATCAGTACAGACACTCTGTCATCACATTTGTCATTTGTGGAGTATATGAATTCTATATAGTTTATTTCCAGTATTTCTGTCTGACATCTTTTTGAAGATTCCATATCCTTGCTGAATCTGTAACTCAAATTTTGAACTGTTTTGTTTAGCTTGTCCAATTTTTTACCTATTTCATCAAAATTTACCTTGGGCACTTAATAGTGAAATTGCTGTGAAGTTTTAATTACTTTATTTCAACTCTGTCTCTATGTTATGCCAAAAGAATTACTTCTGGTCATATCAGCAACTATAGATTGAGTATTATGACACTTCTGTGTGATAGGTCTTGCAATTACACTTACTCCCTTTGTCTGTTCTCCATACACTCTGTGACAGTTCAGTACTTGTGGTTGTTCTGCAGTGTTGTAGGTGAGGCAGGGTGAGAGAATATGAGGACTGCTCCTCCATGAATGATTTTCAGTTTTGTATGTTCAGTGCTAGTATTTATTCCTGTTATTTACTTGAAGTAATGGGGTGGTTAGATGAGTATTAAGACACTAAAAAGGAGGTTTTAAGGGGAAAATAATGGTAATTGAGAAGAAAATGTTGATAGGGGAGTTAATTTTATGGGAGTACTTTCAGTTGAGTTTTGAGAGTTTTCAGAAGATATTTTATGGGGTTCAATGGTTACATACTGTGAGAAAGGGGTTTACTTTGTGATTGAGGAAAGCTGTGTGGTTCTTAGAACTTGCTGATACGGAGGAAGAAAAATTAAGCTAGTAGACATAGAAGAGCCAAAGGCTTATGCTGGGAGGGTCAAGAAATAATACTAGAGAAGATAAGAGTGACTGTGAAGGAGCTAAGCATGAGGAATTTAAAACTTGGGAGGAGTTTATGTGTTTAGTAAAAGAATTTTCAAATATATTAATTCTGTCTTGGGGTTTTGAGATGAAAAAACTAGATAGGGAGCTGAGACCAGCAAGAGAACCTAGATACCTAATTAAATCAGAGAGAATAAGAAAACAAATTTATGAAAGTGGCAACCTAATAAGCACAGGAAACCATAACCCCACATTACTAAATAAATCAAGGAGCATAGAGAAACTTAAACCTATAAGTTGTCTGATGAGAACATAAATATTCTAAGCAGACATTGCATATGTGACTCCCAGGTAGCTCTTTACCAGATAATCTAAGTCATCAACACCCCAATAACTCACTATTCCCTCCACTACAATACTGAAGTCAGTCCAGACTTAGGACTTCCCTCAGCAAGATTGCAAGCATCCAATTCAAGTTCTTGGTTTAGAAACTCTTGCTTGTCCCTCTCGCTGGATGTAATGGAGGATTTGGGATACAGGTTCACTGTAATGAAATTGTCCACTGAGACAGGAGTTATTCCCATGCAATCAAATCAGGTACAACAGCAACAGGCTGATCCATTATGGCAATATCTATCTGGGCTTTGAGCAAAAAAATAAGACCCTACTTTGGTTGTCTATTTAGCCCAGAAAAAAGCCATGGGATGTTGGGGAGATGGCTCAGTAGAATAAGCACTTCCCTGGTAAGCGCAAGGGCCTGAGTTCAATCCCCAGTTCTGCCAAAAAAAGAAAAAGAAAGAAAGCCAGCCAGCCAGCCAGCCATGGCTATTGTGTAAGCATCTCTAACAGCCCAAGTCTTGACCCACAGTTAATGTGCACTAAATGGGAAGGTTGTGTCTTCTCTAATGGTGACAAATGACATTCAACAGTAATTTTACAGACTTAGTTATCTAAATCCCAGAGGGTTGAGGACTAGGTAATGCCAGAAGGTGATAGAGAGGAGAAAAAAGAAAGGGTTCTTTTTTTCTGTTTTTTAAATATTTGCTCTATGGTACAGGAAGGAGTAAATAAGAAGGGGACAAATGACCTTAATGATAATAAAGCTACATTATACATTTAGAAAGGGATGTTATGACTTGTGTCTAGATGTCCCCTAAAAGCCTCATGTGGTGATAGGTAGAGCTTTTCAGAGAAGACTAGATTTAAAGTGTGTGATGCTGGGAATAAGGGTGCACAATTACTAAATTAGTCCACTGATTGGTTGGGGATAGTGTTCTGGGTTTGGATAAGGGGAAGCCCACCTTGGATGTGAGTGCTACCCACTCTTTAAGTTTGGGTATCCTGGATTGAATATCCTGGACTGAAAAAGGGGCTACTGTTGCTGTTTGCTGCTTTCCTTTTCTCCTCAGTGATGCTCCTCTGCTGTGTAACTTCCTGTGGACGTAAAACCTCTACAAATTGTCAGCTAAAATTGACATTGAACAATGGCAATGGGAAAAGATTCTTTGCTATAAATATTAGAGAAAAAGTTACAGGGGGACAGATGAAAAGGGGAAGAGGAAAGAAAAAAATGAGAATGAATAAAACATAGGAGAAAAAAATCAAATGAAGTGATAAGGATAAAATAGTAGGAATGTAAAGGGACAAGAGGGAATTCCGTTACCCTCTATAAACTGTATGGCAAGAAAAAATGCAAGAGAAAGAGAAGCATATAGACATAGAAGTTCATAGAAGAAAAAAAGGATAAAATAATGAGCTAAAATTGTGAGGGGGAACAGCACTTAATAATACAAAAATTTTAAAGAACAATTTGAAAATTAAAAAAATAGTCAAATAATAGGCTGGGGAGATAGTTCAGCAACTTAAGCACCTGCATGGCAAGCTCAAGGTCTGGAGTTTGATCCCTGTACTGAAAATAATAATAATAATAATATAATAATAATAATAATAAATGATAGGTTTCCGTTGTTTTAGATACATGACTCTTTTCCTCTGCCTAGAGTAAAGGAGCAAAGCCAGGATGTGTCTCTGTTCATGCTGTAAGTCTGAGGTGATAGTCTACCCCTAGAACCATGCTAAGTGTAGAAATCTTCTCACAGCAAGAACACAGCACTGAAGCGAGCTTCCAGTCCTATGTAACTCATGCTGTACCTGACATATGACCTCAGGGACTGGATCTGTATTCACTACCCCAGCCTCCTGGTAGGATTCCCCAGTGTGCCCTCTAATTCCTAGCTGTCTCAGTGACTGTCCTTTCCTCATCCACTCTGGGAACTTGCAGTGTGAAGCAGCCAAGGGCTGCTCTGGGACCAAGTTCAGACTCTCAGCCCTTCTCTCCCATGGTGTCTCCACCAGCTCCTGCTCCACAGTTGTAGCTACAGGCACTGGTACTGAGGTCTCACCAACCACTGATTGCAAAAGGTCTAGAAACAGTGGCCTGTGTTTCCTTGCTGCTTTTCCTTGCTGGTCTCTATACATCCTCCAGTTCTCCATAACAAAAACTTACTAGTTTCCTTTTGCCTCCCAGCTGATAGCCAGCCAGCTGCTATCAGTGGCACTGATAGTGTCTCATCTGTAGTGGGGCCTGTTTCTTCTGTATCACTTAATCCTTTTTCTTCTTCCATAACAGTTCCCTCATATTTCCAAGTAACCTCAGGTCACTTTAGATCCTCTCCAAACTGGTTTTCCAGACTATAGACACTTTGTCCTGGAGAAACTGAGTTGTTGGCACTCACTGCTCTGCCATTTTGGGACCCCCCCCCAAGTCATAATTTTTTACTGACATACTGTAATTTCTACTTGCCATAAAGCATGCATTTATTTAAAATATAAAATAATTACTCTAAATCTATTCTGTGTAGAATACTATATTTGGCATTCCATAAACGTAGAAGTAGTAGCAAGGGGAAATATCTAAAATATTTGACAGTATCATCATTATTACTTTTATCAATAATGAGAAGAATAAGTTGAGTAACAAAAAAGCACAGTACCTTAGCTGGTTACTTTGGGCACAGTGGTGATTCTGAGCCCATTGTTCAAATTCCCTAATTCTGCAGCTAGACAAGGAGTATAGTGGGTGCTGAGCTTTGGAGTCAATCAAATCTGCATTCAAATTCTATTTCTCTGTCTTAACAGCTGTGTGTATGGGCACCTTATTTAACTTCTCCAGGCTTCAAGTTTTGTTTTGCATTTTTAACTTATAGATTGTTATGAAGAAATAACCTTATAAAGTATCTAACAGTGCCTGCAACACAGAAATTTGTGTTTTAGGGAATTAAAAAAAAAAAGCATACTACTACCCTTAGGAAGAGATTCAAAATACTGCTGAAATCCCAGTACATTTATACAATTAAAGAAAACACTCCAAATTAAATGTAATCCAAACTGAAAGTTTCCTTTTTTATATTTCTAGAAGTTAAAATGTTTGTGACACATGAATCTTTTAATCCCTTATCCTTTGATTTCAGCAGGAAAGGAAGGACAAGAAATCCTGGGGCCTGAAGCTCAGGCAGATGAAGCAGGATGTGCAGGTACACTTAGCACTTTCTCTTGTGTTATAGTCTTTGGAGGAGGTCTTTTGTGACACTGGTTTTTACATTTATGAGTCCTGAATTTAGTCTTTTTTGTCCTTTTTTATCTTATTCTCTTTAAATGTTTAATTATTAAGACATATGAGGCACTAGACTAAAAGTTAAAAGCTAATATTCTTTTTGTTATTTTGTGGCACTGTTGTACCCTAAATTTTTTATTATTTTATTTTTAAAGAATACAAAATAGTGATAGAAAAAAACAATACAAGATTTCACTAAACACAGCAATAGGAATTCAACAAGGGTAGCTGTATAACATGATGCTATCTTCAAATTAGTTGTTCAGATTACCAGATATAGACATGTAAGATTCATTTAAAGAAAACAAAACAATAACAAAGAAGTTATGTTTCTCTCAGAAGAGGAGAAAAAATCAGAGTAAAAAAGTTTTTAAGAATTAATTATTCCTTTCAAAACACCAGCAGAAATCGACAGTGCAATATACAACATATTAAAAAATGTTGAGCATCATTGATCATTCAAGAGATGCAAATTAAAACAACACTGAGATACCATCTTATGCCAGAAAGAATGACTGTCATCAAGAAGTCAACCAATAACAAACGCTGGAGAGGCTGTAGGGAAAAAGAAACCCTTCCCTACTATTGGTACAACCATTATGGAAATCAGTATGGAGATTCCTCAGAAAGCTAAGACTGGAGGTCCCATTCAAGCCAGCTATTCCCCTCCTAGCTATTTTTCCCAAAGAACTGAAATCATCATACCACAGTGATATATGTCCACCCATGTTTATAGCAGCACAATTTGTCATAGGTAAATCTTGGAAACAACCCAAGTGCCTGTCAACTAAAGAATGGATAAAAAAGATATGGTATTTACACAATGGAGTATTATTAGGCTATAAAAAAGATTAACTTGGGACTTTTGTAGATAAATTGATGCAGCTAATATTCTTTAAATACAGTATAAATTTACACATTTATTTAATATAGCAGATTTTTCATCCTATAAGAATAACAAGTATAACCTACTGATAATCCAAAACAATGTGTTTGAGTGATGATCTGAATTTATATCATAAATTTTACCAAAACTATAGAAACACATCTAATGCTGTTTTGATGTGCACTATTAGTTATCAGGGTGTGCTTTGAATTGTCCATGAGACAGAAAGCAGAAGAGAGACATATGAGCAGATATCATGGGTTATCTATAAACCAGATGAAGATCATGAATATTGATGAGTTAAATGAATGTATCACTGCAAACAAAAAATCAAAATTTTCATTGTGCTTTCTGTGACTGACAAGGCCAAAGTGAAGTTGAACAAAGAAATCTGCTTCTAGGTGACTAAAAGTTCATGCTCACTGACACTTAAGGCTATTCCTGTGTAATAAATTCAGATCAGATTGGAGGAGCAAATGAGTAAGTGGAAATGTGAGTCAGATCTTCTATGCAGTAGTACAAGAAACCGTTCACTGTGTCCCTATATTAGGTAGAACTGTTAAAATGTGAACTAGAAAAATGAATTTGAACTTACTAAAACATTTCCTCAAAATATTGTACTTGATAAAAGTTATATTTTATATATTCAGACTATCATAAGTTTTAGGGTTTCTTTATTTTCTTCCATGATATAATAACATCTACAGATTTTTTTTACCCAATAGTATATTTTAACAGTATTTCATAGATTTGTAGAAAGTATCATTCCCTTCAGAATATGAATGTAGTTTATGGTTAATGGGTGTCAAAAGCATATTTTTATCTCTAGTATAAATATTAGTACCCCCATACTTGTCAGTCACTTGTACAGCACAAAGAATGAATCTTTGTGTTGAAAAATATAAATTGCAAATTTTTAAATATTTATTTATTTATTCATTCATTTATTTGGTACAGGGTCTTGCTATGCAGCTCGGACTCATAGTGACTGTCCTGTCTTAGCCTCCCCAGCGCTGGGATTACATGTGTGTGGCACCACACCTGGTTTCAGTGGCTGGCACGGGGCACGTAGGGTTCTGGGGCCAGCACGGCATGTGGTACCAGAGATTGAACCCAGTCCTTGTGCTTCCCAGGCAGGTGCTTAGACTGCCCCTGTAAATTTCTAATTAATTAATTGTGAAGCATCTGATAATTTGTGGAGCTATATAGCCTAACCCTTTATATTCTAACCTTAACTGGGATGTGTGTAACTTGCATGAATAATGTATTTATGTATACTTGCTATCAAATATAACCTAAAAGTATATAAAATACTTAAACTGGATACTTCTTGTTAAGCCAGTAAATTAAGAAGCAGAAAAGACTACTGTTTTTACCCTTATCTAATGTTAAACTTTGATGGTCTATATATTCAATTTTACTAGATTTAAAGAAGAGCATTTGTCCTTCTAGGAAAAAAAAAACTACCAAATAAAATGTTCATACTTCCAGGTTCACAATATTTCATTTCACGGTTTACTCTTTGCTCTAAAAATAAATTAATTATTTCAGTTTGAAATGCTAAATAATACTTAAATTCCCTCAAAAAAAAATAATCACATGTAGGGAACAAAGTAACGTTTCATTACTAAAGTGGCTACTGAAGCGTCAGGCCTTGTCCACCCCAACAGGAAAATGTCCACCACATTACTTTCCTAGGCCCTGAGAAGAGAGAAGCAAGCAAATATTTGATAAGGCTGCAGTAGGTGGTGGAAAATTAAACTGTTGAAGCTTTTGAGCAGTTAAACTATAAAATTAGGTTCTGCCTTTGCTTTTGTTACTGCCTTGACATCTATGGAATAACATGCTAACAAAAACATTGTACAAAGGTCACTATCATTAGTTCAGAACTTTGTCAGATCTTTTCTATAGCAGACTTCCTTTCGTTATTCATGAAGTTAAAAGAACTGTAGGCTGCGCTTAGTATTCAGAGAGTAAAATACTCACCCAAACTTTCTTTGTTCCTTCTGAGCCCCTTTTTTGTTTACACAGTGAGCAGTTTTACAAAGTTTCAAAAGAGGAGAATAAAGATTAGAGGAAGCATACATGGAAATATATTTCCAAACTCACACACACACATATATAGATGGTAAAATTAAAATTGCTAGGCTTTATATGAGATGTCTGCTCTCTAACTTGTGATCTATAGTTCTACACTTTGACCAGTGATGCTACTGTTATACTTCTGTACTCTGATAGTCAGCTCTGAATCTCATCCTATCTAAAAGAATGTAAATCATCATGATGTATTTCTGTATATTTGCCCATCTCTCTAATATTTAAATATATTTAATTAGTTTTAACACCAGGAAATTTCTTTGTACTCAACCTTTGCATGATGTCCATTTCTGTTACTTTAAAATTTGGGGTAAAAGTACAGAATTTGTGTTTCCACTTGGAATTGGACTTAGTACGTGTGGGTTCATTGAGTCTGGGTAGTCCAATAGCAAAACAACAGGATTTGACCTCACATGCCTAATACCAAAGTGTCTGCTCCGATACTACTACGCTTTCCTATGTGAGTTTGGAAAAGCTGTCTAACTTTTCCAACAGTAAATTTTTTATTGAGAAAAATGTTCATTGTGAAATTAAGATGTTCACCTTGCAGGACTGCTTTAAGGAAAATAGCTAACAGTATAGCACTTACTACATGCCAGGTGCAGTACTGATAAACATGTTGCAATATTAATTCAATCCTTACAACAACCTTAATAATTATCATAATTGTCACCCAAATTTTGTGGTATGAAAACTGATCCTACGTTGTCTTGCATGTTTCTTAATATATAAAATTTTTCATTTTATATTAAGGAGTAACAATTTCTGACATTAAAAACATTGCCAGTTTTAAAATCACTCTTGTCTGTGAAATCCACAGCCACTTACAACCCCCTGTCATTCTTTTTAAAAGAATTAATACATTGTTAGGGTCAGATATGGAATAGGATACTGTTTATACATGAACTTGTATTTGAAATTTATTTGGACTAGTCCCTCACATATCATGGAGGCTGTTTCAGACACCTCCGCGATAAGTGAAAATCAGCAAAGTAGCTGCATTATGTTTATTATAGTATTTCTATATATTTTAAGGTTTTATAAACCCTTCTCACACTCTTATGAACCTTTCCCACACTTTTAATGTTCTTAATCATTTTTAAAACTCATATACCTACATAATTTTAACAACTTACACATACTGCACCATACTGAAAATACTGCAATATAGCGAAAAGTCCGCAATAAATAATTTAGATTAATATTTTTTGAAAATCTGTGAAACCATGAGTCCACAATAGTAGAGCTGCAAAATAACAAAGGACTACTGTTTCCTATTAAATTTTATACTAACATAATATGTATTTTCTGTATGGAGGCTTTTTAAATTAATTTTATTGAGAAATAGCCATGACAGTTTAAAAACTGATTAGTAGGACAGTTTCAATAATCAATACATTGCATACTATTTTCTTCATAGTGGTAATTCATAGTACAAAATGCAGGCATGATATCCTGTCCAAACACTAGTAGTACAAATCTTTCTTCTCATTGAATTAAGAGAAAGTAGCTATAGATCCTTTTTTTCTCTTTTTTTCTTTTTTTTGGTGGAACTCAAGTCCTTGCTCTTTCCAGGGAAGCACTTATTCCACTGAGCCATCTCCCCGGCCCTATTAGCCATATATCTATCCTATTTTGTATATACAGATACAAAATGGTCATTCATTTGTATCCCCTTTTCTTGTTTAGTTTTGTCAGAGATGGGTAGTCCATTGCCATTTAAATATTATAGGTGCATGAATTCAGCAAAATAATTCAACAGTCCAGTAGTCTGTAATAGTAGTGGGTTATCCGTAGGACTGGCAACGTCAGAAGTTGTTGACTTGAGCCTTTTACAGCTCAGCATATGAATATGGCTTTTCTTTTTATACCTCGTTTTTATATTTTTCTGCCAGAGGGTTAAGAGCAAGATAAAGCAAGACCTATATAACAAGAAATGTAACTTTTGTATCTGACAAGGTCAGTCAACTCCCCTCAGGATTTACCCTGAAACCCTGTACTGCAGCTTATAGATCCTTTATGAGTGTCAGCCATGTGGATGAGTCACGGCCATTACTTGACCAATTTTCTCTCTGTGAAAGCCTGAGAGAATGTTTTTTTTCTCCATGTGACTCTCCTTAGGCACACTCTACATCATCAATCACTTTCGTCTGTGGCTCTATAATCTCCTTGATCAGAAAATTTGGGACATCACTGAATTATGAGATGTTATAGTACAGGTTCTCTTACATCCTGAGTCCTCACTGACCTTGAAAGGCTAGGGCCAGAATGTTGGCTTTCCTTGTAGCCCTTCTTTTTCTCTAATTTTTGATCTGCAGACTTAAGTTGTTAACCCTCCAGAAGGGAAGCTTAATGATATTATTCCCTATAACATAGGCAGTTGAGCTTACCCTCACTATCTGTCTAGATATCAAACATCTTAGATATAGCATGGCACAGGTATTTTCCATCAAATATTGATATATCAAACTTTAAATCTCTACTGGATGTGAAGAAAAAAAGCAAAAAAAAATTTAAAAAATAGGAACAGTTACATATTTCTACACAGAAATTTAGAAATCTAACTATATACAACATTGTAGCAGGACAGTCCTATGACATTTTTTTTTCTTGTCTCTTGTTTTCATTTATTACCCTTTTTTAAAAAACAAGCACTTAATTGAAAAACAGTGTAGCAGTAATTCGTATGACATGACAAGCAGTATGTATTTGGAAGACCAGAATGACAGGCATTCCAAGCGTGACCCTAGTATTAAACATTACTATCTTCAGTGCAGTTGCTTAGTTCACAGGTATCTGCATACATAGTTAGTCAGAGTGAGAATCCTACCAATTAATTGCTAGTTTCAAAAACCTGCTGAAGATTCTCAGAATCATTGCTTTAACCATCTTGTCCATATAAATGTATGATTTTGCCCCTGTCATGTTTTCTAGCTTTTCTCCTTGCCTTCTCTTCATTATATAATCCTTAAGTTCTCGCTTTCCTTTTTATTGTGTTTTACCTTTCTATTTGTATTTCTTCTTTTGAGTTCTTACACTAGGGAGACTTGTATGGAGGTATTTTTGATCAATTGTCATTTCACTATATTAAATATAAATAAGAAATATGTATATATATGTATGTATGGAAATAGAAATTTCTCTTTAATTTCTAAGGATAATAAGAATCTTAAGGGTTAAACTATAGATTAATTTATCACTTAATTACTAATAGTTCATAGTTGATCACATTATACATATTAGTATTTGTTAAAGAAAACATTAAAATTAGATTAAAGGAGCTAATGTATTTTTCAATTGCTTCATGTAAAACCTTAATATTAACTTACCTCAAAAAGTAAAAGTGTTTAGCATTGTTTGTATTTTTGTTTAGCACTGTAATATATTCTTAAATTTTATTTATTTTCTTCCTGTTTTCATTCATTTTAATGAGAAAAAAGCTAAAATATCTATGAAACAGTTTCAAAACAGGTTAGTAGGGCAGTTACAGTAATTAATACATCCATGGTTATTGGAAAATGACAGTTCCATTTTATGTCTAAGGTGTTTGATATTCAGATAGATAATAATGTTAAGTTTAGCTAACTTTGATACAGGGTAATGATATCATTAAGCTTCTCTTCTGTATATTTAACAACTAAAGTTTGCAGACCAAAAATTAGATAGATATTTTGGCCCTATCCCTTCAAGGTCAGTGAGGATGCAGGACATAAGAGAATCTCTGCTGTAACATCCTGTAACTCAGTGGTGTCCCAAATTTTCTGATCCAGGAGATTATAGGGCCACAATGGAAAGTGATTGACAGTGTAGAATGTGCCTAAGGAGAATCATCTAGAGAGAAAAAATTCTCTTAGGCTTTCACAGAGAGCAAATTGGTCAAGCAATGGCCATGACTCACCCTGATGGCTGACACTAACAAAAGATCTATAAGGTGATGTACATGGCTTCAGGGTAAATCCTGAAGGGATTTGACTAACCTAGTCAGACAGCAAAAGTTACATTTTTAGTTGTATAGGTCTTGCTTAACTTGGTCTTATTCTTACATTTTAAAATGAAAGAAAAAATTTGGAATAACTGAACTACTTGTTTTTAAATACATCTCCAGAATTATATACCAATGTTAGATTTATTCATCAAGAAAAATACTTTATATGACCTATGGGTAACAATTCAGTTAAGTACTCTTTCAACTTTATTGAAAATGAAAATTCAATGCTGCCTATTTTGCAAGTTGATTTGTTTCTCTGACATTATAATTATTCCATCATTCTCTGGGTTTTACACCAGAAAGACTTGATGAATATTTCCTCACCAAAGGACTAATTATATCTATTTGGGGCATTTTGTTTCATTCTCAATTAGAAGCCCCTTTTTGGTTAGGGAAATTGAATTATATTTAATTTCATTATTTTTACCAATATATTTTTTGTTGAAAATCCCTCTATTTTCCTACATGTACTATCTTTTTATCACTACCTTATTTAACCTAATATCTGGACATTTTCATTCTAATAACCTAACCAGCAAAGGCATTTTAAACAATTTTATTGAAATTTCTTCAAGAAAATACATGAGTAATATCTAAGTTATAAATAATTTAAAATAAATAAACTGTAAATAAATATCTTAAAAAAACAAATTACTCAGTAGTAAGGCTAAATGTTATAGATCTAATATAATTCTTATAGTTATAAAAATCGTTGTGTCTAAGAGAATATATTTACTATATTACTTAAATAACCTACAGAAGTAAATATTGTATCATACATGAAATAGAGACTATGTATTTCTGAAAAATGCATGGTATTTTAAAATTCATATTGGGTATAGAAAATATTTTATAAGATGGAAATTGTTAAATTGGAAAAACATTTTATAACAATTTGATTAAAGTGGGTTTTTTTATCAAATATAGTGTATGGACTCTATAAGAAATCACATAAAATATAAATTTTACTCGTGTTTCATCCAGTTTGATTTGAAAGACTGAATTTGCAATGAAGAGATTGAATGTCACTGACATATACTGCATTAGTCATTTAGCAGTGCTTAGTTTTCCAGCTAATGATAAATCCTAGGAATGGTGTTTGAACACATTCTTTTTTACTTTCATCTGTCTCCTGAAGAACAGTGAGCTGTTTAAGAATAGGAGGTATAGAGGCTGGCAAGATAGCTCAGCGATCTAAAGCTCCTGCTTACGCAAGCTTAGGTAAGCACAGGGACCATGGTTTGATCCCCGGCCACATGCTGCACCAGCCCCACTCCCAGGGCGGGCTGAGCTGACCACAAAATAATACTAATACTAATACTAATACTAATACTAATACGAAGTATACAGCATATCAGGCCATTAAATGAAATTTCTCTCACGTATTCTGACCACAGTTGACTTCAGTTGGTAATAAACTATCCCAATTCAATTGCTATGTTTCCATCTCATAGAACTACTTCTAAATAAGAGGAAAGTGATGTGGAGCATTTTTTGATGTATTTATTAACTTCTAGAATTTCTTCCTCTGAGAAGTGTGTGTTCATTTCGGACACCAGTCATGCGGATAACCCAATACTATTATAGATTACTGGACTATATTGGATTACTTTGCTGAATTCATACACCTACACTATATGAATGACAATGGAATACACATCTCTGACAAAAGTAAACAACAAAGGGGGATATAAATGAAGGACCATTTTGTATTGAAAATTACATATATATATA
>NW_004524717.1:4913666-4914184 GCF_000260255.1 Octodon degus
CTGCGCCAGTGGGACCAGTCCCAGCCCAGGCGCGGTGTGGGGAAGACCCTCTCCGACCCACTTGGGATGCCCCCCACCACTCCGCAGCGCCTCCCCCACCCCGCCTGCCAAGTAAGAATATCTGCCGCGTTCCAGGAACCCCCAGACTCAGTCCTAGCCCAGACCCAGTGAGTGTGAGGGAGAGCTTCCTCTCCCCCCTACTCCACCTTGCCCCCTCAAGGCACAGCTCAGGCCTGGCATACATGCCTGGGGTGTAACACTGCAGCTGCAATCCCTACAGAGAGTGTAGAGGATAGATCTACCCAGCTAGTCCAGGAACAGAACATCTTGACACAGGGGCACAACAGGTTCACCCTCAAGGGCAGCAGCAGGAAGGAGCTGAGCAGAGCAGCCAGACCCAAGCCAAGCACAGCTGGATAAATTCAAACTTTGTAGAGCTGCACCTGAACTTCAGTACATGCGAAGGTTATAACTACAGCAAAGATCGACAACAAAGGGCAGAAGACAGTGCTACACAA
>NW_004524717.1:4916532-4937959 GCF_000260255.1 Octodon degus
GCAAAAAGCTGGTTCTTTGAAAGATTAAATAAAATTGATAAGCCCCTAGCTAAACTCATAAAACAGAGGAAAGAAAAAATTCAAATACAAGTAATAAGGAATGAAAAGGGTGTAATTACCACAGACTCAGTGGAAATTCAGAAGATTATCAATAGCTACTTTAAGAATCTTTACTCTCACAGAATAGAAGACACAGTAGAAATGGACAGATGCCTAGAAAGGTACAAATTCCCACAACTGAATCGACAAGATATAACCCCTCTCAATAGCCCAATAACAGCCAATGAAATAGAGATGTAATTAAAAACCTACTCGCAAAGAAAAGTCCAGGTCCGGATGGATTCACAGCTGAATTCTACAAGACATTTACAGAAGATTTACTCCCTGTACTCCTCAAACTCTTCCATGAAATTGAAAAGGAAGCAATCCTCCCAAAATCATTCCTGAAGGCAAGTTTTATATTCATACCAAAACCAGGGAAAGATGCAACTAAGAAAGAGAACTACAGGCCTATCTCCCTCATCAACATAGGTGCCAAAATCCTCAATAAAATACTAGCAAATAGAATACAGCAAATCATCAAGAAGATCATACATCATGACCAGGTAGGATTCATCCCAGGGATGCAAGGATGGTTCAATATTCGAAAATCTATCAATATAATACACTCTATCAATAGAGCAAAAACTAAAAACCACATGATTATCTCCATTGATGCAGAAAAGGCTTTTGACAAAGTCCAAAACTCATTCTTGTTCAAAGTCCTACAGAAAATTGAAATAGATGGCCTCTACTTCAATTTGGTAAAAGCCATTTATGAAAACCCAATGGCTAACTTAATCCTAAATGGTGAAAAACTGAAATCTTTTACTCTTAGATGTGGTACACACAAGGATGTTCTCTGTCACCACTCCTATTCAATATAGTTCTGGAATCATTAGCTACAGCCATTAGACAAGAGAAAGAAAAGGAATAAGAATAGGCAAAGAAGAACTTAAATTATCTTTACTTGCAGATGACATGATACTTTACTTGGAAGACCCAAAAATCTCCACCAAGAAGCTACTAGAATTAATACAGAAATTCAGTAGCATAGCAGGATATAAGGTCAATACCCAAAAGTCAATAGCATTCCTCTACACAGACAACAAGCACACTGATAGGAAAATTATAGAAACAATACCTTTTACAATAGCACCGAGGAAAATGAAATACCTTGGAATTAACCTAACTAAAGAAGTCAAAGATCTTTTCAAGGAAAATTACAGTTATCTTAAAAAAGAGATCGTAGAAGATTTCAGAAAGGGGAAAGATATTCCATGCTCCTGGATAGGAAGAACCAACATAGTGAATATGGCCATACTCCCAAAATTGCTGTACAGATTTAATGCAATCCCTATCAGACTACCACCGACATATCTCACAGACATAGAGAAATCATTACTAAAATTTATCTGGAACCGGAAAAGACCTAGAATAGCAAAAGCAATTCTAGGCAATAAAGACAAGGAGGGGGCATTACAATTCCTGGCTTGAAATTATACTACAAGGCTACTGTGATAAAATCAGCATGCTACTGGCATCAAAATAGACCTGAGGATTAGAAGACACTGAAGCCCCTACGAACACACTCAACCACCTTATCTTTGACAAAGGGGTCAAACATACTCACTGGAAGAAACATAGCCTCTTTAATAAATGGTGCTGGAAAAACTGGCTCTCTACATGCCGAAAACTCAACCTTGACCCAGGTCTATCACCACGCACTAAGCTAAAGTCAAAATGGATTAAAGATCTAAACATTAAAACAGAGACACTACAGGTCCTGGAAAAGAAAGTAGGAGGAACTCTTGAAGGCATAAGGGTAGGCAAAGAGTTTATGAACAAAAATCAAATCACATGGGAAACAGTTGAAAGAATTAACAACTGGGACCTGCTCTTACTGAGAAGTTTTTGCACATCAAAAGAAATTACCAACAAAGTGAAAGGACAACCCACAAATTTGGAAAAAATGATGACAAATAAGTACTCAGACAAAGATCTCCTCTCTAGAATTTATAAAGAACTAAAAAACACTAGGGCTCCAAAATTTAAAGACCCAATCCAGAAATGGGCATCTGAGATGAACACATGCTTCTCAGAGGATGAAATTAAAGAAGCGAATAAATATATGAAAAAATGCTCCACATCACTAGCCATCCGTGAAATGCAATTAAAACCACATTGAGATATCATCTACCCCAGAAAGAATGGCTATCATAAAGAAATCACCCAACAACAAATGTTGGAGAGGCTGTGGGGAAAAAGGAACCCTTCTCCACTGCTGGTGGGAATGTAGACTGGTGCAACAATTATGGAAATCAGTGTGGAGACTCCTTAGAAAAGTTGGACTGGAAATCCCATTTAAACCAGCTATTCCTCTACTGGGAATTTTCTCCGAGGATCTGAAAACATCATATCATAGTGATATATGTATGCCTATGTTTATAGCAGCACAATTTGTGATAGCCAAATCTTGGAAACAACCAAGATGCCCATCACCTGAGAAATGGTTGAAAAAGATGTGGTATTTTTATACAATGGAGTATTACTCAGCTATAAAGAATGATAAACTGCAAGCCTTTATATTGAAGTAGATGCCATTTGAAGATATACTCATAAGTGAAATAAACCAGACACACAAGTGTAAATATCATATAGTCTCCCTAGTATAAGAACTCAAAAGAAGAAATACAAATAAAAAGGTATAATACAAGTAAAAGGAAAACAAGAACTCGAGGACTAACTAAGAGAGGAAAAGGAGAAGAGCTAGGAAACATGACAGTGACAAGCCATACAGTTATATGTAGAAGATGGGCAAGGCATTGATCCTGAGATCTTGTTTCCAAGATTTGGCTATCACAAGTTGTGCTGCTATAAACATAGTCATACATATATCACTATGATATGATATTTTCAGATCCTCTGGGAAAATTCCCAGTAGAGAAATAATCCTGAAAATCTCCAGAAGATTTTTGAATTTAGCATTTAATTGGAATAATTCTCACCCTGACTATTTATACTGACACCTGTTAACTAAGCAATGACACTGAAGATAGCAATTTGTAATAGTAGGTTCATGCTTAGAGTGCCTGTCATTCTGGTGTTCTGAATATGGGCTGCTTGTCATGACATGCCAGTTGCTGCTGTGCTGTCTCTTGGGTAGATGCTTGTTCAAAAAGAAGGGGTTGGTGAATGAAGGCAGGAGACGGAAAAAGGATGTTGTGGGACTCTCCTGCTCCAAGGTTGTGTATGGTTAGATTTTTGGACTTAACGTGTAAACAGAAGACTTATGTGTATATAATTTTTATGCCCATTTTTAAAATATATTCTAATTTTTAAATGTTTTTTCATCATATTCTGTAGGGACTTTAAGTTCAACATATCAACACTTGATGAAAAATACCTGTTCCATGTTATGCCTAAGACGTTTGATACTCAGACAGATAGTGAGGTTAAGCTTAACAGCCTAGGTTGTATGGCAATAATAATCTTTTCTTCTGGATGGTTAACAACCTAAGTTTATAGACCAAAATTAGAGAAAAAGGAGGGCCGCAAAGAAAGCCAACATTTTGGCCCTAGCCTTCCAAGCTCACTTAAGACTCAGGACATATGAGAACCTGTACTATAACATCATGTAACTAGGTAGTGTCCCAAATTTTCTGATCAAGGAGATTATGGGGCCAAAGAGGAAAGTGATCGATGATGTAGAGTGTGCCTAAGGAGAGTCACATGGAGAGAAAACACTCTGTCAGGCTTTCACAGAAAGCACATTGGCCAAGCAATGGCCGTGACTCATCCACATGCCTGACACTGACAAAGGATCTACAATCTGAGGGACAGGATCTCAAGATAAATCCTGAGGGGATTTCACTGACTTTATCAGACCCAAAAGCCACAACTCTTGTTCCATAGGTCTTGCTTTATCTTGGTCTTAACCATCCACCAGTAAAGTATAAAAACGAAGTATAAGAAGTAAAGCCATGGTTTTATGTTGAGCTGTAGGAGACTCAGGTCAACAATTTCTGACATTGCCAGTGAAGCAGAAGACCCAATACTACTGTGGACTACTATATGGACTGTTTTAGAATATTTTGCTGAATAAACACACCTATAATATTCAAATAATGGAACTAAACAAGAAAAGGGGATACAGATGAATGTCCATTTTGTATCTGTGTATTCAAAATGGTTAGAATAGATATATAGTTACATTCCCTTAATGAATAGAGGGATTTGTTCTAATAGTGTTTGTAAATAGGATATCATGTCCGCATCTTGTACAGAAACTAACCACTAGGAAGAATGTATGCAATGTGTTAATTATTAAAACTGTACTACCAATTTTTGAAACTGTCTCATTGCTATTTATTTCTCAATAAAATTATGGGAAAAAAGCCACTAAATACATAAGGTATAAAAGAAGATGGTTGGGGCTGCAGCCCAACACAAAGGCCGCAGGTCCCTCCCGCAGCGCCACCCTTCCCTTCTGAGAAGCAAAAGCCCTTCTTCACAGATGGCAAAAGAAAAAAAAAGTAAAACTCATTTTTATTGCAGTAAATATGTCCTACAATTTTAGGAATGATTCTATATTCTCTGAAGATGAAAGATTTCTTACTTAGAAAAATTTTGGAAAACTTTGGTAAAATTGCTTTTTTATAAAGATTTTACTTCTTTCAGTAAAAGATGATGAATGTGACTCCGATGCAGAAAATGAGCAAAACCATGATCCTAATGTTGAGGAGTTCTTGCAACAACAAGACACAGCCGTCATTTATCCCGAGGCACCTGAAGAGGACCAGAGGCAGGGCACACCAGAGGCCAGTGGCCATGATGAAAATGGTAACCAAGCCTTTAGCAATGCCTTCTTTCCATCAACCTCTCCTACTCTCCCTAGTCCTCTCCCTCTCCTTCTGTCTCCTTTCCCTTTTCCACTACTCCTTTGGCAAGCAAAATATAGGTGCATATCTAAATTGTACTAATAAACTTGATTATAAAAAATATGGTTGTCTGGTTCAAGGCATACAGATTTGAAAATAATAGTTTTCCCATATCTGCTTTAGTCTACTCTGATGGTGAACACTTGGTGTGTATATACAATAAAATTGTGTTGAAATTGTTTAGAGAAGAATGTTGTTCTGCCTTTCCAGGTGTAATAAACAGTTGAAAATAGCATGTTCCAATAAAAACTTTTATTCAAGATCTATACCAAGACTAGTAAAATGCTTAAAATGTTTAAAGACTATGTGAATTACTAATATCCTAAATCTGGCTTTATTTTTTCATGATTCCATGCAATATTGATAGATTTTAGCTTAGTTTTTAAACAATCAACTGAAATTGTTAGAGAAACTGAGGACTACTATATAAAATACAAAATAGACTCTGTGACATAGTCAATTTTTTCTTTTTTATTATTAGTACATATTATACAGAATAAGGGGGTTTTATTTTGATATGTTCATACATGTAAATAATACATTAAAAAATAACACATTGATCACTAAATTGGGAGCCAACTATGAAAAAGACAAACACATTTCATTGTAGAATAGATAAGATGTTCCAAAACCAAATCTATGGCAAAGGTAATAGGAATAGAACACTGCAGAATCATTTCCTCTAGTGTGCCCAACAGGTTCATTTTTAAAGAATGTAGGTCATTGCCCCACAGGTGACTGTGCATCAGCTAGATCATTAGAGTTCTGCCAGGCTCTTTGCCTGAAAAGAAAAGTTTGAAAAGTTCATGGTTACTGTAATGCTGTAAATCCGTAACATAACCTGCTTTCATTTCTTACTGGTTGCTATTCTTGAAGAATACGTTTTAGCGTTTCACCCAAAGAAGCAGTAGATTATAATAAAAATGAGAAGGAAATAGAAAATTGTAAAATATATGCATATGCATATGTAAAACTTTAATATTGACAACTTCTAAAAGCATTCATGAAAGAAAGGAATAAAAATCTGTGTTCCATTACATGCATTTAATAAAGTTAAGCCCTGTAAAGTTAGTCTTTCTAAATCAACTCGGTAAGATTTCATAAAAAATAAACATAAAAACTAGGGAGCTAATTGTTCTGAATTGTTATAACATTTGAAGTATAGACTATGTTGCTAATTTAGTTATTTACTACTTTCAGGTTTACATGTAATTTTATTAAAGACTAATAATGTATTCCAGTATATCTAATGTCATAGAAACTTTACATTGAAAAAATCATTGTCTTCAGAAGCTCTTAATTTTTGATTTACAATGGATTAAACATGCTTCCTTGCATGTCTCCTCATAAGTTCTATATATAGGCAGACTGACTCCAGTAGGTTGAATAATCAAAAATTCTGAATCAGTGGGGAACAAATATGAGAGACTTTGCAGAAGTTTTATTTTATGAAGTCTTACCAATCAGAAATATTATGTTGCATACCAAAAGAAATCTAGACTATAAAATTAAACAATTTTGTTACAAAAATGAGAATATTTATGGTCAGATACTTACTGAAATTATAGTTCAAAAATGGTGAGATACAGGTTTTATGGTAGATTGAACTACTACCTAAGTTTCTGGTAGTCAATCTAAAAAATAAATGTGCCCTGCATAGTAAACCTTAATTATTTATAAATTAATTTTAATTAATTCTTACATTTTTCAAAAAACTTCGATTTGCTTTTTAAACCTGATCACTTTATTATTCCAAATATTCAGTTTCACTTTTTATTGTTTTATGCCATCTTAAAATATTCATATCCGACGTGAATTTTCACATGGAAATTTAGTAAATACTGATTGATGAAAATAATAACTTGAAAAACAGGGATGTAGCTCAGTAGCACAGCAAGCACAGAGGGCCTGAGTTTGATTCCCAGTAAATAAAATAATAATTATTATAGCAGCAACTTGCTATTAAAGTATTATGGGCAACCTGTGACTTTTACCAAATTATTAATATTTTGTTAATTAACTATATGGATTAATTGTGAAGACTAAAAAAATAGAACAAAGGAGAGCAGATAGCTCTGACATGGCAGGAGGAGCATGTCAATTAAAGGAATCAAAGTTAGGTGCCACCAACAAAATTACCACCAGGGCCAACTCTAGCCTTTGCCGTTAGAACAAGCTGAGTCAGTAGATGGATTAGGTATTTGGGCAGGGCGAAGCCTGGCGTTGACTTCCGCCAGCCTGTATAAATAGAAAATCATACTGGACAAAATTTGATGTGATTTCTTTTTGCAAATAAGATGGTCATTCCAAACCCCTCTAGCTCAGTTTGACCTGCTAGCTAGTAACAAAAGATGCTATCATTAATTTTGGAGTTTTGGATCCAAAACTCCAAAATTAATATATTTGTGGTGTGTTTTGACATATTTGAGTAGCTATTTAAAGCTCAGGCATTCACTCTGTGATTTGAAGACTGGTGTTTGAGTAGGACATTTACTTTATATGGACTTGATCGCCAATAAAGGAATACTATGTATGTGTATGAGCACTTGGAGATGTCTTTGTTTTATGAAAGATATAGATAGATAGATAGGTAGATAGATAGATAGATAGATAGATAGATAGATGATAGATAGATAGATAGATAGATAGATAGATAGATAGATAGATAGATAGATAAAATTATATAGAAAGTTTATCACTTAGAGGAAAAAACATGAAGAGTTATGTCTCATAGGTCTTGGGCCAATCCGAGATCTGGCCCTATCACCACCCCCACATATATACATTCTTTTGGGGCACATCTAATTGAGGAAATTCAGAAACAATCTGTGTACTACTTTTCAAATTCATAACAAACATTAAATAAATGTTGATATAATTGTTACCAATAAGTTGTAGATTCTATTGTATAGTTCCTTCTTTAATATGTATATATTTGTAGATGTAGCCTGTATCCTAACTTTATTTGTTTCCTTGTCCAGCTAGCCACAGTTAGAAGGGAGAACTTTCATTTAGTGGAAAAGTTAGAGAACTTGAAGGTCATCCTGTGTTTGAATCAGGCTTCATCAGTCACTGACTATGTGGCCTTTTAACCTTTCTGCATTTCATATTTTATCTTCTGTAAAATGGAAATGAATATCACTGTATTATTTTGAGGATCAAATACAAAATGAATAGCATAATATCTGGCACTTCTCATAGAGACTTAGTGATAACTTTGGTAATATATTCTGAATGTTTTCAGTTTATAATATACAATCTCTTTTACAGGAACGCCAGATGCATTTTCTCAATTACTCACCTGCCCATATTGTGATAGAGGCTATAAACGCTTTACCTCTTTAAAAGAACATATTAAATATCGCCATGAAAAAAATGAAGATAACTTTAGTTGCTCCCTGTGCAGTTACACCTTTGCATACAGAACCCAACTTGAACGCCACATGACGTCACATAAGTCAGGAAGAGATCAAGTAAGTGAAATGACCAGGGATTTACTGGCCTCAAATTTTGGAAATTTAATGCTTAAAGTCAAAGATTTTAGTATATTTAAGAGTTAAAAGGGGTATTGGGGATATAGCTCAGTGGCCTAAGCGCCTGCTTGGCAAGCGCAGGTTCTTGAGTTCGACCCCAGTACTGGGGGAAGAAAAGAGTTAAAAGGATGTAGTAGACACTGTCTTCTCTGTAGTATTATAAAAATGAAAAATAAAAATGATTAGTTACATTTTTCTTTTCCAGGAAATGTCCTTTCTATTTTTATTTGATTATTTTACTTATCTCATAATGTTTTTCCAAATTTAGAAGATTTTAAATTGCATCCTATTGAAATGTTCACTGTGAGAAAATAAATATTGGTTACATAAATCATAAGACTTAGGACTAACCAAATTGAGAAAGCGTTTTTTAAAATACAGTTTTCTTTACCCCAGTAACTACTTTATTTAGGCTCAGATAAGCTACTATAGTTTTCTTTTTCCTATTGTAAAGGAATCTGCCTCATTTGAAAATATAAAGTTTACCATCAGTTTTCAAATGGTATAATCTGTGCTCCATTTCATAGATGCATAAATAAAGAGCATTTTTTAACTATTAAGTTACATTTAAACTCAACTCTGGGGCTGGAGATACAGCTCAGTGGCGTAAGTGCCTGCCTGGCAAGCATAGGTCCCGAGTTTGGTTCCTGGTACAAAGACAAAACAAAACACTTGATTGCGTTTAAAATAAAGAAAATTAGCAATTGTCCTTGTTTATAAGTTCCTTATAACTACCAGCTAGCAACATATTAGTATTGATTTAACTGTCAAATACTAGGTCATACATGGTGTGCGGTGGGGTTGGAGTCCAGTTTCTTGTGTCAGAGTATTATTAATACCTACACACTGATTTGTGGGAATACTGCCCTGTGTAAGTACCTAGTATAAGTTACATATCCTCCAAGGAACCAGCTAGACCCCTTGCTAAGGAGGTTGACTAACCCAGACAAAAATGTAGAACAGAAAAAGAATGTTTCCTCAGGACTTGGGCAATAAACAACAAAATGGTGTGGAGGAGAGTGGCAGATAAGCGAAAGCAGGACCAAGATTTCCAACCACAGTCTAGTGTGTAGGTCCCTGAAGGAGCTCTTGACAAGAGGAAGAAGCTGACAAGAAGGGACCACTGGGACAGATGTCACTCCCTTCCCAGTGCATTGCACTGGTTATGTGTCCTACATAACCACAGTGTACATGGACCAGGAATGACCGCTGCTCACGGCAGGCACACCCTCCTACAAGCTGTGACCACATTCTCACTGTACTAGAGGCCCTATCAAAGGAAAGGACATATAATGAGAGCAGAAGATGGCATTAAAAAAAACCCACTGGAATCTCTGATGATCATGAAGGCTGCTCACTTTGTGATGATTTTTTTTGATAGGTATGTAGCAGATTTTATATACAGGGGGTGATCCAAGTAATCTTCCTCTCTTCAAACATTTGTCCCACAGTTCTTGACACTTTCTGAAGGGCTTTAGGAAGCCCTTTTTGTGAGTGTCTTTATTAGGTGTGATCAAAAATTCAGGGACTGTTTCTGCCAAGCACCATCTAACTGAAAGGTGGACTCAAAAATATCATAGTACATTCTCCTCCAACTTATTCACCATGTGACTTATGGTTCTTCTGCAAAGTCAAAATCACTATTAAGGACAAATATTTGAATCACCTAAGGACATCGAGGCAGCAGAAAAGCACATCTAGTGGCATGTACAAAAGAATGCTTCCAGAGCTGCTTCACAATGATGAAATAAGTGTGCCTGAAGCAAGGGAACTCGTGGCAATAAAGTTATTTTTACTTCACTACAATTTTTAATATAAACACTAATCTTTTATCATGGCTTATAAAAATTGTGAATCAGAGGAAGTCAGGAAGGAGCTGTGATAAATATGGGGATCAGTAATGTGAGGAAATGTACCTTAGAAGTCAGGGAAGCAATTAGATGGTGAGACAGCAAATGAAAGGGTCAAATGTCTATCTTGCTGGCCACTGAAAACTTATGATTAATGCATAAGTGCATCTATGTCTTAGCAATTTATTCTTTCAACAAATATTTGAGTTTCTCTTACGAGTCAAAACCTGTTCTAGGTGATAAAGGAACAGCATGCAAAGACAGAGTCCTGACAAAGGCAGCATAGTCAGTGAATGATATAAACAAAAAAAGTAAGAAACAGGTAGTGTGAAGAAAAATACAAGAGTAGGAAGCTAGAAAATGATGAAAGCGGACAGTTCTTACAGAGACCTGAGAAGTGGGACATCTGACCTGAGCCCAGCATGGAATGAGTGTCATGGAATATTGGGGGTGGGCTTTGCAGTCCAAGGGAACAGAGTGAATCTTTAAAAAGCCTTCCATTAGAGACCTGCCTGGCATGTCCCAGAACAGCAAGGAAGCCAGTGTGAATGAAGGGGAAAGATAGTAAGACCAGAGCGGTTCTGTGCCCACATAATAGGAGCCCTTATAGAGAGCAGGATGAAGACTTTTATCCTAAAATACAATAGGGAAGCCTTTGAAGGATACTAGATTTTTAAATTTTTTAAGGGAACCCTGTTGGATGAAGACTGTAAAAAGAGACAAGAAGGGAAGCAAGGAGACCATTTAGAGTGTCTTGCTGTAATCCGGGCCAGAGGTTGTGGGGCAGACATGACTGTGAAGTATGTTGGTTTCAATCTGTATCCAGATGGCTTGCTGACTGATTATTGTCAGAAAAGAAAGAATTGAAAAGTAATCACTAAGCAGTAAACAAATAGGTGAGGGTGATATTCCAGAAACATAGGAGACACTAAAGAAAGAGAGGACTTGCTGGAGAGAAATTAAGTTAGGTATTAATCATATTAAGTTTCAGATACGTAGTTGGCCATGTGAGTTTGGACAAGAGAGAAGTTAGGAGATACACTAGAGAGTTGTCACCATATATTTGGTACCTTGAGCCTTGACCTTGGGTGACATATGAATATTTAGAGACTGAAGTCTCTTCTCTTCCTATAAAAAAATAGGAAGGGGAATCCCTGCTAGGGTGCCTCAGAATAAGTGGTGCTTGAGCTAAGCCATTGAAGAATTGATGGGACCTTAATAGAATGAAGAGTAAATGTACCCGGGGAATAAAAATAGTGTACAGTACATCAAGGAAGTAGAGAAGAGGCATGCATGTGCAAAAGGCTGAATCACTGACTGACCAAGGCATGGGTTTCTTATGGAGAAGTCCTGAAGAACAGGCATAGAGTAGGGCAGGACTCAGGATCACTGTGCAGGAATAATGAGGACCTTTTAGATTTCTAAGCAGGAATTTGATACAGTACAATCCAGGAAGTGCTCTCATGGCTAATCAGTATGCAGAATATATTTGAAAAATATAAAAATGAGACTTTGATAAACCAGGTAGAAAACTATTATAAAAATCTACATTTGACTCCAAAGATAAAAGTGTTTTTAAAAATCATTAGATTGAAGTACACTTTGGAAATACCAACCATATTAGAGATAAGATGTAGTAGTAGAAAAGTTCAGCCCTTTCTCCTGTTCAGGACCTTCTTCTATGAAATAACTGCACTTTAGACAGATTATTCATTTCTTTACCTGTAAATTGCAATGTAGAAAAGACCATCTCCAGTTCCTAGCAAAGAGAACTGTGCTTTTTAAAAACTCAATGTTGTACTGCTTTATAGTGTGGCTCTTGTATTTTAAATTAAAAAGCATGGGGCTTTTTCTGTCAGAATTGTATCACCATCTTTGGGGGGGTATAATTCAACTGTTACTGTTTTATGACTACTACAGTTAGAAGCCTTTGAAAACCAAAACAGTCTCAGACTCACTGAAAATATTTTTAACATGTGAGTGTTATCTCTGAAGGTTTTTTTGCTTTACAAATAAAACACCAATTCTTTCTTACAGAGACATGTGACACAGTCTGGGGGTAATCGTAAATTCAAGTGCACTGAATGTGGAAAAGCTTTCAAATACAAACACCACCTAAAAGAGCACTTAAGAATTCACAGTGGTAAATATTCGTGTTTTTTTTTCTCCATCCTGAATATCATAACATCTGTGGCAGTCTACTGCATCATATGACTTACATACATAATCAAAATACTTTTCTTTTAAAGTAAAGACCAATGTGGAGAAATTTTGTTTATAAATTTTATTAGGATCTTAAACTTTGACTAACATATATCAAATCGATATGACATTGCAGATTTCCTAACCAAAATATACTATTGCATGTTTTAACAGGTATAAATAGAATCATTTTAGCTTTCTAATGAATGTAATCTCATTACTTCTTTTGTGTTGAGGTGAAATTTGCAACAGGAAATGAGGTGAAGATAGCCATTACATAAAAAGGGCAAATAAAATCAAGAACATCAGAGAGGTGATACTGAATCAGTGAGTTAGGGCAACGTAAGGGTGGAGAGAACTATAGCATTAATGTGTATTTAGAAGAAAAATATGTTCTCCATCAACTTTATAGTCCATATCATTTTCTAAATAATTATAAAATGAATATGTGGATAGCATAATATACAAACATGATAAACAGTGAAGGCTATATTTGTATTTCTTTCAAGATTTTACTTAAAACTTACAAAGAAAAAGTAGTAACCTCCTATATTGCCCTCTGAAGTTGTTTATCTCCTGATCAGTTTTGATGATACAAACTTTGGAAGCATAGATTATACCAAAACTTGCAATACTGGTCTAGAAACAAGAATTTGAAACTTAATTGCAAAATCCTGAATTTTATTCAAAAATCAATCTCAGTCAAGTAGTGAATTTGGGTCATCAAGACTAACTTAATATGAGCTAACAGTGTGCTGCTACTGGACAGTTGGTGTGGATTTAGGTCAGATCATGAAACGCAATACTCCCACTGCACTTTCCATCGTCCATTACTATGTGCTCATCTCTTATTCTAGAAATTATCTACTAGGAGGCTTGTATAGCTTTATACAGCAGGTAAAACTGATTCACAATGACATAGGAAAAAATAAGACTATTTTTCCAGATAGTAAGTCTACAGAAAAGTTGGTCTTTGAAGCATCATAAAAAAGAAAAAACTGTAACTTATGATATCCTCAGAAATATCATTAAAATAATATGTGATATAAAATTGATAGAATTTTCTAAGTCAGATAAATCATTCCTCTAGGCTGGCCACTTGAACTCTTCTGAGTCTACCGTTCTCTGATGCTCTGGTTTATCCTAAAGAAAGGTTTTCAAGCAGAGCTCCTCCAAACATCAGCCCAGGACTGATGCCAGGCTACAAACTGGTTCTTAAAGAAAACAGATTTGAAACTAAGCATTAAAAACTATTTACCAGGACCCTATTGTGACATTCCCATTGTGTTTTACAAAAGGATAGAGTTTTGAAATTTTAAAAATAAGACTGGACCTGGGTACTTTGAAAAATTCTATTCAGAATAACTAGTAGTGGCTGAACTGCATAGCCTCTAGGGAGTTTCAGGAATTATTTTTTCTCAGTTGGGATTTTAAAAGATGTGGAGAATCAGGATCCAAACTTACATTCCTATAACTGTCTGTGTGTGGTTCTGTTTGGCTACCCATGAGCAAGTGTGTTAATGGTCATTTGAGCTCTGCTTGTAGGAGTTAACCTATGACAAAAAGGCCTCTATAGCTCCTCTCACAGGGGAAACAAAAGAACACTTGCATGTGGTTGAGGGTCCTCCTCAGAAAATATTTTTTTTGTTCTGTCACTTTAGTAAATTTAGCCTGAAAAATATTTACATCAGATATAACCAAGTACCTACTTAACCATTTAAAAAACTGTCAATGTTAAAGTTATTTCTAACTTGGAGTAGTGAAGCTTACTGATACAACCTTCAGATGAAACTAGTTGCAAACCTTAAACTCAATAAATTATGCAATGGGGTTAAGCTATAAACCATACCGTACTGAAATTATAAACTAAGACTTTTCTAACATAACAATTTTGATATTAGAATGGTCTGTAAACTTACTTGCAATGATAAAATATCAAGGTAACTCCAAATAATCAAAATAATGATAGCTAGAATTTATTAAATATTTATTTATAGCCACTTACCTCAGTAGTTCCTTATATACACTAACTTCTATAGTCCTCAAATAATCCTATGATGTAGTTTATATTATTTCCCTATTGTGGAGAAAATGGACACCTAAGAGTTCAATTAACTTGTCCAAATTCACTCAGTTAATAAGTACATGGTGAAACTGTAGCGCCAGTGGTGGCGTCCTGATTCCTGCCTTCCCATTACTCTTGATCTCCTTGTTTGTAAAGATAAAATAGTCTACAAAGGAAAATACTCATCTAATATGTTATTAAGTAGTTTAAAATATTAAAAGAGATACCCTAGAATATATCCCTTGTTTTATCACCATTGGACACTTTAATGACATTTTGAGTATTGAATCCTATTCCAGGCATTCCACTGGAAAGATACTGATAAACTGATACTGGTAGCCCAGAGGTGGGTTAACAAGCAGGTAAGGTCCTGAAAATCACATCCTGCAAAGAATGTTTGAATGCTGTTTATAGATCACTAACATTTATTTCAAACATACTATGAGTTTCCTATATATGAGTTTGCTCAGATAACGCCTTAGAAAAATCCATTCAGAAGTCCTCATTTGCATACCACAACACTGAGGCTTCAAAAGGTTAAGAAAATAGTATATGACAAAGCCAGAATTTGAACCCACATCCTTGATCCCTACAGACCCACCCCAGACACTCTTCTATAGAACTATCCTATAGGCAGTTAATCCACGTTACTAAGGAGTTTAAGCATTGTATAATAATATAAAACGAATCATCTGTTGGAAAAGAGGCTTATTAAAGGGCTTCTTAGATCTGTTTCTAGTATCTGATTCTTCTAATACTGTATTTTTGAGAAAATAACTCATTGTAAACTTTGCAGGATGGAACTTACATTATTAATAGTACTTACATTCACTTCCTCACTGCTTTCATTCTTATTCTTAAAAAGAAAGAACTTTGTAATACGAGCAGGCAAGTCAGTATCACATTTCATAATTCTATAGTTAGTCGTCCTTCCTCTAAAAAGGTCCAACAAGCATTTTTTAACCTGTTTTGTGATGATAGGAGCAAGGGATAAATGGCAGACAAGATCCAGAAGTCCTCACCTTATTGGGGCTGATACTAAGCTATAAATTGTAGAAGTAATAAACTGTAACTATAAATTTTAACTAAAGTGAGAAAATAAGCTTCTATGAAAACATTTCATTTAGCTCAGTACTTTTCAAAATTGCCAGAGTATCTGTGATGGTCAAGGAGAATAAAGGCCCTGTGTCCTTGGGAAGCCTTCACAAACAAGACACTTTTCGACTTCATGTTGTTTTTTGTGGCAATTCATACAAGCATTTATGTGATTCACCACACCCCCATCACTGAGGCCAAGATTCCAGCATGCTTTGCGTATTGCCAAGAGTGTATCTACTAGAGCCTCTTTAGTAGATATTCAGAAGCGTAATACACATTCCAGTTCAATGATTATAGCAATACTTTATATTAAAGTTTCCTTGCACTCAAGGTTTTTGTCCTCCTCTGATGAAGCTATATGGATATGGGCAGAGAACTTGAATCCATCAGGGATAGATATACATACTTGTAAAATCATGAGGTTTGTAGCTACTTTTCTTTCCTATAATACTTTCTTCTACAGCTGGTTGAATAGAGTGAAATATTGAAAATTACATAGATTAGCGAAATAGGATAAAAATTTATTCATGAATAAGATTAAATGTTGGTATTTGATAATTACTTGAAGTATTAAAGGTTGAGTGAACTGTTATATACCTATGCTGAGAAGATTGTTGAGTTAGGGTGTGTAGTTCAGACTGAGATTGTACTAGTGTTTATAATATTTATGTCATTTCTCAGTTTTAAAATTCAAAACAAATCGAACAAAAAAAATTCAAAATAAAATTATATCACAGGCATATATAGTGACCTTATATATAGTGACTTTCTAAAAAATAAGATTGCTTATTTTAGGTAGTATATAAATACATAAAAGTTATATGTAATAATTCAATGAGTATGTATTTTTGTTGTTGTTGTTTAGGAGAGAAGCCATATGAATGCCCAAACTGCAAGAAACGTTTTTCTCACTCTGGTTCCTATAGCTCACACATAAGCAGTAAGAAATGTATCAGCTTGCTGCCTGTGAATGGGCGACCAAGAACAGGACTCAAGACATCGCAGTGTTCCTCGCCGTCTCTCTCGGCATCTCCAGGAAGTCCCACACGGCCACAGATACGGCAAAAAATAGAGAATAAACCCCTTCAAGAGCAACTCTCTGTAAACCAAATTAAAACTGAACCTGTGGATTATGAATTCAAACCCATAGTGGTTGCTTCAGGAATCAACTGTTCAACCCCTTTACAAAATGGGGTTTTTAGTGGTGGTGGCCCATTGCAGGCCACCAGTTCTCCTCAGGGTGTGGTGCAAGCTGTTGTTCTGCCAACAGTTGGTTTGGTATCTCCCATAAGTATCAATTTAAGTGATATTCAGAATGTACTTAAAGTGGCAGTAGATGGTAATGTAATAAGGCAAGTTTTGGAGAATAATCAAGCCAATCTTGCATCCAAAGAACAAGAAACAATCAATGCTTCATCCATACAGCAAGGTGGGCATTCTGTTATTTCAGCCATCAGTCTTCCTTTGGTTGATCAAGATGGAACAACCAAAATTATCATTAACTACAGTCTTGAGCAACCTAGCCAACTTCAAGTTGTTCCTCAAAATTTAAAAAAAGAAAACCCAGGCCCCACAAACAGTTGCAAAAGTGAAAAGTTACCAGAAGATCTTACTGTTAAATCTGAGAAGGACAAAAGCTTTGAGGGAGGAGTGAATGATAACACTTGCCTTCTGTGTGATGATTGTCCAGGCGACCTTAATGCACTTCCAGAATTAAAGCACTATGATGAAAAGCAGCCTGCTCAGCCTCCTCCACTCCCGGCCCCAGAAGCTGAGAAGTCAGAGTCCTCTGTTTCATCAGGTACTGGAGATGGCAATTTGTCTCCCAGTCAGCCACCCTTAAAGAACCTCTTGTCTCTCCTAAAAGCCTATTATGCTTTGAATGCGCAACCAAGTGCAGAAGAGCTCTCAAAAATTGCTGACTCTGTAAACCTACCACTGGATGTAGTTAAAAAGTGGTTTGAAAAGATGCAAACTGGACAGATTTCAGTGCAGTCTTCTGAACCATCTTCTCCTGAACCAGGCAAAGTAAATATTGCTGCAAAAAATGATGATCAGCCACAGTCTACAAATGCAAATGAAGCCCAGGACAACGAAACAGCTCTACAGAGTCCTCTGAAGACAGCTCACTCTCCAGCTCTACCAGTGGGCTCAACCGCAAATGGCTCTAGAAGTGGTACACCATCCCCATCACCTCTGAACCTTTCCTCAGCCAGAAACACACAGGGCTATCCATACCCAGCTGAAGGGGCACAAGAAGAGCCACAAGTAGAACCTCTTGATCTTTCACTACCAAAGCAACAGGGAGAATTGTTGGAAAGGTCAACTATCACTAGTGTTTACCAGAACAGTGTTTATTCTGTCCAAGAAGAACCCTTGAACTTGTCTTGTGCAAAAAAGGAGCCACAAAAGGACAGTTGTGTTACAGACTCAGAACCAATTGTAAATGTAATCCCACCAAGTGCCAACCCCATAAATATTGCTATACCTACAGTCACTGCCCAGTTACCCACAATTGTGGCCATTGCAGACCAGAACAGTGTTCCATGCTTACGAGCGCTAGCTGCCAATAAGCAAACTATTCTGATTCCCCAGGTGGCTTACACATACTCGACTACAGTCAGCCCTGCAGTCCAGGAACCACCCCTGAAAGTAATTCAGCCAAATGGAAATCAGGTAAAAATATGCCTATACACTTGTAAAATGCTAGCTTGACTAATTCAGTTAAAATTTTCATTAGAAAATCTCAGTTGTCATAGGATCTGCTGAGTTTTCAGAAACTGTCATACTTGAAAGGAATAGACAAGGGTAAACTTCATTCATTTGTTTTTGAGAGAGGATTTCAATTTGTAATACAGGTGGTCTTAAACTCACTACGTAGCCCAGGGTGACCTCAAACTCAAGCAATCCCCCAACCTCAGCCGTCCAAGTGCTGGGGTACAGGTGTGCACTAGGATAAAATGGAAACACAGCTTTTGTAAATAAGGAGGGGAAGAAGGGTTGAATGGAAGAGAGCGATTGAGGAAAAGAAAGAGGAATCAACATATATCACCCAGGTACAAATTCCCTATAAAAATATGATCATTATATATTTCTAAATTATACAAGTAAATTTAATAAGTAAAGAAGTGGAATATATCAATGTTTATTTTTGTGATATATCTTCAAGGTATTATCAACTAAAGTTTAAAATGTCACTCTGATGTGTAAAAGGGTTTGTATGTTTCATAGATACCTATTTAAAATTAGAAATAAAAGAGAAAAGGAAAATTGGGATTCTCATTATTTAGATTTCTGTTCTTACATAGTTAAATTCCCCCAAATTAATAAATTTGCACTCTAATTATGATCATTAACAAATGAAAATATATTCCCTTTTATAAGTTCACACCAGGCAGACTCAGCTATCACTTTTTTTGTACTAACACCTCTGTTTATAAAAAGCTTTAATGAAATAAGAAGTATCTGTAGAAATCATCCTGTTAGTGTATTGATTATTTCATAAACTATGAATAAACAGTTTTCAGTCGTAATTACTATATTGGGAAAGTGGCTATGAATTCCTCTTCAACTTTCTGCAAAACCTCAAGATTTCAGATACAGCTGTGTTGTGTAGGTATTTTGTCTCAGTGTCCAGGATTTTTTCACATCACAAACCTTGAGTCTGTCTTCTTTTTTCCCCACAATTTTCCAGTTGAATGAAATGAATACAAGAAATTAATATTTGATCTTTAAAGCAAATACTTGTTATAGTAAGTACCAACTCTAATATCAATATCCTGCTCACAATGTATTTGTTCCTTTTATCCTCCCTTGGGGTGACAACTGATTGAGTTCCCTGAAATTTTAATAAACCTTGATAAAAACCTTTCACATGATCAGTGAACTCATCTTAATTTTCATTGTATGGAACACTTTGCATACTTTTGAATATAATGAAGAGCCACTTCTAGCTTCACGTCATCACGTGACTAGATCAGGTACAAGGAAGTAGTGTTCCTTCAGCATCCATGACAGCACACAAATGACCCAGATAAATGACTCCTTCTCTCCTGCCTTATGAAGTCAGAGAGGTCTGGGAAAAGTTGACCATGTAGGAAATTTGTAGGTTTAAAGGCAGTAGGGTGGGAGCCTCTGAAAAGGGCACAGAAAATGGAGCTGTCCTAATTCTGTAATGGGCTCCAGGCAGTATTCTATCCACAACTGAGCCCCCTGCTGAATATTTCAGCAAGACTGCCTGGTATTCTTTCTGCTTGCCTCAGAGTTTCCTTTTGATAAATGCTACTGGTTAACCACATAGACCCTCACATGTAGTTGTTCATCTCACACCATTGAATGTGTAGAGCAAACCTCTTTTTAGGGAGATAACAGAGGCTGCTTAAAAGACTTTAGAAGTTCTGAAAAGTGTAATTTAAAGACCACTTTTCAAAAACTGAATCTTAATTTTTGTATAGTGAAATCCAAAGTCAAAAACAAAGGTAAATAATGCAGTTAGAAATCAGTGATTAATTAGCAAACTCTTAGGTTAAAACTTTCTGCAGATGTGTCATAAGCCATGTAAATTTTGCTGTTGCACATTTTACATTCTTTCTTTCTGGTGTCCCTTCTTCTCTTTACCAATGAACCGTACAGCTGTGACTATTTCATCTGTATCAACCTGCAATCTAGCCCTGCCTTTGAAGCCTGTGAGCATTGTGTTGGTTGTAGTCAGGTTGTTGGAAGTATAAATCAAAGTTTTAACCCATACTTTGTTTATATTTATTGTCTTTTAGTTTGAAATTCAATTTAACTTTAATTTGAAATCTTCTTTCCCTAGGACGAAAGGCAAGACACTAGCTCAGAAGGAGTATCCAATGTGGAAGATCAGAATGACTCTGATTCTACACCACCTAAAAAGAAAATGAGGAAGACAGAAAATGGAATGTATGCTTGTGACTTGTGTGATAAGATATTTCAGAAGAGTAGCTCATTATTGAGACATAAATATGAACATACAGGTCAGTAAACACAGGTCGTTCTTTTAAAGTATTTTTATATCATTTATTTATTTAATGTACAGGGTCTCACTATACAGCTCTGACTCATAGTGATCTTCTTGTCTCAGCCTCCCCATCCCTGAGATTACAAGTGTGTGCCTCCTACCCCAGTTTCGGGGATGGTCTGCGTGCCTGGAACAGGGCTAGCACAGCATGTGGTGCCAGGGATGGAAGCCAGGTCTTTGCGCTTGCAAGCAGGTACTTCAGCCACCAGGCTATCTCCCCAGCCCCACAGGTTTTTTTTCTAAACAGCCTATGATATGATTTAATATGATGTGCTGGAAATTATAAATTGAAAACTATAGCTCTTAGAAGTTGTTTTTCACTTTTTGAATTTGTCACCTAACTTCCCACCTCTATTTAGTATTTAAGCTTTGTGCCCTTTTGGGGGGGGGGGGTTACCTTTTCGGTTCCTTCAATAACTTCATAATTTAAATAGATGTAGCATTTATTATGCCCATATGTATTTTTTTTTCAAAGTTTTATTGATAAACATATAGCAATGAGACAGTTTCAAATCCAATCAGAAGTACAGTTTCAACAAATAATACACTAAATATATTCTTCTTAGTGGTTAATTGCTGTACAAGAAGTGGACTTGTGATCCTATTTACAAACACCATTAGAACAAATCATTCTATTCATTAAGAGAATGCAACTATAT
>NW_004524717.1:4942065-4952416 GCF_000260255.1 Octodon degus
CCCTGTGGCGAGATGTTCTGCTCCTGGACTAGCTGGTTGGATCTATTCTCTACACTCTCCCCTGCAGACGTTGCAGCTGCAGGATTACACCTCAGGCGTGTATACCAGGCCTGAGCTGTGCCAGACCTGGGCTAGGACTGGGTCCGCCCATATGTATTTAATGAAGTTTATACTATATTAATTTTAATACCCATTAATAAAAATATGGGACCAGTGGGAAGAAGCTACAGAAGACAGGTTCGGGCTTCCCAGAAGAAAAAGCTGCTTCATCAACGTAGTTTGCTGTCCTGGGAGGTCACGGGCTCTATATTAGTGACCCATCTGTTGATGAAACAAAATACTTGACTGTTGCAATTTAGAAGCAGAAAGCATTACTGGGGCTAATGGTTTCAGAGGGTTCCATTCATGATGGGCTGGCTCCAAACTAGAGATATCGTGGTAGAAGAGCATAGGCAGAGGAAAACTGCTCAACCCAGGACATCCAAGAAAGTCATCCCCCAGGACCCACCTCTTTTGACCAGGACCTACCACGTAACAGCATGTTCAGCTATAACCTCACCAGTGGATCAATCCATTGATGAATACTGTGCCCCCATGCTCCAGTTACTTCCAGAAGCTCCACCTTTGAACACATGAGATTTTTGAGGGCCATGTTAGAGTTAACCATTAAGGCTCCTTGGAGGTTTCATACAGATCTTTTGTACAACAAACTTCTGCCTAGAGGTTACACTGAGAAATTCTAAAATGTCTTCTAATTCTGAGATTCTATGATTGCTCCACAAAATGTGTACTTCTTAGACTAATTCAATGGTTGACAGACTGTGACTCAGAGACCAATTGTGGTTCTCCACTGTTTTCCATGGCCTGTGAGCTTTTTTTTTTTCATTTTTAAATGCTTGAAAAAATGAAGATAATATTTATGATACATGAAAATTATTTAAGAAATAATATTTCAGCATCCTCTAAAGAAAGTGGTATTGAAACAAGCCCTGCCCATTCATTGGCTTGTTGTTTGTAGCTACTTTGCCACAATTCTACACTGGCAGAACATGAATAGTTATAATTGAGGCCATTTGGCGAACCAACTAAAATATTCACTGTCTGGCTTCTAACAAAGCATTTGCCAACCTGACTGCACCACTCCAGTGCAGTACTAGTGAATTTTAACCACTAATCCTCTGAAGAATGGAGAAAGCCCTGTTGTATAGCATTTGTAGATTTATGTGGCCTAAATACTCACGCTACAGCTGATTGCAAGCTCGCAGCAGCCTTCAGTCAGTCTGCAGAATCTCAGATAGCAGTAGACAGAGCACACCGCTACTTCCCTAACACGATCACTGGCAAAGAGGCCGGGTGTGCCTGAGCCCTTCAGTCTCACACATGCTTCCATGCCCACAGTCACTCCAGCCACAGTGTCCATATTCATCTCTCATGTTCTTTTTTTTTTTCAAAGTTTTATTGATAAAGAGCAATGAGAATCTCTCACATTCTTACCAACTATGTTCATTCACTCACTTGAGCAGGCAAAGATACAGAGATTCATACAGTGATATGTGGGCAGTTCTTGGAGTTAAAAACCAGTATATGAGAGCAAGCTTTACCTCTCAAAACAAGTCCCTTATAATATATCCCTCTAGTTGTTTTCATTGAGACCTAAGGAATGTTAGAAAATATCTTCTGCTTTGGGCAAGAGTTAAATCTCAGCAAAGAGCAGTATGAAAAATATGTATGAAAATATACTGTCCATAAAATTAAATCATTTCTACATTCGTTAGTATTAACTGCTTTGACAGCATTGAAGTTGGGTGGTCCCAATCTTGATTATCATTCAGTTGTTGTTGGATCCTTTTATGTCTGGGCAGTAGCATTCTCTGGCCCATGCATTCTCCGTAGTGGCCAAGTTGTTCCCAAGAAACGGCACTTGCTTCTTGGGGTGGGGGAGTTTACATGCTGTATTACTTCCCAGTTTGCCTAAGGACCTCAGCATATAAACTCTATGTATTTGAGTTTTGTCATATATAAGCCATAGATAAGACATTAAACTTTATTAGAGGCAGGAGAAATAATGTATCTGAGAAAATACCTGAAAGGTTCCTTAAGGGCAGTAAGTTGAGCAACATTTCTGTTCCTTCCTTACCTCTGCTGTGTACACCACCAAGTATCTTATCAGAGCTTCACTACTTTATGATCCAGCTTATTTTCATGATGCATGTATGTGTGACATTTCAGTTTTATAGAGTTCACATTGACCTCATCTGCAAAGTAGATTATATCACACTAAATTCCTGTGTATAGGTAATAAACTGGATTCTCATGTTACAGTACATGACAGTGTAACTCTACCCTTTCCACCATCTAAGGTGCCCCTAGCAGTTATAAGAACTTTCTTTACTTAATATCACCATTTTATTTCATAGCTGTGTTCTTACCTTACAGGTAAAAGACCTCATGAGTGTGGAATCTGTAAGAAGGCATTTAAGCACAAACATCACTTGATTGAACACATGCGATTACATTCTGGAGAAAAGCCCTATCAATGTGACAAGTGTGGGAAGCGCTTCTCGCACTCTGGATCTTATTCTCAACACATGAATCATCGATACTCCTACTGCAAGAGAGAAGCAGAAGGAAGAGACAGCACAGAGCAGGAAGGGGCAGGGCCAGAAGTCCTGGCCAAGGAGCATGTTGGTGCGAGGGCGTCTCCCTCCCAGGTCGACTCAGATGAGAGGGAGAGTTCAACAAGGGAAGAGGATGAAGACAGTGAAAAGGAGGAAGAGGAAGAAGAAGACAACGAGATAGAAGAATTGCAGGAAGAAAAGGAATGTGAGGAACCACAAGGGGATGAGGACGAGGAGGAAGATGAAGAAGTAGATGAAGGAGATGTGGAAGAGACAGAGGATGAGGGAGGAGCGGCAAACCCTGAAGGTCCAACGAAAGCTGATGGAGCTATAAGTCAAGGAAGCAGCTTAGAACAAAAAGTAAGCGAGAATGATGAGCAGGTGTCTGAGGAAAAAACAAATGAAGCCTAATAGTTTTTCTAGAAAAAAAAAATAAATTCTAATTGGTAATGAAGTTTGTTCTATATTATCCATGCTTTTCATGGAAGCACAGTAACATGTATACTGTGATTCCTGTTCACTACTGTGTAAAGTAAAAACTCCAAAAAAAAATACAAAATACAAAAAAAATTCACAAAAAAAAATAAATTCCGGGTGTGCCTGAATCACAAACCTAGTAATTTTTCATGCAGTTTTCAAAGTTAGGAACAAGTTTGTAACATGAAGCAGATTGAAAAACTTTAATGACTCAGAAAGCAAAGCTATAATAGGTTACAGGAAACTGATAATTCAAGAAGCATCTGGCATTGTTTCATTTTATCAGTATTATCACTTTTATGTTGGTTTATTCTTATGCTGTACAATTGGGAGAAATTTTATAATTTTTTATTGGTAAACATATGTTTAAAGCTAAAGCTAAACCCACTTCAGTATTTTATTATGTTTTTTTGAAATGTGAGAACTTCTGCACTACAAAATTCCCTTCAAAAGAAGTATAATACAGTTCTGAACCATGCTACTACCTTTTATAAATTCAATTCAGAAGGTAGTTATTTCTAATATTTAGATGTCATAGTAGAGCATATTATCATTTAAAGTGTATTGTTAGCCTTAAGGAAGCAACTGATAGAAGAAGTGAAGTTTCCTACTCATCTAATTCTAAATGGAGTTCAAAAGATTGTTATTGAGTTCTGATTGCAGGGACTAACAGTGTTGATACTGGTAAGGACAGCAGAGTTGTCAGAATCAGTGTTTGTGATTGTGTTTGAGTATGTGGTAACAAATATGAAGGATATGATATGAAGCTTTTTATCTCCTTTGGCCTTAAGCAAGACCTGTGTGCTGTAAGTGCCATTTCTCAGTATTTTCAAGGCTCTAACCCGCCTTCATTCAGTGTGTGGCCTACAATAACTAGCATTTGTTGATTTGTTTGTCCTATCAAAATGCCCAAATAAAACGGAAAACCACTGACACTGTCAGAGAAACTAAAACACTGGGACATTTCATCTTTTAATTCCTCAGTATTCATTTTGCGTTAATTGACTTTCAGAATTTCTCTACAGAAACAAAAGGGAAATTTTCTAATCTGCTTTATGCATGTATTTGCATTTCAGTCGTGGACATGCCATTATTATTTGGCTCATAACTGTTTCCAAATGTTAGTTATTATGGACCCAACTTATTAACAACATTAGCTGATTTTTACCTATCAGTATTATTTTATTTCTTTTAGTTTATAGATCTGTGCAACATTTTTGTACTGTATGTCTTCAAACCTGGCAGTATTAATACCCTTCTTACTGACATTGTACTTTTAGTTTTAGAAAACTTTTATATTTATGTGTCTTATTTTTATATTTCTTTATTTATTACACAGTGTAGTGTATAATACTGTAGTTTGTATTAATACAATAATATATTTTAGTATGAAAATTTGGAAAGTTGATAAGATTTAAAGTAGAGATGCAATTGGTTCTCTTGCATTGAGATTTGATTTAACAGTGTTATGTTAACATTTATACTTGCCTTGGACTGTAGAACAGAATTTAAATGGGAATGTATTAGTTTTACAACTACAATCAAGTCATTTTACCTTTCCCAGTTTTTAATATAAAACTCTTAAATTTTGAAATTCACTGTGTGACTAATAGCATGATGCTCTGCAGTTTTATTAAGAGATTAGCCTAACCATAAAACTCTCATTTCCTTAGCAAGCCAAATTAGGATTACCTTATATAAACAGTGTTGGGAACAATGTTTAACATTTTGTGCCAATTTGTTCCTGTATTCATGTATGTAAGTTACCAATCTGACTCTTCATTTTTAAGTTCCTTGTTACACCATGGTCATTTTCTAGTTTTTTACCAGACTCCCCCATCTCACAATAAAATGCATCAACAAGCCTGACTTACTGTCATTCTTTTAATCATTGCCAAGATTTTCTTTGGAAAGCTCTCTGTGAAATGGGATATTACACTGTCATCCTACACTTAATTCATCTTCAACTAAGTGTTGGGCAACCCTTAATGTTTTAGACATAACAACTAAATTATGAGGATTTCTTGTGGCTAAATGTTTCTAGACAGGTGAAAGTGGCAGCCGAAGGCCTTTGAAGAGGACTGCTCCTTCTTCCTTCCTAAAGCCATTGCCTCCCGCCAGCCCCTGTTGGTCCTGTTGCCTTTCATCCTTAGGCCACATCAGGGTTGTCTGGGGTTAGATGCCTTTCTTCTGTATGCCCACAGCTCACTGCAACTTTCTAATCCTGTGTCTTCTACTGTTCATTATATTCATTTCCCACTAGGAACAGGGACTACATTTCTCGGAGCCACTGTCATGTGCCCACTGACTGGTAGAGTGCCTAGCACTAGTTGAATCAACAAATCTTTGCATGCAGAAAATATAATCTGGGCCAGGGAGATGGCCTAGTAGAATAAGTGCTTGCCTGGCAAGCTCAAGGGCCTGAGTTCAATCCCCTGTTCCACAAAAAAAAAAAAAGAAAGAAAAAAAAAGAAAATATAATCTGCATGCTTTGGTAGCTCAGCTATGCTTTCACTATTTGTTTTGCTGCTTATCTCAGAAGATATGTTAAATGATTCTGGTAATTTGATGATTTTCTTATTTAGGTTTAGTAAGTACTAGGCATAATAGACATAAATTCTTTTACTGTTGCCTTACTGATATGATTTGTTGAGAATTTGTTTCTAAGTGTCTTCTTTGTCCTTATCTTTATGGCATATTGCACAGACATACAAGGCTGATGGATTTGATTACCGCCAAAGGGAATGGTAGAGTCAATCCTATTAAGCACTCTTTCTTTGTATCCTTTCCCCATCCTAGGGGCCCACATTCCATGGTACTTTATCATCCTGTTGCCTGACTTCCTGTCATGAAGAATAGCTATCCAACAATTTCTGTTAGGAAATAAGAATCAGCCACCCTTATTAGGAGGTAACCACACTATAATGCTGTAATGTAAACTCAAAGAGGACAGCGCTTGATGCATGTATGTGGCCAGTAGAAGAATTTAAACATTATCAGAAATTTTAAAAAGAAAAACATATGGATCCTTTTCAGTATCCTACAAGTCATGTAACTAATAGCAATACTACTGCCAAGTTACTTGTGCTGTGTATAAGTGTTTTGCTACCATTATCAAAGTTGATATTTCAAAAACTTAAAATAGAAATTAAAACCATGTGCCTATAAACACACATAATAATAAAATGAAGATTTTTAACCCAGGCCTCCTTGATTCTGAGATCCATACTTTATTAACCTATCACTTTTCATGTCAAAAGTGTATACCCTCTACATTTAGACTCAAGTCTAACCTTAAAGAATAGGAATATAAAATATCTATAAGACCAATTATGGTTTACAATAAGGTATAAAAGGCATGAGATCTTTCATATCTCTGTAAACATAAAATCATTGAAGAGAGTACTACTAAAGTGCAGTGAGTAAACTGACATGAAAATACAATCTTAGAACATTATTTCACTCTTAAGATAAATGGAAGGATATATTAAATAATATATGACTTTCTCTCTGACCAGAAAACAGACAGCAGAGCCTATGATTCCTCTGTTCTACTGAACAAAAATATATTTTCAACAACAACCAAAATACACATTTTTTAAATGATTCTGGGACATTCATGATGATAAATCTTAACATAGACTTAGGAGGATTGCCAACAGTTTCCTTTGATTGCAAAACAATTACACTAGAAGTCAATAATTGACATAAGCCTAGAACATTCCTCAGGTTACTTAATACATTAAGTAGTCCATGGGCATTAAAAAACAAAATATGAATCAAATGAAAATGCCAAATATCAAAACTCATAACATGCAGCTAAAATATAGATAACAGTAAGTCCTTAATCAAAATATATTTCATTTTAAGAAACTAAAGGGTAAAAATAAAAGCCAAACCAGGCAGGAGGAAGGCATTAACAAGGAAAAGAAAAATCAATGGCAGAGAAAAGAGTAAATCAAAGAAGTCTGAACGTGATTCTTTAAAAACATTTTTTAGTAAAACTGATAAAACTTCTATTCAGAGCAAGGAAAAAAGCAAAAATTACCAAAAACTGTTTACAGATCTTAAAAGGATAAGGAAATAATTTTAATGCAAATAAGCTTGACAATTTAGATGAAAATTAATTTCTTGAAAGATTTAAAAGTACCAAAATTCACAAATGGACAACAACTAGGACAGTACAATATCAAATTAAATTTCTAGTTAAAAATCTTCCCACAAAGAAAATTTCCATTATTGATGGCTCCACTGGTGAGTTCTACAAATATTTAAGAAATACGTTGTAGCAGTTCTACACAACTCATCAAAAAAATAGATGAGAGAGCCGGCCAGATAGCTCAGCAGATTAAAGCACCTGCTTAGGCAGACACAGGGACCAGCGGTTCAATTCTCGACCTGCAGTGCCAGCCCCACCCCCAATTGAGACCCAGCATGATGGTGCACACCTGTAATCCCAATGCTTGGGATGCTGAAAATGGGAGGATCACCACGGGTCCAATCTACATAGTGAGACCCTGTATAGCCTGTACTAAATACATTTTAAAAGAGAAGAGAAATTTTTTTTATTTTATTGAGAAATAGCAATAAGACAGTTTCAAAATTGATTAATAGGGCAGTTTCAATAATTAATGCATTGTACATTGTTGTCTTCTTAGTGGTTATCTATAGTATAAGAAGCAGACAGGTTATCCTGTCCAAACACTATTAGTACAACTCTTCTCATTGAATTAAGCGAAAGTAGTTGTATATCTATCCTAACTATTCTGCATATACAGATACAAAATGGTCCTTCCTTTATATCCCCTTTTTTTGTTTAGTCCTGTCTGAAATGAGTATTCCATTGGCATCTAAATACTATAGGTGCGTGAATTCAGCAAAACAATCCAACACAGTCCAGTAGTCCACAATAGTAGTGGGTCATCCACAAAAGTTGTTGACCTGAGCCTTTCACAGCTTAGCATATTAATATGGCTTTACTTTATATGCCTCATTTTTATACTTTTCTGCTGGATGGTTAAGACCAAGATAAAGCAAGACCTATATAACAAAAAAATGTAACTTTTTTTTTTTTTAACAGAACCAGGGATTGAACTCAGGCCCTTATGCTTGCCAGGCAAGCACTTATTCTACTGAGCCATCTCCCTAGCCCAAAGAGGAGAAATATTAACCAAAACCAACAAAGCTATTCAAAAAGCAAAACTAGACATTAATATCCCTCATAAAAATAGATGCAATATATCGGAAGTTAACTTGAGCAGTTTATCAAAAGGAAAGTATGATAAAATGGGATACCAAGATTTTCAGATTCATTAAATATGCAAAAAACTAATAATGCAGTACATTTATACTACACAATGGGAGAAAGCTCAAAAGTATATAAGAAGTAAGGAAAATATTCTACACTAAATCACAAAAATGATCAGCAATCTAGGAACTGAAGATTAATCTTAATCTAATAAAAAGCATCTAAAAAAATCCTACAGTGTACACTTACAATAAAAGTTTAGGTGCTTTCTTCCTAGACTTGGGAACAAGGCAGAAATATGAACTCTTGCACTTTTATGAAACATGGAGCAGGGATGTCACCTATTTATGGCACAAACAAGTGAAAGACATACAGATTGGAACAAAAGAATAAATTTGCCTTTATTTGCAAGCAGTATGTTTATTTGCAGACAATATTGTCTGTGTAGAAAATAAGGTATGAGAGAGGACTAGGAAAGGTGTACAGTTGTTACAGGACACAAAATCATGCAAAAAGTTAGTATCTTACTAAATGGAAAGAAATTTACGCTTTTTAAAAAAGTTTATTTGATACAGGGTCTCACTTTGCAGCTCAGACACCTAGTGATCCTCCTGTCTCAGCCTCTCCAGCACTGGGATTATAGGTGTGTGTGACCATATCAGGTTGTGGTGGCCTGCACAGTGCACCCAGAGGTTCCAGGACCAGCACAGCTTGTGATGCTGTGGATTAAACCTGGGTCCTTGAACTTGCCAGCCAGACACCTAGATGACCAAACTACCTCCCCAGCCCAAGAAATTTACCGTTTAGAAGTAGTGCCATCAAAATTATGAAATACAGAGAATTTAACAAAATTTAAACAAAACCAGTGCACAAATTACTATAAAGCTTTGATGAGAGAAATTAAAGATGCAAAGCAAATGGATAGAAATTCTGTGTTCATGGATCAGAAAACTCATTAAGGTATCAGTTCTCCCCTAAATGCATCCATTGAATTTCAGTGCAATTGCAATCAAAATTCTTAGCCTGTCCTGTCTTGAGAAAAAGCAAAAATTCTTAGCCATATAGTTCCTAGACTGACAGGCTGATTGTACATTTATATGAAAATGGAAAGAACTTCAAATGGGCCAAACAATTTGAGAAAGAACATGGAGGACATACATTATGTGGTCGCTAGAATGAGGTGGTTTTTATTGGGGGGGTGTTTTTTTTTGTAATTTAGGAAAGGGTCTACAGGGTGTTCAGGGTCTCACTACTAGATTGGACTTGTAGTGATCCACCTGTTTACAGCCTCCCAAGAGCTGGGATTATAGGCACACACCACCATGCTCAGTCTCAATTGCCATCTCAGCATGCCCTGGGGATGGGGCTAGCACAGTAGGCCAGAGGGATCAAACCCTAGAATGAGTTTTATAAAGCTACTGTAATCAAGACAGCTACACTGAGCATGAGACTAGATGTACAGGTCAAGAAATGAGTTAAGAGTTTTAAAAAGACCAACAGATGCACTGTCAATTGATTTTGCCAAAGATGTCAAGATAAAATGACAATTGTAGGACTGGAAATCCCATTTAAACCAGCTATTTCTCTATTGGGAATTTACCCAGAGAAACTGAAAGCATCATATCATAGTGATATATACATACCTATGTTTATAGCAGCACAATTAGTGATAGCCAGATCTTGGAAACAACCAAGATGCCCATCACATGTGGAATGGTTGAAAAAGATGTGGTACTTTTATATAATGGAGTGCTACTCAGCTATGAAGAATGATAAACTCGAAGCCTTCATATTTAAGTGGATACCACCTGAAGATATACTTATTAGTGAAATAAACCAGACCCACATCTGTAAATATCGTATTGTCTCCCTAGTATAAGGACTTACAATTCCATACATGGCTACGTTTCTAAATTTCTTTGTAAAAATATGTAAATGCTTATTTCTACTTTTATAAAATTATCTTTCCTTCATATTCTGTAAGGACTTAAAGTTCAACATATCAATA
>NW_004524717.1:4952516-4981335 GCF_000260255.1 Octodon degus
GTTCAAAATTGGAGAAAAGGAAGGGCTTCAAGGTCAGCCAACATTTTGGCCCTGGCCTTTCAAGGTCAGTGAAGACTCGGGACATAGGAGAACCTGTACTGTAACAACATGTAACACAGTTGTGCTCCAAATTTTCTGATCAAGAAGATTATGGAGCCACAGAGGAATGTGCTCGATGATGTATAGTGTGCCTGGGGAGAGTCATATGGAGAGAAAAAACATTTTCTCAAGCTTTCACAGAGAGCAAACTGGTCAACAATGGCCGTGATTCATCCACAGGTCTGACACTGACAAAAGGATGTACAAAGGGCAGTACAGGACTACAGGATAAATCCTGAGAATACTTTGCTGACCTTATCAGATACAAAAGTTACATTTCTTGTTATATAGGTCTTGCTATATCTTGGTCTTAACCATCCAGCAGAAAAGTATAAAAGCGAGGTGTATAAAGTGAAGCCATATTAATACGATGAGCTGTAAAAGGCTCGAGTCAATAACTTCTGAGGATAACCTACTAATATTATAGACTGCTAGACAGTGTTAAATTGTTTAGTTGAATTCAAACACCTATAGTATTTAGATGCCAATAGAATATTCACCTCTGACAGACAATAAAAAACTGATACAAAGGAATGATCATTTTGTATTTATATATATAAAATAGGATAAATTTACAGCTATTTTTGCTTAATTCAAAGAGAAGAAAGAGGTGCACTAACAATGTTTAGATAGAATATCCTGTCTGCTTCTTGTACTATGGATAACCACAAAGAAGATAACATGTACAATGTATTGATTATCAAAAATGTCCTATTAATCAGCTGTGAAATTGTTCTCATTCATATTTCTCAATAAAAATAAAATGACAATTGTTCAAAAATGCTGAATTAGGCAAGGAAAGTTAATTTGCCCTGTACCTCACATCATATGTAGAAATTGATTCAAAATGGATTATAGGCCTAAAAATAGACAAATTTATAAAACTTATAGACAAAAATATAAGAAATTCTTTATGACCTTGGGTTAGGCAAGGATTACCTAGATAATTAAACATGAACTGCAGAAGAAAAGAAGTGATGGAGCAAACTTTACCAAAATTTAAAACTTTCATTCTTCAAATATATCTAAGTATGATGGCCCACACCTGTAATCCCAGCACTCTATGAGGCTGAGGCAGGATTATGAGTTCAAGGCTCAGCCTGGCAAAATTAGTGAAACCCTGTCTCAAAATTTTAAAAGTATAAAAGGACTTAGGATATAGCTCAGTGGTAGAATACCCTCAAATTTGATCACCTGCACAGAAAAAAGATTATTTTAAAAAATTAAAAGACTGAGAATATTTGTAAAACATACCTAAGAAAAACTTAAAACATGTCTGTACAAAAAACTACATACTCATAGCTACATTATTATTAATAGCCAAAAATGAAAACAACTTGTATTTCCATCAACCAATTAATAGACTACATGTCATATACACAGACAATAATGTTCAACCTTAAAATGAATGAAATTCTAATACATTTCACATCCAAAAAGAACCTTGAGAAATTTGTATTTAATATAAGAAGTCAGTCATAATGATTCCATTTATATGAGATGCCCAAAATAGGCAAATCGATGGAAAAAGAAAGTAGCTTAGTGGCTGCCTGTGACTGGTAGCAGATAGCTGGTAGTGGGTCAGGCTTCTTTTTGGAGTAATAAAATTGCTCTAGATTGTGATATTTGTACAGCCCCTAAAATGCTAACTCATGTAATTATACATTTTAAATGGATAACTACAGTATGTGAACTATCTTAAAACTAATACATAAACTAAAATTTAAATAAGAAAAGGCTCCTATAGCCATTGTTTTCTGGTCATGCAAAATTTTTAAACAGACACTTTATGAAATGAAGTATATACATGGGAAATAAGCAAATGAAAAATGATCTAGACCATTAGTCATTTGAGAAAGACAACCCTACGGGTACCGTCACTGCACAGTCATTAAAATGGCTAAAATTTTAAACTCTCGGTAATACCAAATGTTGGCCAGAACATGAAGCAACTTGAACTTTATACATTTATGGTAGTAATTAAAAGTGGTATAGCCACTTTGAAAAATAATGTCCCAGTCTCTTATAAAATTTAACACATAATTAACCCAGAAATCCCACTTAAGATTTTAAGATTTATCCAAGATAAACAGAAGTATGTTTTCACTTTAAGAATTATATTAAGATATTCAGGGCACTTTTAGTCAGACTAGACAATCCAGAGATAGCTCAAATGTCTACCAGTGAATGCACAAACCAATTACATTATAGTTATGCAATAAAGTACTGCTCAGCAATAAGTAAAAAAACATTGAATATCAAAAGCAGAAGAGCTAAGCATAGCATACTGACATTGTAACTACATGGGTATATAAATTGCCCAAAACTAATTGGTGAGTTTTAAATTGTATGAGTTTCTAAGGCATGTAAATTTTATGTGTAAATTGTAGATCAGTAAAGCTCATCTTTAAAAGATAGGAGAATATATTGAGACAGTCAAAATGAACTCAGTTGCTGAAGCTGTAAGAAAGCAGAAATTCATGGCAAAAGTACGAATGTTACACAAAATCATTTGATCTATTTTCAAATGAAGTAGCCTAATTATCCTAACATTCATTCTTAGAAAAGCATTTTCAATTTAAAACTGGCTTATAAATACTACAGTAGTCCCATGCAACAAATTACCTCATGTAGTGACTTTCAGTTACCATTTTTAAAAAATTACTTCTGGGGGACTGGGGAGATAGCTCTGTGTCTAAGTGCCTGCCTCACAAGCTCAAGGACCCAAGTTTGATCCCCAGTACTGCATGCCATACCAGCCCCTAGGATTTGGGGGTGCCATGCTGGCCACGGAAACCGGGTGTGGTAGTGTATGCCTGTAATCCCACTGCTGGGGAGGCAGAGACAGGAGGATTACTACAAGTCCAAGCTACATAGTGAGACCCTATACTAAATAAATAAATAAATTTTAAAAAATCACTGATGAAACTTAAGCATTTTATTAATATAACTTGTTGAGATATTATTTTGGCTAAAATGGGCATCTTAGCTACATTTACCTTTAGATGTTACTAAACTCAAGTGAAATGAGTATTCAAAGTAATACTTAAAACTGTATAATTGTATAAATGGTTATGCTTTATCAGAATAATAGATATAATTTATAACTTGGATACAGGTTATCCTTTTTATATCAATTTTGTAAACACTCATTTTCTTCATTAACTAACAACAAAACAAGAGGGCTGGTGGGATAGCTCAACAGATTAAAGTGCCTGCTTAGGCAGACAAAGGGGCCGGGGTTCCATCCCCAGCCAGCTATACTGGCCCCACCCCAAATGAGACTGGGTGTGGTGGCACAGGCCTATAATCCCAACACTTAGGAGGCTGAAAAACAAGAGGATCACTATGAGTCAGATCTGTGTAGTGAGATCTGTAGACCCCGTACTCATACTAAATACATAAATATAAATAAAAACAAAACAATCACTGGCATTGCATTCTTAACACAATCATAACTGCTGTCTTTATGCTGTGTTTGGGTTTTGTTAGCACTGTTTTTAGTGAGTGCCTCAGTACTTCTGCTAGTGGATTGGGTTCATTTCTCTTCCAGTACCAGGAGGAGGTAAAGAGGAAGGTGGTATATTTACTACAGACATATTCAAGGCTGACTACAAGCTACATTTTCTTTAAACATCTGAATCTCCAGAAAATGGTGATTTGGGACTTTAGCACCTCAGACCTGGAGAATGGCCACAGAGTCAGGTCACTTTGGAGCCTAGTTCAAAGTTAGCTTACTTGGGGGAAATGACTGTCAAATTTTGGAGAAACAAACATGGCATCCAAACATGTGAAACAGAAGCAGAGCCGTCCTGCTGGAAGAGGAAAAGCCTAAGTGCGGCTGTCCTACAGTGCCACTACAGCCCAGGGCTGAGTTCTAGAACCATTCCAGAGCAAACACTAGTGGAGATCCTGAGCACATGCCTGGAGCCTTTCTAGACCTGCCTCGGCTGTCCCACGTCCAGGATTTGACCACTCAGGCTACTAACAGTGCCTGATGATGCTGCCCTCTCTTGATATGCAACAGAGACAGCTGAGTATTTCCACAAAATGTTTTGGAAACATGGTCATTTTTAGAAGATTCATTCCTCAATTCTATTTAGTTTTGGGGATGATAACTCATTTAATGTAACTCATTTAATATCCTAAGAAATTACTGTTTCCCAACTTCTCAGAATAATAAGTAAATTTTTTCAGAATTTTGAGGATAATTACTATGAGTAAAATCATCAGAAATCATACATTAAGCACAAATGATTTCATCTAATGAGCATGAATCCAAAGGAAAACAAGATGAGCTGGTGCTAATGTAATGCCCTTTGGGCAGTAATTGTATCTTTCCCTGACTTAAAAGAGGAAGAAAATTCTTGCACTGATCTACTTCTGAGATGTACTAAAAGGCCTGGTGCATGATCTATGAAAGTATGATGTACGCTTGGAGAAGAAGTCTGGAACTGCAAGCTGTGGTGTGCGTCTGTATGCACACGTCTCCTTGTACACACATGGATGTGCACACTGCTGTGGCTTGGCTGTAGTCTGAGCATCCTCCAAGGTGTTATGGGTTGAAATTTAATCCCCAGTGTGAGGTACTAAGAGGTAGAAACTTAATCTGTTCTGTGGTGTTCAGAAGAAAGTATTTGGGTATTGATAGGACTAAGTAAGGTCGGTTGGGTGGAGTTCCCATGGTTAAATCTTAGTGATTTTATAAGAAGAGGCAGAAAGACTAGACATCCACATGGATATATGTGGGTCTCACCTATGTGTGCCCACTGCCACACGGAAAGTGAATACACGTGAATACACACACACACACATACACACACACACACACACACACACACACCAAGCCAACAAATGATAAGCATATCCAACAGGCCCAGAAGAGAAACCATATTCTGGCTTAGATTCAGTTGGCCAAACAAAAGCTGAGGGGAAAAAAAAAAAAAGAAACATAGTCCTCATGAGGCATCCAGGTTGATACTACAATGCTGTAAGGATGGCTTGGGTGTCAGTAGTTACAGTTTTCCTTGGAAGTGAACAATGTGGTAGAACATAAACTTGGAGACAGTAGCTGTCCACAAAGCTGTCTCTGAAGGTCACTGAGAAGCACTTACACTTTTACTTTTACCTTCAGTGTGTGTGTCAACTTTCAATCGCTGAAAAAGTACATCAGGTAGCAACTTTGAATGAGGAAAGATTTGTTTTTGCTTAAGTTTTCAGCCCCTGATTGGTTGACCCCATGGCTCTTGAGCCTGTGGTAAGGCAGCACAACACAGCAGGAACCAGGAGTTCTAAAAGAAGAAAGAAAGATGCCAGGATACAACCAGTATGCCTTTAGAGATGCCCTCCTCCTCGTGGCCTATAACTGCCTCCCAACTGCCTCCCCTGTGCCTCACCTCCCACTTGCACAACAGGCTGTGCCAAGCCTCTATCACATGGGTCTTTAGCAGACAAGAAGCAAGCCACAGCACTGTCTAGGACTGCTTTACTCTGGTGCACAGCACAGAGGAAAGGCTTCCACATGAGTTTGTAGTGGAATTCTGTCCCCTTTCACAAATTGCCAAAGAGAGTTAGCCCACAAGCAGGGGCCTCCAAGAGAACAAGAAGAAACTTGATGGCCAGAAAGAATCAGTTTAAAATCCTTCTTTAAAAAACATTCATTCTTTTTATTGTGTATATATATATGTTCAGATATTTAACATAAATTTACTTTTTTTCAGCGTAGTCTTAGGAATAAACCCTAGACCTTTGCACTGAACTGTATCCCTGGTTCTCTTAAAACTTTTTACTTTTATACAGGATCTCACTAAGCCTCATAAGATGTCCAGGCTCAGCTCAAAATTGTGATCTTGACCTTCTGCCTCAACCTTCCAGGTTGCTAGAATTTCAGGCATTGATTTGGCATTTTGTCTTTTGTACATGTATGTTTCATTGGTATTAAGTACATTCACGATGTTCTACAACCATTTCTACTGTCCATTTCTAGAAATCTTTCATCTTCTCTGACAGAAATTCTAGAACACCTTCTGTCTCTATGAATTTGCCTGTTCTATCTGCTTTATATAAACAGGATCATATTTTCTGTGATGGACTTATTGTACTTAGCATAATGTTTTCAGTGTTTAATCATGCAGCACGTGTCAGAATTCCATTCTGTGTCATGGGGGAATAATGTTGCACTGTGTGTGTGTGTGTGTGTGTGTGTGTGTGTGTGTACGCACTCGTGAGATGGCTTGTTTATCCATTTATGTTTAATGGATACTGAGTCATTTCTGCATTTTGGCTCCTGTGAGTAATGTTACAGACAGTGCTGTATAAATGTCTCTGAGCCTTTGTTTTTAGTACTTGGGTATATACCTAGAAGTGGAAATGCTGGATTGTATGATACTCCTATATTCAATTGTTTAAGAAACTGCAAAAGTTCTATACAGTGGTTGCCCCATTTTTAGATCCTCCAGAACACACAAGGATTCCAATTTCTCCACATTCCTACTAGCACTTGTTATGTTCTTCATTTTTGATAATAGCTGTTCTAATGAGTGTGAAGTAACATCTGGCTGCATTTGATTTGTACATCCCTAACCATTAGTGATGTTACACATTTTTCTGTGTGCTTATCTACCACTTATATGTCTCCATTGGAGAAGTGTCTGCTTAGGTCCTTTGCCCATTTTTGAATTGGGCTGCTAGGGTTCTCTTGTTAAGTGGTAGTAATTTTTATGTATTCGGGATATAAATACCTTATTAAATATATGACTTTCAAGTAATTTCTCTCATTCAGTAGGTTTTCTCTTCATTTCATGGATAGTGTCCTTTGATGTGCAACCATTTTTAATTTCAGTGAAGTCTGCTAGTTTTGTTGTTGTTATCGCCTATGTGTTTATGTCATATCTAATAAATCATTGTCAAATTCAGTCTCATGAAACTTTTGTCTGTATTTTCTTCTAAGGGCTTCATAGTGTTAGCTGTTCATCGTTGTTCTACTTTGAGATGACTGTGTGTATGATGTAAGGTAAGGGCCCAACGTCATCTTTTTGTGTGTTGGTATCCATTTTTTCCTAGCACATTTGTTGAAAATGTAGCCAGTAATCTTGACACATTTATCAAAGTTCCACTGACCATTGTGCAAGGGTTAATTTGAGGGCTCTGTATTCATTTCCAAATTGATTTTCTTCCAAAGTAATAAAAAGATAAAATGTATTTAAAACGGGCCTATAGTAAGTGGTCTCTCTCTTTTACTAAATATTGGATCAAGGTAACAAAAGTTTAAATCAAAGGAAATTTTCCTTCTTCAGTACTGTTTTAGGTAGTTGGTAATTATGTTTTATTATATTATAGCAAATTTTAAATTTCTAATCTCCTTGATAAAAGGAAAAAAGAACTGATACCTAATGAGCTTGGCTTAAATTTCAGAAGGACTAGAGGTTAAAACTGCTTAGGAGTTTGGCTGCCATATTTGTTTGTTTTATTTAACTCCAGACTGAAAGTTTACGGAAATACCCATCTAACTCTATTTATAGATGTAAGCTCATTATTAAGGCAGTTGTAATATATCAATATTTTGCTCATACCTTCAAGAATCTTTATTTGTTTGGGTTTTTTTGTTTTTGTTTTTTGCGGAACCAGAGATTGAACTCAGACCCTTGCGCTTGCCAGGGAAGCACTTACTGTACTGAGCCATCTCCCCGGCCACCCCCTTCAAGAATCTTTAAGACAACATTTTTCTCTCGATGTTACTTAGCTAATGATGCTTCATCATTTCAGATAGACTCACATTAGTTAACAATCTCAAACTATGTTATTAACCAGTTTATTCCTTTATGTCTGTATTCATGGCTCTTCTTCCTATATCTGGCCTCAAAATGTTGAGATGTCCGTGATTCCCTCACAGGCCTGCTGCATGATTTCCTAGTTCATTAGCCATGTATTGTCTCACATGTATTTCTTCAGCCCTTTAAACTCCAGCCTCATATATCCAAGCAACTACTTAGTAAATCTATTCAAATTTAACCAGATCTCAATTGACTTTTGATTTCTCCACCCTTGCCCCCAATCTATTTCTCCACCTTCTATCTCCATCTCAATAAAAACCCATGCCATTCATCTAGGAGCTCAAGCCAAACCCCAGGAACAGGAAGCAGACACTAAAGTGGCTTGCTTGTAGAATAACTCCATGAGATGCTATGATCTATTGGCTTCCTGTTTGGAGATGAAAAGAGCAGTTCTTACTTTTCTAATGGTCCATTATTTCATAAATACATCAAGTAAGGTAGAAAGAAAAAAAAAGAATCAAAATCTACTAGAAAGTAGAGCTGTCACTTAACTTGCTCATTAGTTACTGAAACTGAGTTGAATGTCAGTGTGCATAATGGTAAGGAGCAGACTCCAAGGCCAAATCACTATGTTCAAATCCCAGCTTAGACCATGATGCACCTCACAGCACTAGGACCCTGGGCAAGTTAGCTAACATCACAGCACCTCAGTTTCACCTCCAGCAAGGTGGAGATGCTACAAACATTTCACATATGTTTGTGATAATTAAGTGAATATGTACATGAAAGCTCTTAGAACAATGTGGGACATACTGTTCATATGAAATGTTGACTGTTGTTACATGTTACAAGGTAAGCAGTGTGACAGATAACATACATGTAAAATACCTCAGTGGACCACAGGAAAAGTCCATACAAAGAATATAGAAGAATATAAAGAAATGTCCCTCTTTCTTTCCTATTTCTCTACCTTTTTTTATATGCACTCATCTCTTTCTTACCTTAGCACAAAAATAATTTTTAAATGCTTTATCCCTCTGCTTTCTTCCAATCAGATAGGTCTAAGTTTAAATGTGGGAATGTTCACTTAGGAGATTCTTCATTTGTAAAATGTACTTAATATATTCCCTTGTGAAGATTACATGAAAAACTTTGTGCAAGTGTTTTGAGCATGTGCTGAACATAATAGTCTTCCCCTTCTGTCTCCCACTTGCTGACTGATTAATTTTCCCTAAGGACAATTCTGATCATTCATTTGACTACTGCCTATGAAGTAGAATCCAACCTTTTTAGCATTTATCTTGTTTCTACTAATGATATCATAGCTGATATTTACTGGGAAATTATTTTTATCAAGTTCTAGAATAAGTGTGCTATGTTTATAAACTATAATCCTCATTAAAACACTTAAAGATAAGTCTCTGTAGTATAATAAGAAAATCTGTATTTGGTCTGCATAGATCTAAAGCTTTGGAAATTTCCTGAATGATAAGCAATCATTTCCTAAGAGTTCTCAATACCAGCAATAAAGCTACAGACTATAAGAATCAATGCACAAATATATATACAGAAACAAGATGCAACCCCAGATTTCCAGATTATCAAAGGCAAGCAAGCTCAAAGGGCAATGAAGTGGAATAATTCAGAAGTCATGCATCTAGACACTCTGAAGTGGTAAAAGCAAAAGTACAAAACAGACGAATGAGGCCCTAGGGGGAAAAAACAATCTAGAAAGGAGAGCCCATCAGCATCACAGCTCACTTTCTCAACACAAACCCTCAAGTCAAGAAGAGCTTGGAGTGAAGTATTTCAAGCCCTAAAAGAAAGATTGTACCCTGCAAAACTGTCTTTCAAAATTGATGGAGAAATAAAATGCTTTCATATGAGACAAAGAACACCTGAAGAAATTCATGACCACCAAAGCAGCACTCTAAAATGCTTGGAAGGACATTCTAGATAAAGATAATGAAACCTACCACACCATGAATCCCAATAGGATGAATCCATGAGGCAAGGCAAGCAATTAAACAGAGAGCAAATAAAGGGACCCAACAATAGGAAAATAAAATGACAAAGATAAGTCAATACATATCAGTCATAACTATCATTGTACATGGTCTCAATTCATCAATCAAAAGAAACAGATGGGCAGAATAGATCAAGAAAATCTAACAAGAAGGTGCATCTAAGAAACACATTTAATTGAAAAAGGAATTCATAGACTGAAAGCTAAAGAATGGAAAACAATATGTCAAGTGATAATATCTGAAAAAATAAACCAAAGGTATCTCATCAATTCTATTTGAAGTTGAAGAGGATTCCAAGCCAAGACTGATTAAGAGAGAGAAAGGTCACTGTATCCTTGTATTGGGAACAATCCAAGAGGAAGAGATAACAATCTTAAACAAATGTCAGCTGACCAAACTATATAAAATGAATATTAATGGACAGGAAAAAAATCACATACACACTACTAAAATTGCAATGGGGTACCTCACAAAAGACCAACTAGACAAAAAATCAACAAAGAAGTATCAGAACGAAATCAAACCTGTGAACAAATGAACTTAGTTGATGCCCACAGTGTTGTTCCACCCTGCATCAGAATACTCATTCTCCTCAGCTGCACATACTAATAAATAGAACATGATTAAGTAAATGCAAAGGAGTTGCATTTATCCCATGCATATTACTAGCCCATGCATTTATCACATCATAATGAAATGAAATTGGAAATCAAAGGCAAAAGAAACCACAAAAACAAACACATGAAAATTAGATAATAACCCCCCTCTGAACAACCAATGGGTCACAGATGAGATTAAAGAATAAATTAGACAGTTTCTACAGTTAATTAATAATGTCAATAAAACACACTAGATATTATGGGAAGTAATGAAAGCAGTTCTAAGAGGGAAATTTGTAGTGGTAAACTAAACTTCAATATCAGAAAAATAGAACAAGTGCAAATAAACAACCTAATATTAAACAACTTTTTATGTTTCTAGAAAGAGTAGGACAAGCCCAAATTTCATACAGGGGAGGAAATTATAATGTTAACAGCAGAAATTGATGTAATTGAGACTAAGCAAATAGTACAATGAATCAGTGAATCAAATAATTGGTTCTTTGAAATATTAAATAGAATCATCAAATCAGAAACAAGAAAAGATTGTTCACTATTACCACTCATATTTGATATAGTTCTGGAAACATTAGCCATTCATTTTATATAGTTTGGTCAGCTGACATTTGTTTAAGATTGTTATCTCTTGGCTTGGAACAATTAGGAAAAAGAAAAAAGTGAATCAGGATAAGAAAGGAAAGAGTTAAATTTTCATTATTTACAGATGACATGATGCTCTACATAGAAGAACCTTAAAATTACACCAAAAGACTTAGCCAAGCTTATCAAAAAAGAAAGAAATGACTATTCACTTAGAAATTAAAAGGGTAGGGGATGGGGATATATCTCAGTGGCATAAACGCCTGCCTGCCAATCACAAGGTTCCAGGTTTGATCCCCAATACCACATGTCGTGTGGGCCCCAGAACTCTGGGCATGCCTTGCTGGCCCCAGAAACAGGCACGGTGGTGCATGCCTGCAATCCCAGCACTAAGGGAGGCTGAGACATGATATCATGAGATATGACATGATATTCTACATAGAAGACCATAAAAACTCTGCCAAAAGACAGCTAGATTTAATAATCAAATTCAGTAGTGTTTTTGGATATAAGAACAATGTCAATACCATTCCTCTACACAAATAAACTATAGCACATTTCACAAAAGCATCAAAAAAATGAAATAACTAGGAATTTATCTAATGAAGGAAGTTAAAGCCTGTTACACTGAAAACTAAGGTGCTCTGAAAAAGGAGATCAAAAAGCATAACAGGAGATGGAAAGATATACCTTGTTCTTGAGTAGGCAGAAGCAATATAGTGAAAACGGCCATATTTCCAAAGTTGCTATACAGATTTATTGAAATCCTAATTAAAATACCATTACCATTCCTCATAGAACTCAAGAAAATAATCTTAAAATTCATTAGGATCCAAAGAGATCTACAATAGTAAAAGCAGTTCTAGACAAGAAAGTCAAGGCTGGGGTCATCACAATCCCTGATTTGAAATTATACTACAAAGCTACACTGATTAGAAAACAAAACAAAACCCAGCATCATACTGGCAAAAAACAGACCCAGCAATCAAAGAAACATATTAGAGGATACAGAAACAACTCTGAACATACTCAGCCACCTTATCTTTGACAAAGGAACCTAAAAACTTCACTGGAACAAAGATAGCCTCTTTAATATATGGTGCTGGAAAACCTGGATGCTTATGATTAAAACTAGATTCATATCTGTTACCATGCACTAACCTTAAAATCAAAGTTGATCAAATATATAAATATTAAAATGGAAGCACTAAATCTGCTGAGAGATAAAGCAGAACTCTTGAAGACACAGGTGTAGGCACAGATATAAATGAAAACAACACTGAGATTCCATCTCACCCCAGAAAAATAACATCTAGTATCAAGAAATCAACTAATAACAAATGCTGGAGGGGATGTGGGGGAAAAGAAACCTTTCTCCACTGTTGGTGTAACCACTGTGGAAATCAGTATGGAAATTCCTCAAAAATACTAGGATTGGAGGTCCCATTCAACCCAGCTATTCTACTGCTGGGTATCTTCCCAGAAGAATTAAGAACATTGTGCCACAGCGATTTATGTGCACCCCGGTTTATAATAGCACAATTTGTAATAGCTAGATTTTGGAAACAACAAAATGCCCATCAGTGGAGGAATGAGTAAAAAAGATGTGATATTGTTATGCAATAGAGTACTCAGCCAAAAATAAGCCTTATTATGTCTATGGATTTAGTAATAAAAAGAAAAGAGGCTCTTTTATTTGGCTTAGATTTTCAACCCAACCTCGGAACAGCTAAAGTTTGTGTCCTTTAAGCAAGTCTAATGTTTGTTCGCTTCAAGTCTATTGTTTGTTAACCTTTTTATTCCAAAAAGAAGTGTAAACTGGAGGTATTTTTTATAGATAAGTGAATACAACTTGAGACCATACTTATAAGGAAAATAAACCAAACATACATATGCAAACATCATATTGTTTCCCTAGTGTGAAAAGCTGAAAGAGTAAATGAGAATCATCCACAAAAGACCACTATTGCTGTCTTACTTCTTCCTCTAGATTTTAAGCTGCTCTCAAGGTTTTGAGTCATGATTTTATCCTTCTCTGAAGCTTGTACATGGTCAGCAAATATTTGGTGACTCTCTGGATGAATGAAGATGTGAAAAGTGGGAACACTGGCAGGGAAGTGTGTTCTAAGTGGACTTTCTGGAAGTGTGTTAAAGGGGTTAGGAGGGGCAACTCCATGGACAGATAAGTTTAGGAATGGCTGAGTGAAGCAATTATCAGATGTCTTCGCGACAAGATTTTTCAGAGAATTCAAGGTACTGATTCTGTTTTGTGGCACTCTAAAAAAAAGAAGAATCCTTTTAGGATCATGGGACTAGTGTTCTGGGGACCCAAATTTAGATGAATTTAATTAGGAAAATGAAGTAAAACTTCCAGAGGTGGGGCTGGGAGATAGCTCAGCAGCATAAACACCCACCAGCAAGCACAAGGTCATAAGTTCGATCCCTGGTCTCAAGAACAGCAACAAGGGAAAAACTTCAAGGCATGATGCATCTGAGCTGAGTCTCAAAGAACTGCACAGACTTCAGTAGACCAAGAGTGAAGGAAGAGGAAGAAGGACCTTGCAGGCAGCGTTGCATAAACTATAAAGGCAGAAAGTGTGAGGCGTGGGCAAGAAAGAGCCTGTAGACTATTTCTCTGTAAGGTTCTTATGTGAACCTACAGGATGGCAAGGCTGAGAAGGAAAGACATGGAGCAGTTTTATTTCAGATTCTGATATCAGTATTTATTATGTGACACTGTGGAGGTTTCTGCTATAGGAAATGTTGGAGTAAATGGTGACAGAGAGAATCACTAGTTTTAATTAGAAAACCATACTGCATGTGTAATGGTTTGGCAGGAAAAATCTATGTGCTGCATAACACCATATGAAGCAAACTCAAGTTTTATATACAAGGAAATTTGTTTGTCACATTACTAAATCCATAGTCATAATAAGGCTTCTGTCATGTTTAATGTTCTACTGTGCAATAAATGTTGTGAAAAGACTCTATCTAAATCCTATAAGGATAAAGAAATCTTTTTGCATGAACTTCTTTAGAACAGAATTAGTAAATCATATCCCTCAGTTTCTTGGCTCCTTTTTTGGCTCAGATTTGAAGCTCATCCTTGAAGCAGCCAAAGTTTGTGTCCTTTAAGCAAGTCTAATGTTTGTTCACTTCAAGAACTACCTAGTGCATATCTTTCAGTCAAAAGCTGGTGTAAAACACAATGCAAATACAGTGCCAGCCTATACATACTACTCCCTTAGAGGGCAAGACAGAAAACCCATCGTGTTTTGCTGCATATTCTGTGCTGTTAAGGAAGTTAGCTTGTGGCAAATTTGCTGTTCTCCTAACTAGTACTTTTTTTTGCACAAATTACATGGAGAGCAAATGCTATTTTGAAAATGGGCATTATGTGAACCTCAATATTAAGTGATAATGTTGAACAAATTTTACTCTAGATTTAATATGTTCTCTTGGATTTTATAATCCCAAAGAAACATTTTGAATCTAAATTATTTTTAATTTTAAGCTTCAATATTTTATGTTTTAATTATTTCAGATCAATATAGGAACAGTTTCAAACTGTTCCCAGACCAACATTTCTTTTGCTGCTTATAAGAAATTTAGAATATTTTCTGAGTGTTTCTTCTGTTATTAAAATGTCTTTGAAGTTATACTTCTTAGGATGAAAATAAGATTTACATCTTTCAATCGATCTTTTTTCTCAACTTTCTTTTCGCTATTACCCTGTACCTTAGGACTTTTCCCTCAGCATTTCTCAATCTAAACCTACAAATAGCCCCAATATGTCAGGCTATTATCAAAGAGAAGCCTTTGACTACAGGAATCCCAAATGGATTTATTCTTTCTCTTCTCAGCACACTGCATTCTTGCCCAAGGGTTGTTCATACTGCTCCCTCTGTATGGAAGGCTATCCCTTCCCTCCTCAACAGTTTGCCTTCTATTACCCAGAGAAATCTTCCAGCCATAACTGAATCTGTGCTCCTTTGATATCGCATAGACGTTTCCTACTTTTTCTTAGAACTCAACACAGTTATAATATGTGTGATTATTCATAGTAATCTGGTTTCCTGATGGAACCTAATCCCACTAATGTGAAATATCTGATAAATCTTATCATATGAATGTGAAGCTGTACTTAATCATACACTTCAAACCCTTTAGAACTATTCCCCCCAAATCATCTGATTTGGAAAATTCCCAGTGAAAACTAGAAAATGAATAAGGACCATAAAATAATCTCCAAAATGTTGCTGATTTTAGAAAGATATTTGATCTGCTTCGGCAAGTAAAAATGAATGTTGGGATGGATCTGTCTAATCAGGTAAATAAGCCTCTGACACAACTGCTCAAGAGAAAAAGATAACGCAAGTTAAATAAATGCAAAATAATGGGGCAGGATAAATATGACACAATAGAGGTATTGCAATGATAAGAATATAAAGAATTTGGCCTTAACAAATATAGAAAACCTGGGCAAATTGATAAGTTTTTGAAAAAACATAAAATTCCCAAAATGTAGAACCAGAGCAAAAGAAATATTGACTAGATCAATTACCAAAGAAATTAAACTCAAGGTTCCAAAAGTATCCAGGCCCCCAAAATATTGTAAGTACATTTTACCAAATTTTCATGAAGAAGATAATTTTACTCATGTATTTGTCTCTAAAAGTAAGAACCATGTAAGAAAAGTAACCATTCTTTCTACTTATGAATCCAATTATTTAACCAAGAGTAGTGGTTATGGACAATAATGCTTCAACCAGCAAGAAGGATTTATCCAGCTGGGTGTGGTGATACACTCTAGGAGTTTGAGGTCAGAGGATCACAAGTTTGAGACCCATCCGGGCAATGCAGTGACTTAGCAAGACCTTCTCACAAGAAAGCAGGGAAGGGTCTAGGGATGCAGCTTAGTGGGAAGTCCTAGATCAAATTCTCAGTACCCAAAACAAAGCTTATCCTAGCAATTCAAGCATAACTTAGCTGGAAAGCAGTCCTATTAAGTCCATAGTGAACAACTAAAGGGGAAAATACAATGTCATCATGATAATACACAGAAAGTACTGGACAACATTCAATGTCTACTAATGATGTTTATTTTTAAAACATCTCAGAGAGCTGGAAATATGAGTACTTTCTTATTGAGGCAAAATCTAGACACCAAAATCTTAACATAATTAGTTGACAAAATATCACACATAAGAGAAACCTATACATTTCCTTAAAGATTAGAAATATCTACCATCACCATTACTGTAAATCTGGAATTATTATGAGAAAGAAAAGGAAGTCAGATATCAAAGAATTAAAAAAGAAGAGATAAAGCTATCTTTATTTAAGGATATGATCATCTATATAAAAACCCCAACAGAGGATTTCCACTTTATGTTCTGCGTATAAGGGAGCTGGGAATTTCCCACTGCTTTCAGACAACAAGGAAAAGTCTGAACAAAATAAAAGCTCGACAACTCTCACAAGGTCCGGGAGAGGGTGAGGTAGCCATTGCCCAAACTGGAGACAAAGGTCACAATGTATTAGAGCAAAAAAAAAACAAAAACAAAAACAAAAAAAAAAACCAACAACTCTGTGGAGCAAGTCCAAGCTAGGAAAGCCTGTACTGTAACAGGCAACTGCTGGAGGCTCTGTGTTGAGATTTACTTTGAGAATGAGCCGCAAAAGTCTCAGGAGCTCAGAGCCAGGGCTTCCTGGAAAGCAAGTGCAGCATGGAGGTGCAATAGCTGGTGGGGTGGAAGATGGCACTAAATTAAAGGTGGGTCATGGGGGATGTGAACCAGAAGGGTGTCTCTCTTCCCTAGTCTGCCCCTTTTCTCAGTGTCCTGGCACCTGTGACTTGAGGAGTAAATCTCAATGACACTGACCTGGGTAACAAGTTTTTGGTACTCAAAATTGAGGGATAAATGTAAATAAAGCACTACAATTCAGTGTGATTAAGGATGTAATAGGTGTGAACAAAGCTCTCTATGCAAGTATCTGCTTCATAAGGAGCTCCTTTCAGCTACTTATGGTGTATTTGCTTATTGGTTTGCTTTAAAATTAGGCAGAACTAATTCTGAGGCATAAGTGGCAGCATATATAGCCTGGGTTTCCTCTTCAGGAAAAAAAGAAAACTGAATAAGCATTTATTTGTCACATTAACATATTTCCCTTAAGCACAGGTGGACAGGTTGACAGTTATTTCTCCTTTATTTGCATCATTGTGAGGCAAGTAAATATTCAGTAACACTGAAGAATCTAGAGTAAGTATGGATGGCAGAATTTGAACAATAGATACATATTTGTTCTCAAAATCTCAGATAATTACTACTCAAGTAATACAGGTTTGTTTCTTTTCTTAGTCTCCCTAGCCACAGTTTTGTAAGAAGCTCATCATATTCAAGGTTCTTCATAGCTTCTATATTTTAATCTCTGATTTAGCTCTGATCATAGCAGCCCAAGCTCAAACCTTCATTCAGTTAATACAATCGTATTCCTAGCTCTATAACTTCATAGTGATTCAATACACAAATGCTGAAATGAAAGAATACTCAATATAAAAATTACATAGAATTACGTTTCCTCTTAAGATAATAGCAGCATATTTGAGCATTTATGCTCTTATGTATACGTATGTGGAGTTATGTGCATGTGTAGGTGTGTGCAATACTTTAGTGGCATTTGAAAATGAGCTTGGGTTTGTTGTAACTATAATAAGAACTCTGAGCCAACCACTACAAATGAGTATAACTAATATGTGAAAAAAGGGAAAAATCTTATAAAATGCTCAAATAAAACTACAAGCTGGGCATGGTAACACATGCCTATAATCCCACCACGCTGGGAGTTTGAGACAGAAGTATTGCAAGTTCAAATGTAAAATGGGCAATTTAGCAGGACCCAGTTCCTGCCTGACAACCACATTTTCAATACTGGAGTTCTGAGTAGTGTTAATATCCAAGAGTAAGGATATTCCTTTCTTTGCTTTTTTTCTCCCAAAGTTGGCTTTCCTATTTTGTATGCTCTTCTTTCTTTATAAATATTTCATGATACAGGACCCAGTCTCAAAATACACAATGAAAAAGGGGCTGGAGATTCAATCCTCTGTACTTGGGAGGGGGCTTCATATAAAAGTCAGGAAAGGGCTGGTAAGATAGCTCAGTGGACTAAGTGCCTACATAGGCAAGTGCAGGGACCAGGATTAGATCCCAGGGCACTACATGCCATACTGGCCCCACCCCCAGGCACACTGAGTCGGTGACTGAGTCTGGGTGTGGTGGCGCACACCTGTAATCCCAGCTCTGGGGAGGCTGAAAACAGGAGGATCACTATGAGTCTGAGCTGTGTAGTGAGATCCTGTACCAAATACACAAATGAAGAAAAAAAAATCTTAACAAACATTGAGATATACTATGCCAATCAGTGGACAATGTAATATTCTGGGGTCAATTGTTTCCTAATTAATCTGTAGACTGAATGCAATGTTTCACATAATTCCAGCTGGATTATTTGAGAACTCAAAAATTGTATCATGGAGCTACAGGATAAATCCTGAGAGTACTTGGCTGACCTTATCAGATATAAAAGTTACATTTCTTGTTATATTGGTCTTGCTATATCTTGGTCTTAACCATCCAGCAGAAAAGTATAAAAATGAGGTATATAAAGTCAAGCCATATTAATACAATGAGCTGTAAAAGGCTCAAGTCAATAACTTCTGAGGATAACCCACTAATATTATAGACTGCTAGACAGTGTTAGATTGTTTAGTTGAATTCAAACACCTATAGTATTTAGATGCCAATAGAATATTCACCTCTGACAGGACAAAAAAAAAGGATACAAAGGAAAGATCATTTTGTATTTATATATACAAAATAGTTAGAATAGGTTTACAGCTACTTTCGCTTAATTCAATGAGAAGAAAGAGGTGTACTAACAGTGTTTGGACAGAATGTCCTGTCTGCTTCTTGTGCTATGGATAACCACTAAGAAGATAACAATGTACAATGTATTGATTATCAAAACTGTCCTATTAATCAGCTGTGAAACTGTCTCATTTATATTTATTTCTCAATAAAAAATTTAAAAAATAAGAAACTGTATGATGAAATATTTATAAAGAAATAAGAGCATACAAAATAGGAAAGCCAATTTTGGGGGTAAAAAACGCAAAGAGAGGAATATCCATACTCTTGGATATTAATATTATTCAGAACTCCAGTACTGAAAATGTGGTTGTCAGGCAGGAACATGCCAAGAGACAAAGGAAGAAAAAAAGAGAACTAGGAAACAGATATAGAAGGTCCATCATTGTTGCTGGTGGATTCTGTCTTTGTAAATTTACTTACTTGCTAAAATCTACTTGTAACCCCCAAATCAATACTCACAGAATAATACCAGTCATTGTCAGGCATACAAAGAACAGTGAAAAAAATGGAGTTATTTGACATGCATAGTCCCAGCTGAAGCTGAAACAAGGCAGGCTTTTTTAGCCTCAGTTTCAGAACTATAACACAAGAGTCATTTTCTCAATCTATTTATTTAGTGCCATATTTTTCACATGTATGTGCTTTTTAAGGTTTTTCTGTTTAAAATGACCCTGAATGCTTTGGTGCTATTAAGCTGGCCAGAATTCCTAAGCAAGAGATCTTTGATGTACCTTACATACATGTGTTCGATATGCTGAGATTGATGTGAGTTACAGTGCCACTGCGTGCCAGCCAGGTCAGTGTTAATGAATCAACAATCTAGCGCATTCCAAAAACAGAAGGATAATTTTCCAATCTCTATGTGTGACTGCTTTGGAAAATCCAAACATTGCATCCATAGCGCATGAGGAAGTGACAGAAAAAGTGGAAAGAAAGTAAGTTTGTGGATTCACAAGATGATGACTGATAATGAATCCAGAGCAGACAGCAGCAAGGGGAAGGTGAGAGCCAATGAAGCATGTGGTCACCACCGAGTTACTAAGGGGCAGGAAGATGTTAAGTGGTCCGGGCCGGCACCAGCAGCCTTACGTGCTCCAGAAGCACAACAGATGCGACTTGTGCAGGTGAGGCAGGTTCCAGAGATCAGGAAGCTGCAGGATAATTTTAAAAATACCTTGTAAGTGTTGTACAGGAGAAGAGCTACAGGGAAGAGCAACTTTTTAACGCAGTGAGGCCGGTTTGCTTGACACGGATTTTGGCAGAAAAACACAAAATGTGCCCTACCTACTTTGAAAGCCAAGAAATTAACTATTTTCAAGAGACATACATCAAATAAAATGTCTTTAAATAGAAGCACACAAGGAACAAGGTTACGTGTTGGCTGGTTGCTGAAAGTATTGCAGCCAGAGGCACAAAGAAGTCCTAACCTTTCTTTCCCTCCCAAGGAGTAGTGGTTGCCTAGTCACTAATTCAGTGTTTGTTGAGAACATTGCTGAAAATAATGAAAATGAAGGGATGTGTGTGAGTGTGTGTGTGTGTGTGTGTGTGTGTGTGTGTGTGTGTGTGTAATTCTGATGTATGACAAAGTAGACATTATAAGCTAATGGGAAAAGGACAGACTGCTTAGTACACAGTAGGGAGAAAGCTGACTCACCATATAAATAAATAAAACCAGCTTTCTATTTATGTTATTGTATCAAAATTGACTGCAAAGGGATCAAGTACATCATATTTAGAGGAAAGGTCCATAAAGTTAGTAGAAGAAAGTGTAGGGATTTATCTTTATGACTCAGAGAACAAAACAAAGGTCTTTAAAGCACACCGTGGAAAAATAAAATATAAAGTGAAAGATAGGTATATTTAGCAACACAAAATTAAAGATTTCTGTATCACATAAGACATTATAGCCATTGTAACTAGAGTTAGTTAATGAAGAGCAGAGTGCTTTTTCTATACCTGAGATTGGTAAATATCCACAATAAATACACAAAAGAAAAGGAAGAAGAAAACCAAAAAGAAACATTGAAAAAAACCTATAGTCAAGTTTGGAAAAGAATATGAATAGGTATTTTACATATGAAAAATAGAAATTACTAGGAAAAATATCAAGTCAGCCTCAACACAACGGTCTCCGCCTTTGGGAAGGTGCTTGGGAGGCTGACGTGGGAGGATTGTGAGTTTGCAGGCAGGCTGGACAATTTAGAGCCTGTCACAAAATTAAAAGTAAAGAAAGAAGGGACAGAAAAACTCACTACCAAATTAATAAAAAAAAAATGATGAGATATCAATCTTCAGGTTAGGGAGGATTAAGATGGAGTAATTAAATAATATTTATATTTGAAAAGAAAAAAGCAAAAGCAAAACCCAGAAACTCTCATGTGCAGCCAGTTGGACAGCAACTGTCCCACCACCCTGCCAGCGCTTAGTGAAATTGAAAGTGGCCCTGTCACTGATCAAGCAGCTCTGTCCCCGAGTGGGTGCAGAGAAATCCCCACAGAGGTTGGGCCTGGGACAGACTGCTCACATGGCTGTATGTAGTGCCAGCAGGCTCATAAATCTGAGCATTTATGACTACAAGAATAAACAAGAAGCTTTAAGGAACTCAGACTGCTGGACATTGTGCAGCAGTAGAGATTACACAACAGATCAGCACACGACATTGGAAGGAGGCCTTAAAAGCAAAGTGTTGAGTGAAAAGCCAGAGCCGGAATGGAATCAGAAGTGCACAAAATATACATTTTACAAAGATGCTTATCTCTGGAGAGTGGTCCTAAACACAAAAACAAGGGTAATGTATTGAAACCCCTTGATTATTTCTCCTATGGTATACTAGAGGCACAGGTGTATGTGGCCTAAGTCAGAGCAGGCACGTCACAGACACACTGCAAGGAAGGACAAGATGCTACACAAATGTGTTCCTTACATTGTACTGAACTATGAATTGCTGGAGAAGAACAACACATGGTGTAGATCATGTATTCTAACAGCCTACCAGTTGGCATTTACGATGTATGTGTATGAGTTGCCAAACTTGATAGCTGTGCCATATATTTATCAACATATATAAATACATTAGAGTACATGTCTAAAAAGAGTTCAGGATTGATAGAATTGTATGTTAAGGAGGAAAAAGTAAAAGGAGAGATGTCCCTTTACTTGATTATTAATAATAAAGGTGATATAATAAATAATAATAATATAGGTGATAGTAATAAAGGTGATAATAATAAAGGTGAATAACATAAATTAAAAAATGAGATCAGCTTAACTCTGTAATTGATCTTGAAATCTGACCACAACCTTTTTTTACAGGATTTGCCAAAATTGGAATTGCTTAATCATTAAGAGACTGGTCCAGTCAAATAGCTCAGCGGATTAAAGTACCTGCTTAGACAGATGCAGGGGTTGGAGGTTCGACCCCTGGCCTGCTGTGCCAGCCCCACCCCGGGGGCACCCTGAGATGGAGATTGAGACTGGGCATGATAGTACGCACCTGTAATCCCAGCTCTTGGAAGGCTGAACACAGGTGGATCCCTACAAGTCTGATCTATGTAATGTGACACTTTAGACCTTGTAGACCATTACTAAAATTTTAAAAAAAAAAAAAAATCATAGACTGGCCTACCTGATTTTAAAATGATTGCTCTTCTAGATAATTTAGGCTAAAATAAAACTGGTTTCTCTCCATCCTCACTAAATAATTATTAAGTACTTTATAAGGATAACCAGGACCTGGTATAAAAACCTAAAACTATAGACTTCCATTAAAAAACACAGCTGCAGTATTTTGTGGCCTGGACATAGACAAAAATTTAAAATCTGGACAACAAAACAATAAAGGACAGACTGGGCTTCCCCAAATTACAACTTTTCCTCTTGAAAACACATCATAAAGAAAACAAAAAGATAAGCCACAATAAAGGTATTTGTAAATCATATCTGATGAAGGACTCACATAGAAAAATACATTGAAATCTCAAAATTCACAATACACCCCAATTTTAAAACTGTATGATGTGTCAATTTACACAAATATCTTATCAAAGAAGATACATAGAGAGAAAATGAACATATAAAAATATACTTGCTATCATTCACTATCAGGCAAATACAAATTAAAGTCATGATAAAAGATAGAAAATGAGTTAGAGTAGAGAGGGCAAATGTAATGATATTAAGTGCTGGTGAGGGTGGGGAGCAAGAAGGGAATGATCAGAACTCTCACTACTCTGAGTGTCAAGTGGTACAACCAACCTGGAAATGGTCTTGTGGGCTCTTATAAAGTTAAACATTATACTTGCCATAAAACCTAGTAATCCCCCTCCTAGGTATTTGCCCAAATGATATGAAAGCTTGTGTTCTTTCAATAAACCTATATGCAACCATTTCTAGCAGTTTTATTCAAACTGGAAACAACCCAAACATGTCTCAATGGTAGGAAAGATAAACTATGATTTACCCATGCAATGGGATTCTAACTGACCAGCAAAAGGACCAGCATAAGTAAAGCAAAACTGAAAGAGGCTGGATGGAAAAGCACGTGACATTCTGAAAATATAAACCTACAGAGGCAAAAAACAGAGAATGGTGATAAAGAAAAGGGAGATTGGCATGGCCTGAGGGGTAGGGATTGGGGATGAAATGTTCACATCTTGATTGAAATGGTGGTTACCCAACTGTGTACATCATGTCAAAACTCCCAGAACCATGTACTAAAAAGGTTCATTGTACATACATCAACCATACCTTAGTAGGGAGAGAATCAGGCTTGAATGGAGACCAAATTCTTAGGACACATGCATGTGTCTGGCATGTCTTCACTTTACACCAGTGTCCATCTCTGCTCCCACTGAGCTCAGTCCCCAGAGCATCCCCCAGGATTGGTGTGAACTGGTGGCTTCCCTTGTCCCTTGTTCCCTTTTGATGCATGAAAATGCACACAGACCCACCCTTCTCATCCCTGTCCCTCTCTGTTCCTGTGTTGTCTAAGTTTCCTTCAGGGAGTCCCCAGCTCCTGTCCCACCTCAGAGGCATCAGAACTGACCTCTAAAGGTCAGCGTACATCCAGCCACTTCTTGGGTCAGTCAAGCTTCCATGGACCAACTCAAGAAGTTGAATTACCACCAAGCAGAACATGGATTCTACAGAAAAATCACCAAATTAATAAAGAACATTCACAGCACACCAGAACCTTAAACTGAGGGATCTTTGTATGGTTTCCTCTGCATCATTCCTGAGGCCACTGGTGATAGCCAGGCTTCCAGTGCTGCTGTCACAGCCCATTAACATGAGCTGAATCTCTGATTGGTGCATATTTTAAAAGGATCTCTTTGATGGAATAACAGTAGGACAATACCTGAGCTGTCTAGACCACTGCATCCGGCTCAAAATAAAAGCTCCAACTTCTCCTGAGTGGAGAGAATAGTGCTTTGAATCCCTTGGTTTGGGAATAAGGTAAAGGAGGCCTGCCATCTCCTCGCCTCTGTGGTTCAGGCCTCTGCAATTCTGAGGCAAGACCATCACTATGTCCTCAGGATCAAGAGTTCAAAATAGTCACTTCCTGGCTTGAACTGAGCAAGAGTTCTTCCGGCCTTCAGATGAAGCACAAGCTCTCAAAGCAAGGCTGAAGCTCCCATTACTTCTGTATCTGCCCTTAGATGGATTCCATAGCCGCCAGCCAGAAATCTCCTTATTTGGCCTATTCCCCACCACCCTTCCCCACCTCTACCACCAATTCCTCCTCTCCTCCAAAGCCTTCTCAACTCTTGGTTGCTTCTCCCCTACCAGGCCCAGTTCACTGAGCCACCCATTCTGTGCCCTCCAGAAACTTAACACACCCAGGCTGTATCTAATCCCTGTCTCCTTCTCTGGACACCAGTTCTCAGCAGTGTTAGGAACAGAACCACAAACCAGGGTCTTCCATCTCTGTCCAGTGATGAAAGGGCCTCTGTACTGAGCAGATCTTTAAAAATAAGCCAGACTCTCCTCTGCCTGCAGTGGTTTATGGGTTGCCTACTGGAAGGCAAAGGCAGAGCTGTGCTGACCCCTTAAAGTTAAAGTAAATCTGGATCAAAAGTAGCAGATGGCCCATCATGACTTAGCTTGAAGTAACAAGTAACCTTCCCTTGATCTAGCTTGTGAACACACAAGTAGAGTGTCCCAAGAAATGTCCTTGTCCCTTAGAACGTCCTATAGCAGCCTGGCCCTAGGCACTTCAACCTCAGATTTGTAAAATGTGAGAGACCAGAGCCCATATCTTGCTGGCTTTAGCTACACAGAGTCTCTGAACACGATTTTCAAAAGCCTGGATATCTGGGCCTTTGTGCAAAGCCAAAAGAACTGCTAGGGAGATGATCATTGCTGAGTTACCAGCCACAGGCACTTCACTTGTGCTGCAACAGATTTTCAGCTTGCTCTGGATGACATATGACAAAGGAGGGATTTAGAACATCTATGCTTGAGCCTACTCTGCCTGAGCTTTCCCTGGTAGACATTTAAATGAAGACCCCAAGACTTTAGCCCAAATGGGACTCAGAAGAACCAACTACAGCTGCTGCCACCATTTTGACCCCTTACCAGCAACAAAGCTTTAAGGCACCTGGTGCCCACAGACCCATCTACTAGGATGGCCAAGGCTGACTAAAGAGTCACTTGATCCAGGGATGTCCAAGGAGCAGGAGGATGAGGAGGTTCTGGGGTCTGAACACTCAAAAAGAATATAGAGTCAGATTTGGCCTTTAGCAAGTCAGCTAAGCCCTCCTGGCCTCAGGATCCTCATCTGTAGTTCCAGCAGGGTAATGATCTTTATGCTGGATGAGAAAATATAGACAAGGGCAACCACATAGCATGACAGAAATATAATACACTTGCCGACATCCTTTCCTGTCATAAAGTGTGTGTTTCTGTGAACTGAGACTCATAGGAGCCAGTAGCTTAGTGACTTGACAGAGAGGGAATGAAATGAGCCCAGATTAGGGCAACATGAGGGAGCCTGGAATTGGGCAGGACAAGTCAGCTTTCCAATACACAAGCCTGCAGCAATGACAAGGGTCCTACATAGGCTACATGTAGGCTCACATGGGCTACACACCAGAGAGAAATTCAAAGCAAATGGTGAAAACAACATGTATGGTCGATTCTTGGAACCTAAGATATCTCTTCAGGAAATTGGACTCTGCCACTCCTAGGATCTGTATCCACAATAGGTTGTTGTTACAATCAGAAGTAAGGTCAGAAGCACACACGAAGGATGGCCATGGTCACAATGTTACAAGGGCCTCATGAAGACAGGTCTCTGCTTACACAGCAGGGAAACACTGGACTCTCAGCTGTTTCATTACATGGCAAAACCATTACAATGAGAAGCTTCCCAAGTCCCTGGCACTAAGAGCAAGCAGTATTTCACCACTGCAGTGGAGAGCTGGAGAAGCCAAGGCAGGGAAGCATTGGGAAGTCATGCACTGGCCCAGGAATCTGGAAGCACTGAGCTGTCCAACTGAGCTGTTCTGAGGAGCCTGGTCCTCACCCTTCAGTGACACTCAGCATCTGTAGTAGTGACTCAGTTGGAACAGAATTCACAGAGTGAGTTGTGTAAGATGGAGATGAGAGAAACTCAAGAGGGTTTGAATCTGAGACAAAGGTGAGCAAGGGAAGGAGGCAAGGCTGGGACACTGCCTGTGTCTACACCCAGGGTGGGGGGAGGCCTGCTGAAGCACAGGAAGTCCTCTATACATTGAAGGAGACTGTCCCTTTTGCTTTAGTGTTTAAGGGTGTCTGATGTCATAAATCATTGGATCAGTTGACTAAATTTGTCCAGGTTTTGACTCCTTGTAGCGAATGTCCTAAGTTCAGTTCGTGTCTCAAATCACTATCTTGAAAAAAGTTGGGAGATCATTGATTTTTGTTTTTGTCTTTGTTTGGGGGCATTTCTTTGTTCACTAGTTTTTGGTTTTGATTTTTTCTTTCTAGTCCCTTGGGACTCTCTGACTTCACAAAACTACTTGAGGACAGTGACTCAAAGGAGAACTTCCCTGACTGGGATTTTTTTTCCTGTCATTTCTCCTTGAGGGCAAACCTAGAAAGTTGGACAGCTGTATCTAGTTTGCGTGTAGAAAGGGCCCAAAACCCCAGAGAACTGGTGCTCCTCTGATCCTTTGGATTGCCATGCTCAGTTTATCTAGAAAAAGTTCTTTCCTGTCAGTGTGTGGAATGATTATATAAATGTACAATTTCATCTACATTGGCTCCCAGAGGCCTTGGCATTAGGTTGACTTTAATGCTGAAGGATCAAAACACAATCCATTTAGGGAACTGGGAACATCTCAAAAATGTCCTTTCTTCCTATTCCAGCTGTACCATGATGACATTTACACAAAATTATATAAGATAATAACATTTTTTGAGAATCTTAATTCTCTGGCTCTGTGTTACAGAATGAAATTAGCTCAATTTAATTACAGATAACAAATGGCCTTGCTCATTACACTAGGGTACAGCAATCCCAAGCATCCTCTGATGACCCCACATCTCCCTGCCCTCCCCCTCCAAGGACTGTGCTGCAGGGCTCAACGTGTCTCCCCCAGGACCATTCTCAAAAGGAGATAAGCTGTGCTATAGGCTTCCACCACTGTTTGCTGATCTTGGCAACTGTTGCTAGGGTCAGTGGATTTAAATCACCAGAGCAGAGAAAGCATGGCACAAATAGAGTCCCAGAGAGCACCCAGGGCTCAGAACTTGCAGCCCATGGCCTACAAGCTCCTGGGACCTTCTGTGAGCACATCTATCCCTGCTCCATGCACAGTGTCAGTCTCCTGGTCCAGCATCTCCTAGCCCTGGGAAGTCATGGGTAGAACACTCAGCTAATGTCCAAGTCCTCCAAAAGCCTGCCCCAGGGCTGAAGTGGTACCAATGAGTCTCTGTCCCTCCTATTTAAATTGTATAACACTAGACACTTTAAAGTGGGCCTGAGGTGTAGCTCAGTGGCAAAACACTTGCTTAGCAAGCTCTAGGTCCAGGGTTTGATCCCCAGAATCACAAAAACAGTGCACTTTGTGCCGCTGAGCACAGTTGTTCCTACCCCATGGCCTGTAGTCTCTGCATTTGCCCAGTAATATTCATCTAGCCCGTTCTGTGTGTAGGCCAGGGCCTGCAGAGGTGTTGGGATTTGAGAAGTAAGATATATCCCTGCCCCTTGGGGAGCTCATGGTCTGATTATCCAAAAGGACAAGACAGCTTTTACCCCTGCTTTTCCTTCCCCTAATTCAGAGATTCCCTCCAGATGGAAGAGCTTCCTGTTCGCTGAGAAACATCCCAGATTGGTCACCCTGAAGCACTGAGGCAGCACTTCATCAAACAGAAAGAACATACAGCTTGTGTATGTGTGTGTTTGTGCATCTGCTCCTGGGAAAAGAGAGAGGCAGATAGTGACCAGGTGTCCCCACCTAGGGAAAACTACTTGCTCCTACAGGGACAGGGTGTGCGGGGCTGGCTCCCTGGCTCTGCAGGGTGGCCTGGGTGAGATCTCCACAGCCAGGCTGGGCACAGCTGAGGACATCACAGCAACTCAGTTACAGGCATTTAGGCACTAATGAGAAGCAGGCAGGCCAAGCCCAGTGAGATGGCAGCTCTGTCCTGCTCCCCTACCCCACTCCTCTTCTGGTGGACCCCACATTCTGTCCGGCCCCTCCCACCACTCCAGGAGGCACAAGATCCATTCTGCTCTCCACTAATCCTCATTGTCCAGGCAGAGAGGCCTGTATGGCAGCTTCTTAGGCAACTATTCATTATATATA
>NW_004524717.1:4981435-5026657 GCF_000260255.1 Octodon degus
ATATAATGTCTCGTTGCATTAATTTCTGCTCTGATCCTTATAACTTCCTCTCTTGTATGAGTTTTACCCTTGACATGTTCTCATTTTTCTTTCGTTCAACAGTAGGTTGTTTATTTAAGTTCACTGTTTTCTTTATTTCTTTTTTTAATGTATTTAGTTCAGGGTCTATAGGATCTCATTACATAGATCAGACTTGTAGTGATTCTCCTGTTTTCAGCCTCCCAAGTGCTGGGATTACAGGTGTGCACCATCACACCCTGTCTCAGTGGTCATCTCAGTGTTCCCTGGAGACAGCACCAGCATGGCTTGTGGTGCCAGGGATCAAACCCCATCCCCTGTGCTCTGCCTAAGCAGGTGCTTTAGTCCTCTGAACTATCTGGCAGGCCCTGTTTTCTTTTCTTTCTTTCTTTCTTTCTTTTCTTTCTTTCTTTCTTTCTTTCTTTCTTTCTTTCTTTCTTTCTTTCTTCTTTTTTTTTCAGTTCCAGGGATTGAACTCAGGACCCTGTGCTTGCCAGGCAAGCGCTTATTCTACTGAGCTATCTCCCCAGCCCTGGCCCTGTTTTCTTGGTGTAAGAGTTCACCACTATTAATTTCCTTTGTAGAACTACTTTCATTGTGCCCCACAAGTTCCAGTATGCTGTATCAGCTTTATCATTTAATTATAGGTACTGTTTTTGTTTGGGGGGGCTTTAGGGGGGCAGGGGTTGTACTAGGAATCAAACTCATGACCTCATGCTTGCCCAGCAAAAGCTATGCTGCTGAGCTATCTCACCAGCCCATAGGTACTATTTAACTTCCTTAATTTCATCTGTGACCTATTGGTTGTTCAGGTGGATATTATCTAATTTCCATGTATTTATGAAGTTTTTGTAGTTTCTTTTTCCACTGATTTCCAGTTTCATTGCACTGTGGTCTGATCATATGCATGGTAATTTCAATTCCTTTGCATTGACTTTAGCACATTCTACGGGCTAGTATGTAGAGAACATCCCATGTGCAGCTGAGAAGAATATGTATTCTGATGTTGTTGGGTGAAACCCTCTGTAGACATCTGCTAAATCCATTCATTCACAGGTTTGGTTCAGCTCTGATATTTCTCTGTTGATTGTGTAGGAGATCTACTTGTGACAGTTGGATACTGAGGTCCTCCATCACACTGTATTAATGTTTATTTGATATTTCATATCTATTAGTATAGTTTTGGATATGCTGGTATTTGAGATGCCAGCATTGTTTATCTCTCTGAAAGCAGAGTACAGGACACCCAGAGCAAAATACTGTGATACTTGTATCTCCCCCACCCCTCCTCAGCACTATCCTTTCCTTTGCAACACAGAAAGCCTGGTCATGAAGGACACTGCCCTCTGCTTCTGTGACTGAGGAGGGCATCTGCAGAAAGTTAGCACTGCTACTAAACAAGTCTAAACAGCTCAGGCCTGTTTCTATTTCTTTGATTTCTTTCTTGTTTTTTGTTGTTTGTTTGTTTGTTTGTTTGTTTGTTTTTCCTGCTGTAGCAGGGATTGAACCACACTAATCTACACCCCCCCCCTCTTTCTTATTTTGAGAGAGGTTTTCACAAAGTCACTAAGTTGCTCAAGTTAGGCCCTAACCCGGGATCCCCCTGCCTCAGGCTCCCAGGGTACTAGGATTATAGGTACATGGCACTGTATCAGGCACACATCAATTCTGATTTAGTATCTTACAGAAAGAAATATTGCAGGTTTTAAGTACTAGGCCATTTATTGCAACATGTTTATTGTGTCAAAAAGAGAGGAAGTAATTTATGTAGGTACATTCAATCTTTCAGGTGAGGTACAGAAGAAAAATATGACCCATTCATAATACAAAATCTATTATATGAGATATTATGTAGTTATTAAAAAACAAGTTAGAGCCACATATAATTATATAATAAAAGTTTGTTATGTACAGCAAATAAAAGAATATCATATATAGAATGTTTTTATCCTCTATAAAAATGGTCAGGCATGACCCTCAGGAAAGGCAGAGTTGTGAGTGTCAGCTCCCTTGCAGGCACAGGGGTTTTCTCTCCTCTCTCTTTGTGCTGCTCTACATGTTGTCAGCAAGTGTTTTGCAACTTAAAAACTAATGCAGAGTGAAAAAGCACATCTGAAGCAGAGCCCTTCTCAAACAACAGTGCCCCAGCTGAGTGTGTACCCACCTTGGTCCCCCGTACTATGGCCAGGTGATTCAGCGATCAGTTGGGTGGAGGGAAGGGACGTGAGCCACCTCTGGGAGAAGGTCTGTTAGCGGAAGGGGTGCTTCTGCTATGTGCTTCCCTGCCCTGCTTGGGACACAGCCTGATGACTGTGGCAGTCACAGCTCATGAGGCCCACAAAGCCCAGGCCCGTCCCCAGAATATCCCAGGGGGCCCTGGAAAGCCTCGTTTGGCAGTAATCACAGAGCTACCTTACCTGAAGTATCTTCACCCAGACATTTACAGCAGAGTAAAAGAAACACCTATTTTTTTTAAAGCAGTTGTTGTTTGGGGTTTTTACAAGTAAATCCTATCTAATTAAAAAAAAAAAAAAAAAAAAAGAGAGAGGAAAACTGGACTCCTTCCTCCTCACTGGAGTTTCTGCTGTGATGCTGCTCCCTAGGCTGGATGGGGGTATATCCAGGAACTTGAAATACTGGAGGGATACAGTACATATTCCACAGCTGACAGAGAGGTCAGAGGCCAGAGCTGCTGAGAAACCCACTAAGAAGCACACAGCAGGGCACGGCCAGCACAGCCTCAGACACAGCCTCCAGACTTCTGCACTATGTGGTCCTGTGCTACTCTCAGTGTTAAGGGAAGGTCTACACCTGAGAAATAGTCCTGGGCTTTGACTGCCTCTCTGTCTGCACAGAGTGTGCACAGATTTTGCCAGTGGCCAGCTCAAGGCCCATGGCCTTGTCTGTGGCCTCACTCCCTTTCTCCTTTGGGCCAGACCTGAGCATTTTACAAGCAGTTCCATACCTTAGCCTCTGAGATAAGTTTTTCTGGAAGGAAAGACAGCCTGGGGGTTTTGGCAAAGATAGCATGTTAGCTCCTGTGTTAACCCCTGTGCTAGTCAGCTTTCATTTATTCTGAGCAGGAAATCTGAAATAGACAATTTAATTGAGGAAAGCCCCATGGCTTCAGAAGTTTCCACCACGGGTACCAACACCATTGCTTTCTTCCTGCGGGGAGGCAGAAACATCGTGTTATAGGGCATGGTGGGGCAAAGCTGCCTAACTCATAGCACCTAAGAGGCAGCATGGGGACAAGCCAGAAAGGAAGGGGCCAGGAACTAGGCTACACCTCGCCACTCTCCCTTCCAACTTGGTCCCACCTAAATTTCCATCACCTCCTAAAATTACGAATCAAATTACGAATCCATCAGTGGATTATAAATCCATCAATGGATAGAAATGGATGAACCCACCGATGAAGTTAGTGGCCTCACGATTCATCACCTTCCCAAAGTTGCATTTCTAATCACACGAGACTTTGAGGGGCATGGTAGAGCTAAACCACAGCCCACCCCGAGGCTGCTGTTTAACCCTGTTATCTCAAGGTCAGACCACTCCTTCAGGGAAAGACCTCACTATCAGTAGACTTGGATACTGGAGGAAAGAGTTGCTACCTCCTGAAGAGCAACAGTTTGGGGAGCCCTCTGTTATCTCTGGAATTTCTTTTTTTTTCTGGATTTAGAACAGGGTGTACAGGGTCTCACTGTGTAGATCAGACTTGTAGTGATCTTCCTGTTTATAGCCTCCCAAGTGCTGGGAGTACAGGCGCGTCACCACGCCTAGTCTCAATCGCCATCTCAGCAAGCCCCAAGGGTTGGGCCAGCAAAGCAGTCTTGAGTTTCTTAAGTAACAGAAAAATAAAGGAGGGAAATGCTAACAATAGATGGACAAATAAACTTGCTCTCTACACCTCCTTGCCCTGTCTCATAACTCCAATTACCAACATTTTCTGAGTTAGATTTGGAGACAAACTTACAAATTCTTTAGAAAGGCTATGATTGAGTCAATACAATTTAGTCCCCCACCCCAGGCCCTTATACAGTTGTTCTTTCAAAGATTTTCCAAGGGTGGAGAGACAAAGGCCAAACACCACCAAGATAGGTAACTCCAGGGAGCTGGGGGATAAGGGGATTCATTCCTCCCCACTACTAATGAAAACAAGGGGTTGAAGGGTCCCAAATGTGCCCTTCCTTTTCTGTGTCCACTGGCAGCTCATGTGGGGAAAATAGATAGCAAAGTAGGGCTCAGCCTTCCACTGCTGTTCGTGACTGTTTATGTTGGGGCTGTCTTCTTCACAACTGGGCCACATCTGTCTCTCACGCAAACACAGAGTTACTATGTAATGAAGACTCTAATAATGTTCAATCTATTTTTTTTTCTTTTGGTGGTACTGGAAATTGAACCCAGAGTTATATCTCAAGCCTCTTTTATTTATTTTGAGACTCTTGCTAAGTTACCCAAGTAGCTCTCATATCTGGGATTCTCCTGCCTCAATCTCACTTTGTGTGTCCACACTTAGCTGAGTCTACTTTTTTAAAAGTTAAAATATTCAAGTTCTCATTTGAATATCAATAATTAATATGATATTACAAAATGTGCTTATCTAATCATAAAAGCAAGACTAAAAATTCATTAGCCATCTTCTTTTCATTGCTTGAAAGTAATAAACAAATAGCTTACTTGTAAATATTTTGTATTTGATTCTATTGTTGACTTGAGACTGGCTTCTCATCCTCAACCTCCTTTCTTCCCCAGATAATCCAGGTTCCTGGGATTTACTCTGTAAGACTGTACCTTCAGAGCATCACCTCTTGTATCAGTCAGGGTTTTACTAGAGGAACAGATATAATACAAGGAAAAAATATAACACAAGTTGTACAAATGTATAAGAGATTCCAAGACTGGCTTATGACAGTCAGCTGCAGAGTTGGGTGAAGAAGCGTGAAGAGGGCATCCGCACACTGGAGACTGCGGGATTCGGACCCAAGGTCTAGAGCTCACTGCAGCATTCTGTGCAAGTTTGTATCAGTCAGCCAGTGGATCTGTGATGGAAGGGACAGAAGGCTGAAGAGTCGGTGACAGAAGGCCAAAGAGTCTGTGCTGGAAGCCAAGAGATGATGTCCAAGTTCACCAGAAAACTCAAGTTCCTCTGAGGAAATGGAGCCCCAAATCTTTCCTGAACTTCTCTTTATACCCTTTTTGTGCTGAGTCACTCTTGGTGGGCTCTCCCTGCCCTAGGGTGGGGCCCTCTATGCAGTGCCCTAGGGTTGGCCCAAGTTGACACGATGTAGCAACCACTGTACCTCTAGAGATCCCTTTGGGAATCTAGGGCCTGGGTGTGCTTGTGGGTATGAACAGAAGACTAAATCTAACTTCATAATAATTCCCATTCTGCAAGCAACTGCCATACCAGGCTCCATATATGAGGACAGTTTGCCTTTCTATGTGTCCACATGCTGGAATTTTAAATAGGTCAGTTTAAAGCAAGAAAACAAATGCCACACAAATATGGTTCATTGCAACCAGCTACTCAAGAGTCTAGGTTTCAAGGTCAAGGCTGAGTAGCAATGTCCTTTGAGGACACTCCATTCTCATGGATGTGCTGAGCCCAGTCTTGTTAGTGTTCCACGTTGCCCAGCTTAAGGACTTCAATAAAATAAAATATATTTACTGTCTCACCATTCCTGTGAGTCAGAAATCTGAGCTGCGTTCAGGGAATCACAGGGACACAACCAAAGGGTTGGCTAAGCATCAGTTTTACCAGGAGGCTTGTGTGGAGAAGAATCTGCTTCCTGGATCATTCAGGTAGTTGACTGAATTTATGTCCTTGTGACTGGCGGCCTCAGGTTCTGCTGGCTGTTAGTCACCTGTGTGTCCCAGAGCTCCTCACTGTCTGTTGCCATATAGGCTTCTCCAACATGCTTGTGTCTTTCAGTAAGCTCTTAATGAGCCTACCCTATAGAGATTCCACAAGAAATCTGGGGCTTGAGTGTAGCTCTGGATGTGAAGGAAGGACCAGGTTTGGACTTCATACCATCACTTCCCATTCCTAATGAAGAACGGGAAGTACAGAGTTAAAACATGCCCTTCCCTTTTCTATGACCACTGACAACTTCTGGAGGTGCCTGGACAATAAAGTGGGCCTACAGAGAGCCTTATACAATATAACCTGATTGTGACAGTGACATCTCATTACCTTCAGCATACCCCACTAACTTGAGCAAGTCACAGGCCACACTTGGCCCAACGTGAAAGGAATCCCCAAGGTCATGAACTCCAGCAATTAGGAATCACAGAGGTCATCATTAAGTTTTTCCAACACACAGGGTTTAGAATTTGTCTTTAAATACTGTTCACAAAAATACTTCTATTGCATATTGGAAAAAGACCACATTAGGAAAAAGAGTCAGAGTCCACTGAGGAGAAATAGAGCTCATAGCAAAGCATCAGGGGCCAAGAGTCAGAGTGGGCCTTTCCCAGCTTTGCTCCAGGTCCACCATTTCAGATAAAGGTAAGAGTCTGAAGTGGATGGTGGCTTTGATCAAACCACAAGGAAAGAGAGACTGCAGTTTTGCTGCTCAAAGGAAGAAATGATTTATTAACATTAGAAAGTTTTGAGAGAGCCTCCTAAAAGAAATAGAGTCCACGATTGTCTTGGGAGGGTAGATTATGATTACGGTAGGGGAGAGGGAGAAGAAAAGGAACATGGAAGTATCTCTTGGAATTATCTGGCTTCAGTGCAGGGTGGTGTTTGAAGGGTGAACTGGAGTCAGATTATGAACTAGGAAGAATTTAGATTTCACCGAGTAGGCAATGAAGAACCACTGAGACATCATAAGTAGGATACTACATTGTGAAATGCTTGCTAGTTCACTTTCCAGATGGAGAGGCTTCAGCATCTTGAGTGTGACTGGTACCAGCCTATCACTCCATGGAGGGGATCATCAAGAAACAGGACGAGCCTGGGATTTGAATCCAAGTTGTGTTCAACGCTGTCCTTAAGGCATTACTTTGTCCCCCAGTCCACGTTTGCATGATAGCCTCCTTCAAGTACTGTTGGGAAAGTGGTAAAGGCATAGGGAGGCATTCTACCAGTAAGCGTCATTACTTCTAAGTCGTTACAGAGATGACTAGATTGAAGACTCTTTCAAGCGTTTCAAGCTGGAGCGTCTGGGAAATAGCAGTGTAGAAACACTGGCAGGAGACGCTTTGAAGACAGAAACATGACAATGTTGGTTTGTATAGGTTGTTGCTGGGGTCACAGCAGGACATGAAAAGTGGAAACACTTAGCACATATGTGGAGACAAGGACCAGATGCAGGACAGCAGTCAAGGATGGAGAAGCAGAACTGGCATTCCTCCACCAGGGATGACAGAAGGCACCAGGGGTTTGTGTAACATTTGGCAGAGTCTCACAGTGCACCTATAACTGCCATGCATTTAGCAAGTGCTTTGTATCTGGCCCTTTACCTACAATTTCTTCCAACCTCATAATTATCTATATTTTACAGTGGAGAAAATTGAGGCTTGGAGAGGTCACCCAACTAATAAATGATGCGGCCCAGAATCAAACACAGTCCCTCTGGCTCCAAAACCTGCATTCTTTCCACTATCTCATGCTGCACTGTAGGATGGAGTTTTGGGGGAGAATTGTGTGTAGGAGACAAAAAAAAAAAAAAAAAAAAAAAAAAAAAAAAAAAGGCTAGTTGGACAGAAAATAATCAAGATTGTGACATTATGGAGCCCAAAAGAAGACAAAGCTTCAAGATGGCAAAGCTGGAAATAATGCCAGCCACTGCCAAGAGAGTAAGGTGACCGAGAACTGACATGACTATGGAGCTGCTGACGAGCAACTGTGGATGGTTAATGGAGCTGTGTCTTTAAACATAAAGATGCCTGTGAGAAGGAAGAATGTTCTATCTAGTATGTCCCAAATGGTACTGGTAGAGAAATTTCTACATGGTCAATGCAGCCAGTGTCTTATAGTTACTGCATGTGACAAATCAGGAAAGTAAAAACCATAAAAGGCCCTCATCCTCAAACAGCCCACAGTTTAACTGGTATACCTGCGTTCATGATGAAGGAATCCAGAGAACACACAGCTGAAGGGACTAAATGCCTCTCCTGAGACTCCCCCTGCTGCTACAATTTCTGTCAATTTCTGGATTTGCTTGGACCTGAGCTCCCAAGGGAGAGATGGGCCAGCCAGCCAAGCCACATCTGTGTGTGATGGCAGTGGTAGCTGGGGAAGGGGGCTGCATGGATACCCAGAGAGTATGTGCAGCTGGGGAAAAGGAACAACACAGAGCTCTAAACAGCATGAGCACTGCATGAAACAAAACAGGCCCCTAATGGACACTAAGAAGGAATGGCCAGAGAGGAAGGGAAGTTGTGAACTATGACTGAATCCCTCTTCTCTAAAAAAAATAATTTCATTGAGAAACAAATAGCAATGAGACAGTTTCAAAACCGATTAGTAGGACAGTTTCAATAATTAATACATTGCATATTGTTGTCTTCTTAGTGGTTATTCATAGTACAAGATTCAGACATCATATCCTGCCCACAAACACTATTCGTAAAAATCTTTCTATTCATTGAATTAATTAAAATATATCTTGTAGCTCAGAGCCAGCCTGCATGCTGTTTCATTCTCTCCTCTCTTTTGATTCCTTTTAATAACCCATTCCATTCCTGTCTCACCTTAGCAGCTCACTTTGTTCACATCCCCTAGAGCAACAAACTCAGACCTGCTTTCTGCTGCCTCATTTTGTAAAACACACAGGCCAGTGAGTGTCACCTGGGGATGGACTTAACACACTAGCCTCTTCTCACCCTATCTATTGCTTTCATCTGGCCATCTCCTGGTCAGCAAGTGTTAACCTGCTGTAGCCTTGTACAGACTAACTGACCTCCTGAGGGTCTAGCTTGCCCTATCTTGTCTTTGAACACAGAACACTTAGAGGCTACAGGTCAGGGAGCTGAACAAGGCAGAATCCAAGATAACTAAAAGGGTGACTGCCAGCCAACCTGAACTTCATCATAATACCGCCTGCATCTAAATGACACACCCCTATTGTCATGACAATTGGCTGTTGCCATGATGACAACCCAAAAGAACCATAAAAGAACTGAAAGGGAGTGGCACTTGAATTTGTGGAAAACTTCACCCATCTTCATAAAAGACATGAATATTCCTCCCTTTCTTTCCTTTTATCCTATATCTATAACCTCCTCACCCTCAACAGGTCAAGAAGTTGATTTATCAATTTACCTCCCACTTTTATTCTTTTCTTTTTGCTGTTTAATCTGCACTGGAGCTTGTTATTGGTCCCACAACTCTAAGAGGGAAAAAGAACCCCCCCGGGGGGAGGGGGTAGGAATTGGTAACAAAAGGACCAACAGGTGGACCAACCTCAGGCTTAGGTGCCCCTTACCAAAACAGCATGCAGCTGCCATGGTGCCTAAAATACCAGAGTTATCCTCAGGTCTTCTAGTCAGGAACTGCTCTCTCCTTAGGTTCCTGTCTTAAAAGGTTGAGATACCTGGTTTTATTTGAAACACTCCAATTGTTCAGAAGATCAGCTACATCTCTGCTGTGCCTGGAAGAGTTAAACCACTTGGGATCCTGGGCAGCAGGAGTTGGCTCCAAAAAATGATTTAGGGAACAGGGAGGGAAGGCAGAGGGACAAATAAAAATCTTAACCCATCATGCAATTTTGTTCAGGGATTAACTTCACTCCTTGGCATGGATTTGGGAAGGAGTCATAATTCATTTGTAGCTGTGGCTGTGGGTGCACTGGCCTTATCACGCTGGCCTGCTTCAGAATTTACCTGTGGACATTTTCCAAGGAACAGTGAGGGAAGTCAGAAGACCAGGAGAGTTCATGCCCTGCAGACAGCAATGGCAGACAGTTTTAAGGGCTGTTCCACATGGTCTCTCTGAGTCACCAGTGACACAGCCTCACTTGTCCCCAGCAGTCACCACTTATGAATATATTCTTCACCACTCAGACCACTTTCTGAAGAACTCAGTAAAAAAGTTACTTGCACCCAAACTCTTGTTTCAGATTTTGGTTCTGGGAGTTGGGGGTGGGTAAAATATTAGCTAGATAAATGAATAGATATAAAACAGGCCTTTCCCTGTCACTCCAAAAATGGATGGAAAAGAAAAGAAAGCCCACTCATTCCTAAAAAATGCAACAACTCAGAATGTAGAAATATGCATACAAATTTAAAGGCCTGTTCCTTTTGACCCAGTAATTCTAATTTTAGAAGTTTACCTTAAGAAAACTAACAGACTGTACAAAAATGTGTGCGCAAGAGCGCTCATTTATCACCATCTGGAAGAGTAAACTTTGGGAAGAAACTTCCTGGCAACAGCCAATTGATTAATAGATGGTGGTGCATGTTATGTTGCCATTAGAAATAATGATATCAGTGGTTCATTGTTCACGTCTCTGACAAGTGAAAATGCGGGTGACAAACCGTGTAGCGTCGTCGGTTCTTACACACTCACATCCACGTATGTACCTGTGCACAGGAAGAATACAGAATGACCGCAGATATCAATAATGATTACCTTTGGGTGAAATGAATGGGAATTGTGGATTATTTTCACTGTTTGTTTGTTTGTTTGTTTGTTTTGGTCTTTTCTGAACTGGAAAAAAAAAAATAATGTACGACTTGAAAATCGTGTGAAGCTTGAGAAACTGCAAAAAGAAATAAGCGTCCTCAGCCACACAGAACCAAACTCCATAGTTGAAACTCACATGCTCTGGAGAGGAGACAGGCAGGCTCTGGAAGGGAAGGATCCCTCCCTGTCCATATCCAGGTCCACCCTGGGTTGTGGCTGCTCTAAGCAAATGGGCAAACACATCTGCTCCCTGGCAGCGACGGATGAACACGACACATCACACGTCCGTCCGTCCGGCGTGTGCAGCCCCCTGTGACTCGGGATGTGGCCTTGGGGTTGCTGGCCAGGCCGCCCCGCCCCCACCCCGCAGACCCCCGCCCCCTCGCCCCGCCTGCCTGGAGCCCCAGCTGGCACTCAGGCTGTCCCTTTCCAATCTGCCCCATCGTCCCGAGTTCCCGATTCCCACGGGAAGAGCTCGTTGCCATGGCTACGCGCCCCCCTTCCACCCCAGGGCCGCAGCGCTCTGGCCCACCTGCCTCCATGTTCTCTGGGCTCTCGGAGGGAGGGAGACGTTAATTAAGGACATAAGGTAAGAAAGGAAACGGATCCGGAGCTTTTATGGAACGCTCTGGTAACTGCTTTTCCCTCCTGGGCAGCAGGGCCTTGGCCAAATGCTGTCTGTGGCTCAAGAGCGATTGGATGGGGACGCCAGACGCTCTGCTTTTCCTCTCAACGTCTTCCAAGAACCCCGCGGCAGTTCTTGAAGTTTCTGGAACGCAGCGCTCTGGAAGGAGGCCGTGGCCTCTGGGCTCTTGCGGTCTAGATTGAAGCACGGAGGCAGGGCGCAGGGCCCAGCTGGGGCGAGGTCAGCAACGCGAGACCCCCGCGCCCCCACTGCAATCCCACCCTCGCTGGGCTCCCAGCCCCGCGAGGACCCACCGAGCCGGGCAGGACAGGTCCACAACGCCAGCCCCTTGGGATGGTCAGAACCACACCACCGGCCACGCCCAGAGCCCGCCCCTCCCCGCAGGGGGATGGGCAGCGGCCACGTGCGAACATTGGCTCTGGCGACAACGCCCTAGTCCACGCCCCGGAGGGCCACGCGGGCTCCGCAAAGTACACTCTCAAGGCCCTGCGGCTCCTGTTACTCGCCCCGCCCCGGGGTGGCTGTCCAGGGAAGGGCTCCAAGCAAATCACTGACTAGCCTGCAAACCCTTTCATCTGAGCAGCAGCGCTTTGATAAATGGAGTCGCCTGGCTCTGGATCCCTCAGCTGGCACCGCGAATTTCTGGGTGCCTGCTGGTTCAGATGTGGGGCTCCTGAAGACCCAAACTCCCCGCACCCAAGTCCTTTGGGTCTTGGAGTTGGAATGAACCTTAGAGTTGCCCACAGTCTGTTTCCTTCCAGTGTCTGTGTAGCCACCCACTCCAACACCTGGGGCTCCCTTCAGTTCCACCCTCTCTCTCTTGTTCCCCATAAACACAAGCGTGCCCTTCGCCCACACACACTTCTTCCCTGCCCCACCATCATCCAGAAAAGTCATCCCACCCAAAAGGCAAAAACAGTCAGTTCTCAGATAGCTGTCCACTGGGCCCAGGAGGGGAGTGCTGTGCCCCTGCCCAGGCTGAACCTGTGCTTGGACAGTCCCAGGCATCCTAAGGGAATGGCACGTAGGAAGGATTAGCTATTTCATTGAATAATTGCACATTAGTACTTTCACTGTGCTCGTGATGAAATTACTCTGGATATTAATCCTTATGCTTGAGGGCAGTGATGGTGAACCTTTCAGAGCTTTCAGTGCTGTAGCCAGCTGCTTCACTTATGCCACAGGTTTGCCACCACTGCTTTAGACTGTAAGCTGATCATCAGCTGGGGTCAGGAAAAATTTCCCCAACTCCTGCCAGCCTCCTCCCCATCCTCATCACCCCATCTCCTGAGCACATTGTTGCATGTTGAGATTTACAAAACTGGTTCAAGACCGTCAACCTGGATACTTCTGAGATGGAACAGCTCCAGTCTTTGCTGGAGGAAGCAAGGTGAGGAGGGGCCCCATGATCATGGACTGAGAATCTGCCTTGGACTGCTGGTCTCTAACATGGCAGATACAAAGATGATCAAGGCATGGCCCTGGCTTTTTTCATAACAAGGAAAGCTGAAGAGCATGGTTAGAAAGTGATATTGTTTCTGGGACATCAGGGCCAGAGATACCCTAGGTGTATCAAATTACCTCGAGGAATCCAGTCTGGGTACAAGTAGAATTTCCATGCCTGTTACCAGCAATGAATGAGGAATGGGGCCATTCTGCCCGTCTTTCTCTGCAGAGGGCCAGTAGACCAGGCCAGGGCTTGGTAGCTTGGTTTCTGTCTCTGATTCTGATCCTTTCTGTTTAAGATCCCAAAATCTTCAGACACTAGAGATATCCAGGAGTCTCCGTGTCCCTCAGAAGGATCTAGAGAGTTTAACCTCTCCAGAATGTATAGTCTGAAGCTATGAAGCACAAAGAAGCAGGTATCCCCAAGAGTCCACTGTGTCATCACTTCTGCCCTGGCCTTGTGTGACTGTCCATGTAACTCAGCATCCACACTGAGATTTCTCAGCAAAGAGGCATCATTGGTAGCTACATAGTCTGTTCTTGAGCAGATCAGATGTGTTCATTGTCTCCAAGGATTCACCTCCAGGGACACTGAGGCAGTGAGACCACAGTTTGTTAGCTCCTCCCTGATGGCCCCCCAGCTCTCCACCTCCTCCTTGCGCTCTGAAGCTCAGCCCTTTCTGTGAATATCTTCCCATGCCTCCGCCCTTCCCCTCAACTCTGCTCATTTGCTCCCAGGCCCTGAAGCCCCTGTACTCCCACTCTCTAACCCTGGCTCAGCCTAGCCACTTACTTTGAGAGTTGTGTGCAGAATACTGAGTGATAATAGAGATGGTCATCAATAATGTTCACTGAGTGAGTGAATCTAGGATCCATCCCATGAACCAATTGTGTGTTCTATCCCTAGAAGCTTCTCGGAGCTGTTCACTTATTTTCTTGGCCTTTCTATTTCACTTGTTGGAGTTCCAGAGGTTCTGTAGCCTGAAACCCCATGTAGACCCTTGGTAGAGGATGTAAACTTAACCAAGAACAACATAAAAATGAAACAAAGGACAACTTGGCTCGAATCCTCTCAAGACTTCTAAACTTTCTTTTCCTCCAAACCCTCTCCCTCACTGGACACTTACTATTTTGTTTATCACACTCTCTTTGCAGTAAAACACTGCCCCTTCTTCCAGTCTGTGTTCTGGAGGGGAGGGGTGCTTCTGTACAATGTCCTGTGTGCAGCCTACCCACAATTTATGACCTATGCCTGGGCTCTTACATGGACTGGTGAGAACGTCCCTTTAGAATTTTGTGTTTGGAGGCGAGATAATCAATCCAGACTTTCTTCATGGTGACAACTGTTGAATTGTATGGAAGTTAGTGGTGGCCTTGTTTCCCCATCAGATTGGCAAAACTAAGGACTTGCAGGGGTTGAGAAAACAAGAAGGCAGATAGAGAGAGAACACCAGAACAATACATAGGATTCCTGGTTCTGGATGGTGCACAGACCCATAGCCATGTGCTGCTAGCTTTTATTTTATTTTTTAACTTATATTTAAGTTGGCTTCTGCCACTTACAAAGATCTCATGCTTTATAAAATTAACAATGTTCCCCTGCTATCCCCTTCCTTCTGCCCTGGCTAATGTCTCTTCTCCCCCTCTCTTGATTACATCCCATGCTGGTGACCCTTGTTTTATGTGATGCCACCTCTCAGATCTTCAGTCATTTCAGCTATGTATTTGCTCATACTTTCCCAAAACCAAAAGCAAGACTCTTTCACCGTAGTCCCTCCTCAACTTCTGCCTCCTCCCTCTCATTCTAGTCACTCCTCCGTTGTCTCACCTGCAACTTAATGCCTGGTCTACAGCTGCCAACTCACATCCTCTCAGCTTCCTAGTTTCCTGACACCACCGTCTTGATGGGTAGTGCATGGCAAAGATATCCCTCCCTTGAGTGCATGCTGCTTGTCTGTAGTACCTGGTGTCAGGAAGCACCTCCTCTTTTGGGGAACTCCCATTTCCTTTGGTGGTTTCCTCTTGTTTCTTGCTCTAATCTGGAGAAGCTGGACCTGCAGCACGGTACCAGAAGCAGTCAGAATCTTAAATTCCAGAACTTTCCAATTCTCTCTCTTCATAAAACTCCACCCAGCCTTTGCACTCTCCTCCTGCACTGCTTACTGAGGGTTGACTAAACTAATGAGATCACTGAAGCTAAGGTATTAGTGAGTTATTTCAATATTTTGACTATAGCTTCCAAAGACTTAGCTCAGTGTCTTGAAAATCAGGATTTAGGTGGGAGGGCTTGGTGGATAGCAAAGATGGGGTAGCAGAGGAAAATGTGATGCAATGAGTCTAAGAGTTTTTATGACATATTTGTTTCATGTTTTTACTTTAATGTTAATTGTTTTCTGATTGTGTATTTTCATTTACTGTTCTACTGATGTACAAGTAAGTACCAGTGCAGAATCTCAGTGGCATATAATTGCTAAGATTTGGAGGATTTTTTGTTTTTCTAAAGTAAGTCTTTTATTCCTCTAATTGAGAAGTGCTGACTCAAGAAGCAAGTGTTATAGAAACAGGAGTACTGTCTCCCAACCCAGCAGCACCCAGGGGAGAAGGAGAAATGTAAGACCCAAGTCTTGCTCTCAGAAAGCTGGTAAGGCCATTAGGAAAACAACAAAGGAATATTTAAAAATTAAACAGAAACAGGGCTGGCCTGATAGCTCAGCAGTCTAAAGTGCCTGCTTAGGCAGACCACAGCGGCTGGGGTTCAATCCCCAGTGTACCATACTGGCCCCACCCCCAGGGTGTGCTGAGATGGCCATTGAGACTAGAGGTGGTGGCATGTTCCTGTAATCCCAGCATCTGGGAGGCTGAAATCAGGAGGATCACTACAAGTCCAATCTACATAGTGAGACCCTGTAGACCTTGCCCTAAATACAGAAAAATTTTAAATAACTAAAAATTAAACACAAGCATTAGTGATGTGAGATTATTAAGTCATAGGGATAGCACTTTCTGTGGAACTTTGGAGATCTTTCTCTGCAGGAATAATCAATGGAAGCTTTCACAGTCTGGAAAGGGTCTTGGCAGTGATGCATGTCCTGGAATTGGACAAACTTTTATGTGAAAAATGGAAATGTTATAGCCAGAAAGAAAGAGAGGCACAAAGGAAGTCCAAGAGCCCATCAAGTCCCAAGCTTAGGACAGAGACCAGACTGGATTGAATAAGGGAATTGGGGAGGAGGCACAGTAAACTGTGCTGAGCACTAGATATCAACATGGCAGAAGTTAGGTATGGTGGCTCACCCATATAATCCCATCATTGGGAGGCTGAGGTCTGAGGATTGCTGTGAGTTCAAGGCCAGCCTGAACAGCATAGCAAATCCCTGTCTCAAAAAGAGAGAGAGAGAAAAAAAAAGCAGGAACACCAAAATTTTTGTCTAAGAATTTCTTATCTGATGTTTTGAGAGAACATTAAGAAGACATTGTGAGAAAAATCAGAAGAGAGGCAGTCGTCCTTATGTTGCAGCTTGTATGGAGTATAGATGTGAGACACCATAGTCACCTCATTGCTTAGGATCTCTAAAGGTCTAATGCATCCCCTAGTAGAAGATAAAGTTGGGGCCATATTTGGAAAATTTGAATTGCAAGTGAAGCAGCCAGACTTTCAATGGTTCGCTGTGCTACAATAGGCACTCTGTGGGCAAAACAGTACCTCAAGTCCTCTGGGTCTCTATTCCCTCTAGAACACAATCCCTACGTAGCAGAATAACCCCTAACACAACAGGTGATTTTTTTTTAGCAGTTTACAAATGTGACTGTCTTGAAACAATCTTGAGGCTACTTGATGCCTTGTCACTTTATACTTGGCACAGTGACGATCTGACAATACAATGTCCCTAATCAGAGAAAACTTTGAAATGAATGAATAAATGAAAGGATTAAGGCCAAGAAAAAGTAGCCCAAGATTTGCATTGAAGAGGAGATTAAAATAGATTGTTGCTAAGATCTCTTCCACCTCTAAAACTTCCTTGCAATGGGGTTAGGTGGGAGAAGGCCATTTGGTTTCCTAGCAGTGTCTTTTTGAAGATATCTGCTCCCTACCCTCCAAAGCTTCTTATAAGTTACCACCAAACTTCTCACAGCTTCAAGAGGACAAGTCCTTCATCATGGCCAACTCCCTTCCTCAAATTGCAGAGGAAGCCTATGCCTCCTGGTTCTTTAGGGACAACAGTTCTCAGATCAGGTTAAAATTGCGGATAAAGCTGATCCAGGGTTAAGTTTCAAAGAAGCACATGACAAGGAGAAGAAGCCTTTACAGAAAAGACACTGTCTGTGATGGGACTCTGCAGGAGGCTGAGGAGCCCTGAGGAGTCACTGAACAAAAGTAATTACGCTGAGCCGCATAGAGTGCCAGGCTAGCCTCTCAGCCCAGGCTGAGTCCTGACTCAAGGTGGGTTGCTTCAATTACCTGGTCATCTTGATGAATGGGCCCTGTGCTCACTCCGGAGAAGACAGAAAGAAACTAGCCATAGATTGATCACTTGTGGCATCACTGAATGGAGAGTGATTGGAGCGGGTGGCAGCTGGAGGGACAAATTCACAGAAGCAGAGGGAAACCTAAAGCCATCAGGCTATTATCAGGGGAAAAGCGGGCAAATATAACAGCAGGGGCCATTGTTTTTAGGTTGATATGCATAGAGGTAGTGATCATCAAAGTCAGCAGTGTAGAAATGGACAGAGGAATCAGTCCTCCCTCAGAACTGCCTAGCTAGAAGGCCCTACAGAGAGCCCCAAACCACAGAAGAGGGTCTCAGAGGCAAAGGGAGGGAGGAACTACAAAATGGGGTGAGGAAAAGAAATGAGAACAAAGGACAGCTCCTAACAGCTTCCAGGAGATAAAGCAGGGCTCAATCCCAGCTTTGTCCAGAATTTTAACAACTACTCAAGTGCAATATCAGTACTGCTTTACCCCCAAATTGGTGTGTGATTTGTGTGTGTGTTTAAAGAAAGACAATTTTGTATGTGAGAAATGTTAGTAGGTGTGCAGCATTTAACTGTAATGCCATAGATGCTTGCTGAATGAACAATAGTAGCTAACTTAATGCACTGCGAGCAGTAGGCCAGGAAATGTGCTAAATGCTTTGCATGAATAATTAAATTTAATCTACAGTCATTCTATGAGGGTTTTCAACCTCCTTTTTAAGGATTAAAAAAATACTGAGGCTTAAGTAATAAAGACAGTTGTTCAAATAAGTACATTGCTCAAGTGACATATGGATGAAGGAAGGGGAAGAAGCAAGAGAGAAAGAAAGGCAGGAAGGAGAGAGAGAGGGAGGAAGAAGAGAAAGTGGAGAGGAAGGGAGGGAGGGACATTTTAAAAAGGAGCTATGAGAAGTCACAGAGTTTCTTTTGAAAACCATGGGATTTCACAAAAATGTGCCTGACCCACCAATGCACTTTAATTTTCCCTCACCATCAGGTATTGAGTCCCACAAACGGTTGCAGAAACCAGTTCAGTCTCACATGGGACTGAAAGAAAATAAACAAGGCAGGATTTTAAATGAATGAAGGCTGCGGACTGCCACAGCACTTAGCTACAGCCTGGAGACCATGGCGCAGAGAGAGGCTCATTTCCCAGGTCTCTGATTGTCAGGAAGTCATTCTGTGAGTCTCATACAGGCAGGGTTCATCCTGAATAATGGGGGAAAGCCAGGGAGGACTGAAGGGAATCCTGAATGGGAAAGTACTAGTCAGATGACCTCACCGGAATGGGTGATAAATGGTCTGCCCGGGACGGATAGGCAGCACACAACTTTGAGACTAAGCTGAAAATAGTTGCAGGAGCCATGCTGTCCATAGAATGAAAACAAACCCCTTGCTTAGAGGAATCACAGCTTTTTCTGATGCTGAAACTTGAGTACTTTTTTCTTGGCCAGGAGGATCCTGCAATGTCACAATCAACAAGTTGATGCCAATGTCGTTGGATGCTGACAGCTAGACATTGGGCGTTTCACAACTAGAACCTCAACAGTGTGGCACATCTGACAGGAAGAACTGTAGTACAAAATGAGCTGATAAGAGCACAGGACCTGTACTTGGCTTCACCATTGTCTTTGGGTTGAAAAGTGCAAGCCTCAGCTGCCGGCTGGCTGGCCGTTGACCCATTTTTCAGAGTCGCTGGGCAGAGCCCCGCGAGTGTTAGAGACAGACCCTTGGTGCTCCTTTGTGCACCAGGAGCTGAAATGCCTTTATGCAGCCAAGACTACACTGCGTGCACCAAAAGGCCCAGCTCTGTTCATCCCTGCTGATAATAGCCACGGGGGTGTTGTTCCCATTCACACATTCAGATTATGAAGCCGAGGTGCAGAGAGGAGGGGCATGGGGAATAATGCCTCCTTGAATGCCAAATTTCCACAAGTCCTGCTGCAGTCACCCCTGCTGCTGAGGCTGTCGTGGCAGCCATGGTCACTCCTCCAGAATCTCTGCACACTTTTCCCAGGTTGTGAACCCAAGCTTGGCTGTGGCCCCTTTTACAGTTCTCTTTCAATTCAAAACCAAAGCAGCTTGGCAAGGTATAAAGAGCCCTTAAAAAAATCAAACACCCAAACTATGTCACTAGATCACAGAGATGACTTTGGTCCCTTCCCTTCCCTCTCTACTGTCTTCCTTTCCTCTGTTGTGCCCAGAACAAAATTCCCCTAAATAGGCCACTTGGGACTTCAAACTTACAGCTCTGCCTAGCAGCAAATGTAAGGGAGGGCTTTTCTCTGAAGCCTCGCTCCCTGCCTAAAGACAGGCCCAACCAAAGAACACAGTTATCCTCTACTCCGGACTCTGTCATTTCGCCAACCAAATAAGATTAATCTCAGATTGCAGGTAGGAAGAGCAGAATTGGTTCCACGCTCAAAGCCCAAGCAAGTTCTTCTGTGGCCTCTTCACTCCCTGTCACAGTTTCCCCTTCCTCTGAGACTGTCCACAGCACCTACTTCCCACCCCTCCAGCAACAAGATATTTAAGCGTCATCGATCCAGCTTTGCCTTTGAGTTTTAAACTTCATGTGACTCTGCTGGTTGCGTGTGTTCATACATCCATGTTTCTTTTCTCCTGTTAACCTACTGTCATTTTATTTTGTAGACTCAAATTATCAAACTTTTAGGGTTGGAAATATAGGAGACACTTCCAGATCCTCATCTCAGTCCAAGAAGCTAATATTTGTAATTCCAAAGTTACGTTATTGGAATCCCATCAAGTTGATTCCAATCTACCACTTTCAGTGCAACTCATGGTGAACATAAAGGCACTAAATTATATTTTCAATCATCGGGGAGTCAAGGGACTCCATGTCCAGTCATGAAGATGGCTTTCCGGAACCAAGAGAGTGACCCAAGGCCTCACCCGGTTTTATTCAGTAGGGGAGTGGCTTGAGGAGGATTGGCTGAGAATTGTGGGAAGTAGGTGACTACTATGAGCTGAGCTAGGTGTGTGGCCTCAATTTACCTCTGCGATATGCAGAGAGGATATGCAGAGAGGATATGCAGAGAGAGTAATCTGCATTATATAGTATCTAATGTTTTGGTAAGTCTGGTGCTTCAGCTTTGGTATAGCCTTTCAAGCCCCAGGAAGTCATAGCCTCTGTCTCAAGGCTCAATCCCAGCTGGCGCCGCGGAGCATTAGCTCTACCGTCCTGTCTCAACCCGGCTCACATTAAAGAGCAGCAGGTATAGGTTACCAGGGAAACACGCAAGCCACCTTCAAAGACTACCACCAGCACCTCAGTTAGACCAATATACATTGCTTACGGCCAATTGATGGATAAACAGAAGTCCTAGCCAGCTCTGTGCATAACAATACAAGGAAATAGGGTCAGGCTCAGTCAAAATGGAGACAACCGCTCTTCTTTCAAGGAGAGCTGCTCAGGTGGTCCTCCACAAGAAATACAATTCTTTTCACTCCTGTACTGACTTCTTTCCAATGAAATATTCCCAAAGTACTTATGGTGTCTTTTGCTAAGACCATGAGAAGTTCTGAGGTTAGGATAGCATGGCTCCAGAGCTCAGAGAGGTCACTCTGTGTTTAGGAGGCCAACAAGAAGTTGGATAATTTGCACACAGGCACATAAAATGCTGACACAGGGGGCTGTGGAGCCAGAGGAAATCATGGTGAAGGCTGAACTGAGTTCAGCATGATGCAAGTGAGTGAAGACAGATAGTGATATTGCAGTGCGTATGACATGGGGCCCAGGGAGGAGATGCTGCTAAACTAACCAAAGGCAACCAGGGGAGTCACAGCAGAAGTCACTCCTTCCCTTGAGGGCCTGAGCTGACATTCCAGAGACTAGAGTTTTCTCCTAGAGATAGTTCCAATCCCACTCCAACTTCTCAGGAACAGCTTGGACCACTCCAGGCAAGTCTTGCTTTCCTGAGGCTCTTTGTCCATCCAGAGGTTCCTGTAGCCCTAGCTACACAGAAGACTAGGAAGGAAAAGAGCAAATCTTCTGAAGGTAGTGGTCTGAATACTACATTACCTCTGGGCTGAGCCTCCTCAGTTCAGGATTTTCGACTTGAGTGGATACTCCTGCCTGGGGAGACTGAGGGGCTGCCCCATCTCTCTAGAGACACCCTTTCTGCGAATGGGCTCTCTGGGCCAGGTAAGCAAAGCCTTTCTCCTTTCAGTTCAACTTGAATTGGCCACGTGGAAGAGAATGCTCCAGGTCCAACCGGCCCCCATTGTGCAGCAGTGAGTATGGCTCTGGGTTGCTGCTAGGCCCTGGAGTGCAGGTGACCTCGCCCCCTCTCTCTCTTCCCCTCCTCTCCCTCTGGGACTTTCTATTGCTTCCACCCTAGGGGCTACCAGTCTTGTTTCCCCACCCAGGCTCCTGCCTTGATGATGATTAGCCTCCAATACCTCTTGTTCTCTCTCTCCCTCTCCCTCTCGCTCTCGCTCTTGCTCTCCCTCTACCTCTCTCTATCTCTGTCATCCATACGGCCTTTATTTCTATCTGCTCATCTTCATCTCTTTGTCTCCCTCTCTTGTTAAGTTCTTTATACCCATGCCTGACACCCTCAGATTTTCAAACCCAGGTCCACATGGCTGATCTGGCACACATGTTCACAGCCTCGGCCCATCAATGCTCTGACCCAGCCTCTCCTCCTCCAATCTCCCCAGGAGATGAGGTAGCTGTGGCTCCACAGAATTCCCACCATGGTGCACAAGGACACCCCAAAAGAGGCCACTATGTGCTCATGATCAGCTGCACAAGGCAGCCAGGAATGGGGGCACCTTACATCCCTGCACTTGGATCACCTCCTGCTTTCATGCCACAGAATGAGCTGAGGTGGGGACTGCAGATCTGAATTCCTCCTTCCACAGGAAGGAGAAGAAGGAAAGCATTGCAAAAGACAGGAAAGAAAGAGGAGACAACATAGTAACTTGAAGCCAGAAGAAGGCAGGGAGAGAAAGAAATGATTTCACATCTATGCAAAGAAACATCCTTTCTATGCAGAGGTGCAGTGTGCTTGGCCCGGGTTGTTTTTGGTTTTGTTTTCTGTATCAGGGATTGAACTCAGGACCTTGCACTCAGCAGGCAGTGCTTATGCCACTGAGCTATCTCTCCAGTCTTGGCCCAGGTTTTAGTGTTGTCCCAGCAGAGAGGATCCTGGGAGAATCTCAGGAGATGAATCTAAACTCACCCTACATGTAGGGTAAGTGTAATGATTCCATCATGGGGAAAAAATTTCAGGACTGGTCAATAAGAGGGAAAAAGGGATTTATTGGGCAGAATTTTAAAAATGCACACTCAAAGAAATAAGAGTGTGGGCCTTTGGGAGAGCACCAAGTGCATTATAGTTCTAGGATGGGCATATCTGTGAGAAACCTGAAGGGCAGACGTCAGTGGAATTGGTGAGTGCAGAAAGGGATTTGGGTTTTCAGGTCCAAGGCAACAGCTCTTCTGGCAAGGGGAAGGGGAAAGATCCATTTAGAGGAAAGGTTTATTTTACAGATAAAAAAAAAAAAAAAGGAATGGGAAAGCCCACTTACAGGTAAAAGGGAACTGTTTGGGCTTATTGCATCTTGGGAGAAAAAAATAAGGAAAGATACTTTTTAAACTGAGCATGGATCTTGCAGCTGCATTCTTTATTTTTAAATTATGATTCTCTTTGTCTCCTTTTTACCTGTCTTTTCCCCCCAGTTCACCTCATTTCATGTCCAGAGACTTTGATCCCTTCTTCTCAGTGGAGGCAGAGGGGTGGAGGGCTGCCTTCCTAGGGCTGCTTCAGGTGGAGGAAGGGCCTGGACCCCTCCCAGCCAGGGATCAAAAGTCACACTTGATCTAAAGGAGACAAAGGAAGATGGATTCTGTTTGATGAATAATCGTCATTTGATAGTCTAGAAAGGAGGACGAGAATAGAAGTAAGTCACTGACATTCCAACTTCATTTCATAAGCATGTTAGATAAGCAGGCACTAAAAATTAAAAATAAAATATTGATGAACAGTGACTACAAAAAGTTGTAGAAGACAGACAAAATTAAGCAGCATTTGCCATAAGCCTTTTATCTTTATATTAACCTGATTTGTCTAGGTTTTTTGGCAACAAATGCAGTTTAAAAGCACAGAGAATCCTCCCAGTTTGCTCATTAAGAAATCCGAAGCCCTCCTGTTTAAATTATAACAATGAAAAAATAAAATAAAATAAATTATAACAATGGGCAAAGAATACACTAAATAAAGCTATCTGTACTCTCATGACCACTAGGCCATTTGTTTTCCTTACTATAGAGCCTCTCTAGCCTTTGTTTTGCAGACTTTTTATAGTGACTGATTCTAGATCATATAAACATGCAAAACCTGAAATAAATAACAGGAAATTAGCTCATACCACAAAAATAGCAAAGCTTAGTAGTTAGAGTGTTTATATAGTCATTTTTTTAAATTTTATAGGCACGTCTACACAAGAAGTTAATTTTTGCCTCAGGGGTATTTGAAAGTTTATTAGAATATCATTATGGGAATATTTTAAGAGAGGCCAAAGGACACATTTTTTTAAGAACTAGTGGGGCTGGGAATCATGGCCTCATACAGCTATAAGTTAAGATTTAAGTGTAGGTGGGGACAGTCAGTAGGGGCTGATGCAGCTTGGAGTCCCTTTTTATATCTAACCTAGTTTTTATATTAGTATTACTATTACTCTGATTTTTGTAATACTTTGCTGGATGGGTGTTTAAGACCAAGTCAAAGTTAATATACATATATGTTTTGTCAAGGTCAGTTAAGGTTCCTCAAAGGCTACTTTCAGAGCCCTGTGAGAAGCCTCTTCTCTCCACTAGTTTTTCCTCCATCAGTTGTGTCATTTGCCAGGATGGATCATGGTCTTGCTTGACCATATGGCTTTTTCAGTAAAGCACAGGACATACATTCCTTTTTTTAGTGACTGTCCAATCTTATAAAGTGCACATTTGTTGACTCCTGTCCTCTGGGGTCCAAGTATCCCCCTGCTTGGGAGAATGCATGACTTTCCAGAGTTGCAGAATCCTTTCAGAAGGATTCCCTCATGCCCTGGGTACTGGCCGACTTTGGAGGGAAAGGTCAGGATGCTGTCTATATTCTAAGCACAATTATTTTTGGCCTCTAAATCTTAGTTGAACACTCAAGAGGTCAGTACACCAGTCTTGAAGTAAGAGCTATAGTTTTTAATCTTTGCTACTATAATTCTATCTGGCCCTTTAAATATAAAATATGACGGGACCATAGCCACCTCTTCTATAATCACGGTCAGCATTTGTATTAGCAGCACTGTCATATGTTCTCTGTGCTGTAGGTGATGGTCTACCAGCTTAATCTACTGCTTAGTCTTGTCTTTCAGAAGTCATATTAATGTCAGCAGAATGTTAATAGATGACAGTTATAAAGCTTTACAAGGAAATTTTTATTTTTTTTAATGTATTTAGTACAGGGTCTATAGGGTCTCACTACACAGACTGGACTCTTAGTGATCCTCCTGTTTTCACCTCCCAAGAGCTGGGATTTATTTTCAAGTGCTGGGATTATAGGGATGCACTCCCATGCCCAGGCTCAATCACTGTCTCAGTGTGCCCCAGGGTCAGGGCCAGCACGGCATGCTGGGGATCAAACCCCAGTCCCTGCATCTGCCTAAGCAGGTGCTTTAATCTGCTAAGCTATCTGGCCAGTTATAAGGAAATTTTTAAATCAACAGTAAACAGCATTATAAGCATAACAATTATGATGACATTAATGTACTAGAACCATTAAGTTCTTATTTCTTTATCTCTAAAAATAATTTAATTTCTCACTTTAATGCAAATAACTTGTCAATAGATTAACTTTATCCAATTATTAAAATATCAAGTGGTATAAACAAATTATCATCTAAATTTTTTTAAAAATAAAATACCCTTTTTACCTATTTTACTTTACGCATGATTAATCATGAGCATGACACTGCTTGGACTGCATAGGACTTAGGTACATCTACTTATCAGAATAAAATTAAGAACACAGAAATGTAAACCTGAAAATGTCTTTTATTACAAAAAAAATTTTGCTTAAAGACACATGATTGGTAAGGTGTTTTTCTAAGTTTTATATTTGAGAAGGCTTATACACTTTTTTTTTTTGGCGGAACCAGGGATTGAACTCAGGCCCTTGTGCTTGCCAGGGAAGCGCTTAGTCTACTGAGCCATCTCCCCGGCCCCAGGCTTATACACTTGAGGAATATAAATGTATTCAATATATCAAGAAGTTAGGAATAGTTAGCATCATAGCTATACACCAATCTTTTACATACATTAAATTAGTCTTTACTCTTCAGGTAAAATTTAGATTTCTTTAGCAGGTTTATGTAGTATAGCAGCATGACCAGAGTCAGCAAATACCTTCAGACTTCCTAAAAGTTAAGGAAACTATAACCACAAATAGACTCATTACCTAGTTGATAACTGTATTTCTTTTACAATTGTTTTCACTTGTTTATTCAAAGTCAGTAGATATAGATCATGTTTTAAACAGCAGGACTGGATTGTATCAAATTTAAAGAACAGAAATGCCAACAAATTTGATCGTTTTATATGATCAAAATATATTGTGCAGTTAAGAGCACTTATTATTTTGTATGTATTAACATTATGTAATCTTCACTCTATAAACCTAACATTAAAAGCTTAGACTCACAGTATAGATAGATAGATAGATAGATAGTAAGATAATAGTTGTTTAATGAGTCAAACTGATTATTGAAAACATTTCACAAGTCAGCATTTAAATAAATTTTAAATCTTAAAACTCACTTTTTTAAGTAACCAAAAACCTAACAGCAGAAAATACGTGAAATTATCTTGAAAACATACAAAGCTTTGTTGTTTTTGTAGACTTTTAAAATTTTTATTAGGGCATATTTGCAGCACATAATTTGATATTCATTGTGGAGAGTTGATACATGTGGATGACACATCTTAATTCTTTTTATTTCTCTTCCCCTTCCCCTTCTATGTAAATGTAATCAATAACATTTTAATATCTTAAGAAAAGCTTACTGCTTTATTTATAGAAAACTCTTTAACCTTTTAATTAAAGCCAAATTAATTACATATAATAATAATTATTATTATATTTGTTGGCGTGGGAGATAATAAAGGTTAGGAAAAGTGAAGAAGCTGTCATCGTGGAGAACCTGAAGCAAGCTGGTTCAAGCAACTGCTCCTTCCCCCAGAGAGGGCAAATGCCTCACAGCTCCACAGCTCCGAGGACTGCTCCTTAAAGGAATTCTTGTATAATTGCTCATAGAGAATTATAGTGGAACTTTTAGTTCTCAGTAAATTTAAGAAAGCCATCTTAAATCTTTATATAAACTTATGAAGACATTTAATTATTCAAAATCTATTATTTATAAACTTTAAGGAGCCATGAATATTTGAATTTATATCTAACAACTGATAACTCAGATGTTATGGACATTTATAATCCTCAATCTCATTTGTATTTATTTATTTATTCTATTTTGTATTTAGGACAGGGTGGACAGGGTGGACAGGGTCTCACTGCATAGATTGGACTCATAGTGATCCTCCTGTTTTCAACCTTCCAAGTTCTGGGATTACAGGCTTGCGCCACCACGCCCAGTCTCAGTTGACGCCTTAGCATGCCTTGGGGGCAGGGCCAGCACCGCAGGCCAGGGGATCGAACTCCTGGCCCCTGCATCTGCCTAAGAAGATGCTTTAATCTGCTGAGCTATTTGGCCGGTGCTCATTTGTATTTATTACTTACATATTCTAACACTTACTTTAGATTACTCATGAGAACCACAGCATAGCATAGTTAACACTTTTTTTTTTTCAGTACCAGAGATTGAACTCGGGACCTTGCACTTGCCAGGCAAGTGCTTATCCCACTAAGCCATCTCCCCGGCCCTGTAGTTAACACTTTAAGATATGTACATCTCACATATATATAATGCTCTCTCTACATATATATAGATATAGATATAGATAGACATAGATAGATAATCTCAAAAGAAAAAACTCTTAAATTATTGTACACAGAAAACAATAGACATTGTATTTGTAAATCAATTTTTAAGATAAATATTATCTTGATTGGCTGACAATCTGGGTAAAATACGTTAACAACTGTAAAGACATCTTTCCTTTTCTCTTACCAGCCAGTTTAAATTGATTCACTGTTAAACATGTAAACAAAACTCCTTTGGGCTAATATCACGGGTGTCCACGTATCCATAAGCCAACTCAGAAATATACATATTAACCTAAATCATATAACTTTTATATTACCAACTTTAAGGCTTTTATTTGCAACTTTTATGTAAACCTTCAGCATAGTGGCTTTCACCACCTGATGTTTTAAGTGCTTTTGGTGACCCTTCACTGTTTGTTTAATTGTGTTTTTATGAAAGCCCTAACAGAGCCAGAAGTCTATAAAGGTAAGAAAGGAAGAGAAATTGATATGAGCTCAAAATATTTTTAAATAAGTAGTGTACATATTTAACCCATTGTTAAAAGCACACTTTAGCATGCAGACAGACAAGAAAACATATAGAACACGTAAAGCAATTACTCTAAATCAGAGAGCACTTTTGAGTACATTGGCCATGCTGGATATAATAATCTCTTTTTCTTAGTTTTAGGTTTCTAAGTACTGACTAGTCAGTTAGAATTTTCCCTAGGGGATATCATTTAGCACTTGTTTCATGTAAATTGTAAAATATTTTCTTTGTTCCAAGCTGCTCTGAAAACTTTTTTTTTTCCTGTTACTTAACACTACAGATTCATAACCAATAAGAATCGGAAGGGGGAAACTGAGAAGGGCTACAACTTGCAAATGGGATCCTTGTTCATTCTTCAGCTTTGTTATAAAACCAATGTTGAGGCTTTGTCTTTATTATTTTTTAACTAACATTTAAAGAAATATAGAGAAAAATCAATGTTTTAAAAATCGTCTATTTTACATCAGTCTCAGTTTTGTAAAGTTAAACTTGGCAGGGACATTTTGGAGACAGAGACTGAGTTACTCATAATCATGTAAGGTTCACTGCATGGTTTCTAGATCTTCCTGTATACTCCTGAAGAGAAATGGAGAAAAAGAAGAAGAGGAAGAAGGAGAAAGACAAGGAGAAGGAGAAGGGGGAGAAAAAGAGGAGGAAGAGGAGAAAAAGGAGGAGAAGGGGGAGGAGAAGGAGGAAGAAGAGGAGGAGGGAAGAAGAAAGAGGAGGAAGAAGGAGAAGGAGGAGGAGAAGGAAGAGGAGGGGAAAGAGGAAGAAGAGGAGGAGGAGAAGAGGAGGAGGAGGAAGAGGAAGAAGAGGAGGAGGAGAAGGAGGAGGAAAAGAGAAGGAGGAGGAAGAGGAAGAAGAGGAGGAGAAGCAAAGGGTGGGAGAAGGAGAAAAAAAGAGGAGGGGAAGGAGGAGGAGGAGTAAGAAGGAGGAAACAAAGACAAGACAGGATTCTAGGGCCCCCTGCCTAAGCAGTGGTGCTCCTCATTTTCTGTCATGACTATTATAGAAGCCCCAGCCAGTTGTGCACAAATTCTCCCCAAGGACAGGCAATACCACCAATCTGGCGTCACCATTGGTCTTCCCCTACACACCAGCACAATATAGGATCACCCCCTGCACAGTGCTGCCGCCAGAAAAGAGGGGTGACTGGAGGGAAGGGGAGCCAGTAGCTTGGTTATGACCTCCATTTTCCTCCTCCACCTCGCCCCACCTCAGGTGGGGGACAGGAATTGTCCTTGGGGCCCCGAGAAGCCCTCCTGAGCCCTCTAGTTCCCACCATTGCTCTCGAGCCACCAGCTCCCAGCTCTCCCACTCACTAGCATCAGAAAAAGTTAAAGGAGTTGAATTTGCTGACTGACAAAAGCCTCAGAAAGAAAGACTGGAAAGTGCAGGAAGGGAATGGTTTTAAAGAAGAAGAAACGCAGAAAACCAGTAGGCTCCTCCATAGGCTCTTCAGGTCCCCAGGAGGGTGTCTACTCTCACTGGAACCTGCACCCTTAGGACCTGGACTCAGCCACCTGAAAGGAGAGCCACGGCAGTAGATGGACTGAGTTCGTGCCCTTTGCTTTGGAGTGAGAGAGGAGAGTGAGAAAGAGAAGAGAGGATTAGAAGAAGGTTTGGAGGATCTCCTTTTATCTGAACTGCGCAGGACCCGAAGATGCCTGTTTCGGTGGAAACGGCTTCCTCAAGTGGCACCAACACTGGTTCTCTCTGTTCCGTCTCAGAGCTAGGTTTCCCATCCCAGCGGCAGGAAAAGTTTAGCTCAAGACACCCAACGGTTCTATCCTTACTGGCATCTCCCTGGTGGGCAAATTTTAGCTCCATCAGACCCAGGAGCAGGGTGTGCGGGCCCCAGTGGGGCTGCTGTTCTCTCAGCAGCGTGTGCCTCTCAACGCTTCGTGCCATTTCTGGATAGAAGAAGCCTGTGTCTCTTGTCTTTGCTGCTTTTATTTATAGACCCTCATTTCTATAGGGAGTTGGGAGCCTTTAACCGCTGGAAAGGAAAAAAAGATAGAATCCGAGACTGCAAGAGAAGGAGAGCAGAAGGGAGGAAGGGAAAGGAGGGGAAGGGTAAGAAAGAGGAGGAAGACTGGGAGGGGAAGGAGAAAAAGAAATCAGCTGTATTTCAGGGGGCGCGTGTGGAGGAAGAGAGGAGGACAACACAGAGCCTCCCGCAGGACTTACTGGAGCTGTAGCCTCATGCCTCTTCCCTTCCAGCCTCCCGCTCACCAAGAGAAATGTCACCGGAGAGGGTGCTAGGAGGCCCCTGAAACAGATGAGAGCCTAAGCCTGCGAGACCTGGAGCGGGAGGCTGCTGACTCGCATCATGGAAGAAGAATTTTCAGGTCTGCTCAAGAAGAGGCATGGGAGGATTTATTAGCCAGAATTTGTAAAGGACACATGCATTCCAGGCTAGGTATATTTGTAGGAGATCTGGGGAACATGGAAACCTGTGACTATGGGAAGAGTTGATTCAGTTTCCTGGTGCAAGGTGACAGCTCTTTCTGCAGGAGGAAGGGTGATGGAAAAGTTTACTTCACAGGTGAAGAAAGATGGTCTATTCACAGGTAAAGGAGAAAAAAAAGAAGAAGAAAATGTTTAACTGGGCTTGAGGAGCCAGGGATTTAGATCAGTGGTACCTGGCAATCATGAGGTCTTGAGTTCAATTTCCTGTACCCCAAAAGAAAAATAAAATAAGCTGAGCTTGTGTCTTGAATCTGCTGTTTTCTTCTTTTCAAAGTATGAATTTACTTGTCTCCTTTCTATGTATCCTTTTCTTTTTTTTTTTTTCTCTTCTACCTTAGGGCCAAGTGCCGCTCCCTGGGTGTTGGACAGAAATGAAGTCACTGTGAGGGGAGGAAAGAGGAGCGTGTCCTCCACTGAAGTGGCCCTGAGTGTGAGTCCCAGACTGGCTCTAGCAGGCATCAGCCATGGGCGGAGGTGGGAAGACGCCAGCTATGGCTGAGCAGGCCCAAGGCTCCAGGAATTCAGAGACCAGGCCTCTAAGTGCAGGCGGTCTGTGTTATTCTTACCACAGACCAAAACTCTGTCCCTTTGGAAGGGTTGGCTCTGCAGCTGTTTGAAAATCCCTTGGTACTTGGAGACAAATGATCCAAGTCAGGCTGTGCTAACAGGTCCGTTTTGGAGCCAGAGGGAGGTATGACAGATGTGGGCCTGCCGCTCAGTGCTTGGCCCATCCATCACCGCCCAGTGAAAAATCCCATGGGCTTCCAGACTCTCTGACAATATTGTTTACATTAGAACATGACTGAAACTTTGAGAAGAGAGAGAAACACTCGCTCTGGCCCCATGAACTGCCTCGCCCGTGCAGAGGCAGAAAGGTTTCAAGGTCTTGTCCTGTGTGGGTGGAGTTGGTTTCCTGTCAAACTGTCCCTGAGGAGATGAGGAACATTCTGGAATTTGGGAACCACTTCAGAAAGGCAGGAGGAGAGAGTTACATGGCTCCACACACCTGTCATGATATGGTCTCCACCTGGCTTAACACATCCCCTCTCAGAAATCTTGTGCATTCAGCCACCGGGGCTGCTGACAGAGAAATATTTTTCATTTCTACCTCAGACTCTCACAGCTCAGATGCCTTTGCCCAGCATAGTGAGAGAATGTAGTACTTTGCACTGGACCTGAAGTACCAGAAAAGCCCTAGGGAGCCCCAAAGACAGGAAGAAGGGCTGACACAGAGGTCCTGGGAGAGAGGGTGTCGCCTGCTGCAGCTGACAATCTTGGCTAAAGAAAGATTATGCACCTGTTTTATCTGCGGAGAAAAGCTGCAAGTTATGACTGTTTTGCTCTGACACGCCCCATTAAATATTCCTGGAATCCAAATGCAAAAGGAACAAAATAAACCACTTTGAAGTTCCAGGCAAAGAGTGATCTGGCTGGGTGGGGTCCAGGTACAGCTGAACATTCGGGCAGCCAGGATCCTTCCCCTGCTGCCTTGGGCTCTGGTCAGGCGGGTCATGTCTGAGTGGGGTGCTGCTCCGGGGTGAGTCTGGGCCTCAGTTTATACTCAGGTCCACAGAAAGTCGGGGCAGTAAAAGTAGCCTACACGGAGCCCTGGTGCCTACCCTGGAGGAGGGAAGAAAAGTTGCTGACTTCCTGAGAACTCAGTCTGCCCTGGGCAAAAGCAGATCCTGATTCAGAACACACAGGCTTCCTGCTATAAGTGCTGAGGATGAATGAACTCAGTTCTCACAGTGAACCTGCGACCTGGGCATCGAAACTATTCCATACTGAAGATGGAAAAATGGAGGGATGGTGCAATGAAGTGTCTTTCCCAAAGCCCCCAGAAAGGAGACAACGGCTCAGGATCTGAGCCCACAGCCTGGCTCCAAAGACCCTACCCTTACCTAGGATTGCTGCTGTTTCATCCACTGTACTCTGAAACCTATTATTTGACCCCAGAGATGTGTGCCAGGCCACCTCCTTGACTCCTATGGTTTCTCGCACCCCTGGAAACTTCTCCAGGTCCTGTGATTGGCTTTCCCTCAGGTCACAGCCCTCCTGGCTGCCTGGACACAGCCTCCCAGCTTGGCCAGGGCCCTACAAATCACCTCTCAGCCTGCTTCCTGCAGTATTTCCTGCCTAGAGACAGGAGAGTTATGCAAAATTTGATTGTCATTAAAAAGCCAACAAAGCAACAAGAACCCAGGGTTGTTCTTGGGGTAGTTAGTGCAGCACCCCCACTGAGCCCAGGATTCACTGGGGCTCGTGGTTCACTGAAGTCCTCCCTTGTTTGAGGGAGCTGAGAAGGCAGGACACCCCCACCAAGGCTCAGCATCAGAAACCTGTGGACCTCAAGAGCTGGAGGAACGAGGCAAGTGCTCCTCTCACTGCGTGGAGATCAGACCCCACTTCCTCCTGCTCCTCAAGACTGTCTGCCTTTCCCTTTTCCTTTTGACCTGAGAAAAGACCTCCTTCACCCAGACTTACCTCACCCTGACTGATGGTGCTTATGTTCCCGCATGCTTCAGGGCACAGTGTCCTTCCTCCCGGTAACTCCCACAGCCTCCTTGCTGTAACTGAATGTGTATTTCCAGAACACAAATCAGATGAGACCTCAACCCTGCTTCAAACAATTTTGAGTCTGATGAGGCCAGCAGCACAAGGGAAACAGCCATTATACCTTATGGTGTCATGTGCAGCCCTTTGCGGTACAGCCTAGTCCCCTGGCCTTTGCTTTACTTTATCTAACCAGAGCAGATTGGTCCTCAGCTTGGTATTCATCTTCTACCCATCATACAAAGCCCCATCAAACATCACCCATGTCTAATTTCATATACCTCTCCAGGAATTTTATGGTTTGTGTCTAGTTGTACCCCCAAAACCTCATGCACTCATGGAGTTTTCTCAGAGGTGTTTGACTCTAGAGTATGAGACTGATTCATAGTACAATGCTGGGGTTAAGGTGGACAATTGCTAGACCAGTTCACTGACTGGATTGACACTGCCCTAGTCTCGATAGACTGGATACCATATGAGGGATAGAAGAGGCTAGTCTCCCAGCTTTGCTGCTCTTGCTGTCTTTCACTGCCACAAACTGTTACCCCTCTGCCTTGGAGCCATTTTTATGGACTGAAATCTTTACAAACTGAGCTAAACAAAATTTTCCCCCTTTAACTTTGTGTGCCGTCAGGTATTTTATCTCAGCAATGAGAGAAAAGTAACTAAGGTGAAGAACATTTCAAAAATTCCGTTGCACTTTCTTCTTGGTATAACCCTTACATCACATTCATTTATTTAATTATGTATCTCCTCCTAGTAATGCTCAAGAAATGGTGACTTCATCTCTGAACTTCCAGCAACCAGTAATGGGTTGTAGTACACATATTTGGAGAGAGAAACACATTAAGCCGATATCTTCGTTAACCAATGAGATGAGCCCATTCTTTACTTAGCTATAGCAGAGAACACACTGGGAGAAACCAAACTATTCTGTGACAAGGAAGAGAAGTACCCTGAGGTGAAGAGCTGCCAAAAGGAGCTGGAGAGACAGGCGTGGAGTCCGCAAGGATCTGGCAGTCTCAAAGGCAAAGCCAAGCCATTAACTTCAAAGTAGCTCATGCCAGCTCTGCCCAAGGGAACCCACTCTGCCTCCTGACCCTGCCTCTCACACTGAGTCTTAAGCCAGCCATTGGCATCATCTCCTGGAATGACAAAACCAGCCCCTGGGCACCTCCTCTTTGTAAAACCATAGCAGGTAGGCAAAGATTATCCCCACTGCCATGGTTTCAGCCCTGTAGTGAACAGCAAGCATCTTCCCTTCTCTGCAGTCCCCACCTCAGATCCACTAATCTAGAAGTTATTGCAACCACTGTGAGTACACTCATCACTATAGAGAAGGTGGGCTTCTAGTCAAATGTATTCAAATCCAGTGCTCTCTCAGCCTACATCTCAGTTTTCTCATCCCCAAAGAGAGGATGAAGAGCCATCTCCAAGGGGCTGGGTGAAAAGTAGAGATGATAGACATAGAACCTCAATTAGCAAACAGTAGGTGCTCAATACAGTAGCTCTAGGGTTCAGTGCCCTCCTTGCTTTTCCTTTCAAGTTGATGAAGAGCAGCTAATCATCTAGCTTGTGAGCTTAGTCAGAAAGAGCTAAGTCCACCTGTGAACATGGCACACATGACAGGAACACGCAGGCTATTGTGCAGTAGGACAAGGTACATGTAAGAAGAAAATAAAGCCATACATATAAATTTAAAAAACTAGAGGGCATTTAGAAGGATAAGTAACAAAATATTAAGATTCTTGGAATTATGAGTAATATTTTTCTTTTGGTTATATATTTATCTGTTTATTTTATTTCAAAAATGAGCATGCCTTGAGTAACAATAAGGGAAAAGTTAAACCACATGTTACAGAAATCTGCACGCAATATGGTCCCTAAATTCAAAGCACCATCTGGGACTTTCATGTCAAAGAACTATGGTTTACAGCTGCAGGTGGCGGTGGCCTCCATGTGGAAGGAATTAAGGTAGCTGAGCACATCCCTGCCTTAAGAAGGTCCCTGTGTAGATAAGGTACATGTCCTCCTAAAGTGGAGGCTTCCCTAGAGCTGCCTCTCAGCAGAGAACCTTGCGAAGTTGATGCATTATTTCTGAACACAAATTACCCATTAGGTGAGTGTTATGTTTGGGCTTTATTTTTAGAAATTAAGTTACACCTTTAATTCATTTGGTGAGCATTAGCCTTAGAACACTGCAGGAAAACAAAGTAGTTCAAATTCTTGCTTTCTTGTAGCTTTCTATTTTACAAATTTGCATGTTATTTGGCTTTCTCAAAGCAAGAAATACCTTACTGAGTGAAAGCTGGTTCTAGCACCACAACTCTCCATTTAGTTCAGGATAAAGCTCTGATGCCTTTGCCTCCTTCTTTGGCACCAGCGTGCTGGAATGTGCCAGAGCAAGGGAGGTGATGACATTCTGTGTCTATGAAAAGCATACGGGGCAATTTCAAGGGCTAGTTTCTCACCGGGCCTGCTCAGAGTCAAGGCAGTCGACTAAATTAACTCTTGACAGCCTTTTCAGCTCTGCAAGTCTATCAAATTTATGGTCAAGAGGCATCCGCTTTTAAAATTGTAGTTACTTATCCTTCCATGAAGAAGAGATGGAAGAAACATTTGGTTCACATTAACATAATAACCAGCCGAAGGCCAAAGAGTCAAATGAGAATTATGAATCATAATAAAAATAATGTCTTTAAGAGGCTAAGTGATTCTCTAACAAAGACTATCTAGAACCTATTTACAAATGGAAATTTTACAATGTAGTTTGTTTTGAAGGTTGGTTTAATGACTGCTTCATTACATCATCAAGTCAGGTTCTTTTTTTCTTTCTACTCTGCTGCCTCTAATATCTTGCTTTTCCCTTCTTGGTCACAGAATGGCTGTAACAATTTTGAACCACCACATCCTCAAGCAGAAACATCCAGAATCCTAGTTCTAATTCAATCATTGATGAGAAGAATAGACTTAATGCAAAATGAATAATGGATCCCTGTCTGGATCTGGAGACAGAGCCTTCTTGCTTCACAATAATTGTCCTGATGTTTGAACAAAATCAGGGTCTGATAAGAAGGAAGAAGGGAGGCTGGGACAGTGGGATGGTCTACTCCAAGAGCTGTCCCAAGGCACATACAAGATTTATAACTGATAACACTGAAAGACACCAGAGGAATTCATTCATGGTTCCGGGAGGGAAGCAATTCAAAGCTGAAAGGCTGTGCCAAGCCAAACTAGGAATCAAGTTCATTCTGGGTAGGAATCAATCAGAAAGTTTAACTTACTTAAATGTTTTGAAAAATAAGAAAGTATTGGGGGATGTATTCCGTCAGAGTGAAACAGAAATTCAAGAAAGAGAACTACCTTAGATCCAGCAAGAGTGAGCTGAACCAAGGAGTGCAATGAAAATAAATCTGAGCTGAAAGTTCTGCAGCAGGTCTAGAAAACAACAGGCCAGAATTAAAATAAGCCTCAAAGGACTCCATCACATATGCATTCAAAATGCAAGTGGATGTTGTCATGTAATTCTATGAATAGGAACCTCAAAATTATGGATCAATTGAAAGTATATATTCTGTCAACAATAACAAAAATGGCTAGAAATTTCAGAGAAAATAAGTAACTTCAATGTCATATCACAAGTAGGAAACAGAATCAAAAGTGACATGGCATTGAGCAACTGTTCATATGAAGAATGCATTTTGGCTATGAGGTTTATTAAGTTTTCTGTCCAGTGGTTCAGGGTAGTAGAATAAGATTTTATTTGTTTTGCTAAGGATCTACTCATACCTTTTCTGGTTTAATCAGTACATGATATTTATATCATTGTAATTTCACAAATGCTATGAATTTTGATGTGCTACTTTATAATCCAACTATTTATAAATTTGAGAAGATTAATTATGGTCATACGGAAAATGTCAAGGTTACAAGTATTGAAGATTTAATAGTAATATTACAGCTGATAAGAGTTGAGGAGGGTGAAGAAAAAAGTGAAAGTGTACAAATTCTGTATTTATTTGTTTTTAAGTTTTTTAATAATTTTATTGAGAAACCAATAGCAGTGAGACAGTTTCAAAACCGATTAGTAGGACAGTTTCAATAATTAACACATTGCATATTGTTGTCTTCTTAGTGATTATTCATAGTAGAAGATGCAGACATCATATCCTTTCCAGATACTATTAGTACAAATCTTTCTATTCATCGAATTTAGAGAAAGTAGCTGTATATCTATCCTATTTTGAATATACAGATACAAAATGGTCCTTCCTTTGTATCCCCTTTTTTTGTTTAGTTTTGTCAGAGAAGGGTAACCCATTATCATTTAAATATTGTACGTGCGTGAATTCAGCAAAATATTCCAATATAGTCCAGTAGTCCATAGTAGTAGTGGGTTTTCTGTAGGCCTCGCAATGTCAGCTGTATTTATTTGGAGAAGGAAGTTGATACATACATTCTAAATTTCCTGAATTTAGAAGTAAAGATTTACTAAAGACCAAACTATAGTAGTAGCAGTGAACACTCAAATGCTTTAATTGAGACCTTTAAATACCATTTCATACTGAATAAGCAGCACCCACTGGAGATATGGTTAGTCCGGATCAGAAGCAGCAAAGGTGTCAGTGAATCTGGAGCATCTATTCAGATCAGAAAAAAAGGGAGCTGTCAAAGACTAGGAGTTAAGTCAAGAAGATGCAGGAGTGAACCTGCAAAAGTTTCTCTCATCAAAGACAAGACAATTTGAACATCAATAATAATTGAAATGGAATGACTGTAAGCACTACATTGTTTATCACTGATTGAGTGAAAGGAACTCAGCGGTAACCACTGAAAGATGCTGGAGAATCAATTCTTCCTTTTAAACATTAGCAAATTAAACAACTTTTAAAACAGTTAAAACAGGTAAGTAATTATTTCTGCTATATCTTAGGATCATAGAATGGTTGAAGGAAAAATTTTTTTTTCACAACAGCATTTCAGTAATTAAGGTGATAAGGAGTGAGAGAATACAACCTCCCCTGGTGAAGAAAACATAGGCAGTGGTCATGGAAAGCTGCTGTGATCCTACAGACACCCAGAAGCGATGAACCCATGGGTAAAGCTAACAGAACTATAGATGCAATCTACTTGCCAGAAAATAAAATCTCATTTGAGAAGACTCTAGATCTAATTACCAATTTACAGGGAAGTAGGGAAGAAAAGAACATGTTAAATGACACCATTGGAGTGCAATGATCAGAATCCAGACAATGGAAACTGTAAGTCAAGCAGCCAAGTTTTGTCAACCAGTTACATTGCTGGATAAGAAAGAAAATTATAGATTTAAAAGGATTAAGGAGACATGTCAATCAGTTGGAGTATCAGGACTTTGTTTTGAGCTTGATTTAAGCACACTTAAAAATAAAAGAGAATAAAAAGTCAACAGTAACTAGCTACTGAGGAATTATTGTAATTTTTTGGTGTGTAATGGCATTAGGTTATGGTGTTTTGTCTTCTTGAGTCTATATTTTGGGAAGAAATCAATAAAATGGCATAATGTCACATTTATTCCAAAATAATCAATGGAGGAGAATGTGTGGAAATATGGGTGAAAAGAGATTCTCTAGGGATTCATAATAGAAGGTGGGTGGCATAGGGAGACTGATTATTTTCTTCTATTTTTGCATTTGCTTGAAATTGTCCCTATTAGAATACCTTATAAGATAAAAGTATAAGTAGAGTATCTGAAGCTAATTGTTAGCCACTAGAAAACTCAAACATCTAATGTAAGTATCAAAAACCAGGCAAAGGAAGCAGAGCCTGATGGGAGCTTGTTTACCCCCTACTCGCCCTTCTCATTCCCATGGAGTAGAGACCCAGCCACTGTTTATTGCAGGAGGGCCAAGACACAGAGTCATGGGAACTGATGCAGAAGTTCGGAGATAGCCATCAAAACACTTTAAAGTCTCAATTTAACAAAAAGGAGAGAAGAACATGGTGAATTTCCTCTCTCATTTTATATTGTATTGTCTGTTTTTAATTTGTTCATATATTTCTTTTTAATTGTGCTAAGATCTGTATAACAGAAAAATCACATAAACACATTTTAAATGTCCAAATCAGCGTCATCCGGGGTGTCTGCAACATTGTGCTCTCTTTTCCATCGCCTATTTCCAGAACTGTTTCTCGTCCCAAACAGAAATTCACTAAACAATAACTCTCCCCTCTCCTTAAACCCTGGTAACTGCTATTCTGCTTTCTGTGTCTCAATTTACCTACTCTAGATGCTTCCTAAAGCTGGAATTATGTGGTATTTGTCCTTTCATTTCTGGATTAGTTCTCTTAGCAGAATGCTTTCCTGGTTCATTTATGTCATGGTGTGTATCAGAATGTTGATCCTTTTCTAGTTGTGGTAAAATATACATAACAAGACGTAGCATTTTAACCATTTTAGGACAACACAGTGCCCGTAGCTATGCATGCATTACTCTGCTCTTGCCATCATCCATCTTTAGAACTTCTTCACCTTCCCAAATAGAAACTCTGTACCCATCAAGTAATAGCTCCCCATTGTTTTTTTCCTGCTCTCCCCTGGGGCCTGCTCCTGTGAATCTGTCTCCTGGAGGTTGTCTCATGTTAGTGGAATCCTGTAGTTTTTGTGCTTTCATGTCTGGCTTGTTTCACTTAGTACAATATTTTCAAGGTTCAACCATGTTGTAGAATTTCAATCCCTTTAAGTGTGAATTATATTTATGCACCATATCTTCATTCGCTTGTTGAAAGACATTTCTAATTTTTTGGATGTTGTCATTAATGCTGCTGAAATCTTGGTGTGCAAGTATCTGTCTGAGTCTGTGCTTCAAATTCTTTTGAGTATCCACCTAGAAGAAGAATTGCGGGACCGTATGAAATTCTATGCTTAACTTTCGGGGCAACTCCTGAGCTGTTTCCCGCAGCAGTTGCACCATTTTGTAGTCCCAGTAGTAATTCAGAAAGGCCCCAATTGCTGTACATCTTTAACAGCACTTGCCATTTTTTGCTTTTATTTGTTTGTTGTTTGTTAAGTAGCGACCCAAATAGCTGTGAAGGAGTATCTTACTGTGATTTTGATTTGCATTTCCTTAATGACTAGTGATGTTGGACATTTTTCATGTGCTTATTGACCAGTTGCGTATCTTCGTTGGTAAAACATTTATTTGTATCCTTTGTCCATTTTTTAGTTAATTTGATTTTATGTTACTAAATTGTTGGGACTCATATTCTTAACATTAATTCCTTACTATAGATATGATTTGCAAATCTTTTCTCCCATTTTGGTATTTTCTTTTTGTTCTGTTAGAGTGTCTTTTCATGGGGAAGTTTTTCATTTTGGTGAGATCTAGTTTATGTGTTCTATTCTTCTTTTCCTTTCTGAAGTTCAGTGTCATATCCAAGAAACTGTCAAAGCTAATATCATGCAGCTTTTCTCTCACGTTTTCACTACGATTTTAACAGTTGTGCCTCTTACGTTTAGGCCTTTGACCCATTTTTGGTCATTATGTATTTTTATTTTATTTAATGTAATGTGAAAGTAAAACTGTTACTTTCGGAGTTTAGTAATAAACATAAGAAAATAAGATGTAAAATTATTTAATGTACCTAATTCAATAAGATGACAGTTATCTTTTTGAAATTATTTGAAGAAATGGAAAAAATTCAGTTAGCTTTTTTGATTTTTATCATTAGAAATTCCTGTCTTTGAAAATTACATTGTTCTACCTTTTCCTCCTTTAGTTTTGCAGTGGCCTTCAGTTAAATTGCACTGGAAAGTCCAAAATAGACACTGATTCAAAGGTCAGCAATGACTCTTACCCAGTGCTCTGGGAAACCTCAGAAGCAGGTGGCTTCCAGCCTGTGCGTTATGAGGAAGGTTAGTTTCTCATTTGGTCCAAAAGGAGGGACAAAAATAGACTCTGGGAGCCTAAGGCACTAGGCACAGTGATGGGACTGGGCACAGCCCACTAACTGCGGCACTAGATGTTGATCGCTACCAAGATGCACGAGAGGGGTCCCACGATGAGGGTGGAATCTGGGTCCTCTACTGGCACATGCCCTGCTTGGGCAGTGAGGACCTCTGCAAGTTGATCCTGATCTGACCTTCTCTCCTAGTCCTCGAAAGCTCTGTGCCTGCGCATCTAGAATGGTGTTGCACCCTGGGCTCTGGCAGGTACCAATGGCCACGCACATCAGCCACTCACTTCAAAGGTTTTTGCCCTAAGACCATCGACTGTCCACACACCCAGCCTGTGAAAGCAATGACAGCTGCCTTTTACTGAGCACAGAATTGATGTCATGTTGCCCTGTCATCTGATTCTAATAATAACCTAGGAAGGTGGGTGTTTTTAGTCTCATTTTACAGATGAGGATACTGAGGGTTAATCATCAGATTTAAGATACTGCAGTTAGAATGCAAACCAAGTCCAGCTGGACCAAGGCCATCTCAGTACAACCTTGTATCACATAACAATGTTTTAGATAATATATAGCAGTGGTCCCATAGGTTGTACTAGAGCAGAAATTTTTCTGTTTTCTAGTGAGATTGTGGCTGCCATACTGCCTCAGCATAATCTGTTACTCAAATGTTTGTGGTCACATGAATATAAATAAACCCACTGTTCTCCTGATCATATAAAACTATAGCAGCTATAACTATGTACCTTGCATGATTCTTGATAATGTTAGTAAGTGTTAATAAGTGGTCCATATTTAAAATGTTTCCCAAAGCCTTCTGTGTGCATATATGGAGTGTTTGTAAGGTGATCAGATTGTGGGGGCAGTATAGCTGACCTGTTGTCGGGAGGCGGGGCCTAGATGGGAGGGATGGATCACGGGGGCGTGGCCTGGGAGAACTCATTTCCTTTCCCTGCTCCTCCCTTCACACTCTTGCTTCTTGTCCACCATGCAACGGGCAGCTCACTTTGGCCCAAGTATTTCTACCCTCTGCTTCTGCCCTGGAGGCAGTTAACTACAGACTGAAACCTCTACAAATTGTGAGCCAAAATAAACCTCTCTTCCTCAAATTGCAATCGGGAATTGTGTCAGCAACAAGAAAGTGGCGAAAACAGTAACTGTGTCACTAACTTATATATTTACTCTACTATATATTTTGCTATTCAGTTAGGCTACACTCCCCATACTTTAATAAAATGCTTAGGCTATGTGTGGGGAAGTTTCTGCCCATTTTTCTCAAGTAGATGCAGCACCATATATTGACAGTCCTTGTTTCTGGTTCACACCCTTCTGATCCCAGAGTCCAATCATATCATTAACAATTCTTTCCTAAAGATGCACAGTCCTCCCTGGATTTCAGCTCAGGGAGCAGGGTGAGAGCTTGAAGAGCAAAGTAAGATCTTGGTCAATAATCTTGGTCAATAACCCTGTTCCCAAGCCTCCCAAGAAAATCCTTCAGCAAAGATTTCAAAACATTCAGAAGATAGAATAGCTGCTGTTGAGCAGAATAACCAAGAAGAGAGCCTGGTAGGTCTCCGCTGGCCGCAGGGTAATTTGGTGTAAGAAACTGAGACTTCGGTCAACTTATCCTAACACAGGTCTTGCAACAGGCACTGTTCCTGTTTCTCACAGGAATGCTGTGAGAGGCTGAGACAACCAGTGAAAAGTGTGAGCCCAGCCCAAAAAACAGTGATGTATCAAGATCCATCTCAAAAATCAAAATTAAAAGGGTTGAGAATGTAGCCCAGGTGAAGGCCCTGGGTTTAGCCTCCTGTCCTGCAAAACAAAAACAAAAATGAGAACTAGAAGGTTAGACCAGCAATGAGTATATGCTTTGAAAAAGTCCCTGTGTCTCATCCCCAGCACCAAAACAAAACAAACAACAAACATAAGAGGCATGCCTTCAACTTTTAAAAACAAGTACAATGATGAAAACTACATTTTATATTTGTGACAGCCTAAAAGAATGGTTTAAGAATCTCAAATTTGTAATATGATAGGGTCCTATTTCTGTTGACTGTGTGTATTCTTTATACCCTGAGTGTAGTGTGACAATGTGCAATATGACTTTGAGCCCCCAAAAAGGAAAAAGATAAATAAATAAACAAAAGTTGTTTAGAAACCTAGGGTTTTTGTGATTGCTGCCTAGATGGGTGACATTGAGCATGCCATGTGAGATTGCTGGCCATTGCTTTGTGCACCATGATGTCATATATTCTTTTGTTCCTTCTGAAAACCAAGTATTTCTTAAGGACCATCCACTGAGAAATGTACTTGAGAGATTTAATTTATAAAAGTGATTGAGTGATAACTCAGAAAGGCCAAGGCCATTGGAAGAATTTATTATCCACATGCACACCACACATGCAGGGCCATGGGGGAAGCATCAGGGTGGTCTGGAGGCAGAAACAGGAGTGAGAGAGGCAGCCAGGCTGGAGTCTTTAGGGGGGTTTCCATGAGAAAGAAGAGCCAGGGCAGATCCACAGGCTGGTATGAATCATTTCCATGGGATTTTGAGATCCAAATGCTCTCTAGTTGCTTGAAGCCCCGCCTTGGGATGTCTTTCGCCAGGGAAGTATTGGCTTGCATGTAGTGCACAAGTTAGGGAGGGAGTTGGCTGGGGCTCTGGCCTTGAGGGTTGGTTGGTTTGTATGTGAAGGAGGAGCCCCTGGCCACACACTTGAAGAATCATCTTGCTCTGGGAAGCTGCCATCTCTCCCTGAGTCTGTGAGATCCCCAAATGCCAGAGCATCTGGAATACAGAAAATAGAGTTATTAGAATTAGCCCTGGGTGACCCTGGTTCGTGAGGGCCGGTGCGCCATGTCTTTCCGCGACCTCCGAAATTTCATAGAGATGATGAGAGCCCTGGGGTACCCACGACATATTTCCATGGAAAACTTCCACACCTAACTTTGGACTTGTATCTGAAGTGCTTCTCTGGCTTGTGAAAAGGTATGAGCCTCAGACTGACATCCCTTCTGATGTTGAGACGGAACAGGACCGAGTTTTCTTCATTAAGGCAGTAGCCCAGTTCATGGCCACAAAGGCACATATAAAACTCAATACTAAGAAGCTTTACCAAGCAGATGGGTATGCGGTGAAAGAGCTGCTGAAGATCATGTCCGTCCTTTATAATGCTATGAAGACCAAAGGGATGGAGGGCTCTAAAGTAGGAGAGGAAGATATCAGCAAGTTCAAGTTTTACCTTAGCTCCAAGATTGCAGATTTGAAAGCAGCCAGGCAGCTTGCTTCTGAAATCACCTCCAAAGGAGCATTTCTGTATGACTTGCTGGGAAAGGAAGTGGAGTTGAGGGAACTGAGAACAGAAGCAATTGCCAGACCTCTGGAAATAAATGAGACTGAAAAGGTGATGAGAATTGCAGTAAAAGAGATTTTGTTACAGGTTCAGAAGACCAAGGATCTGCTCAATAATGTGGCCTCTGATGAAGCCAACTTAGAAGCCAAAATTGAAAAGCGAAAATTAGAACTGGAAAGAAACCGGAAGCGACTCCAGACTCTGCAGAGTGTTAGGCCAGCCTTTATGGATGAATATGAGAAGATTGAAGAGGAATTGCAAAAGCAGTATGACATACACCTAGAGAAGTTTCGAAATTTGACTTACCTGGAACAACAACTTGAGGACCATCACCGGATGGAGCAAGAGAGGTTTGAAGAAGCTGAAAATACTCTCTGCCTAATGCAGAACAAACTGAAGGAAGAGGAAAAGCGTCTTCTTAAGAGTGGAAGTAATGATGACTCAGAGATAGACATCCCAGAGGACGATGAATCCGATAGTGAGCTGGAGGAGAGACAGCTCTCCAAGCCGCAGACAGCCATGGAGGTGCTCATGCAAGGAAGACCCAGCAAGCACATTGTGGGCACAATGCAAGGTGGAGACTCCGATGACGAGGAAAACTCAGAGGACAGTGAAATTGACCTGGAGGATGATGAAGATGATGATGATGATGATCTGGAGGACGAGAGCATTGCTCTCTCACCTGCTAAGCCCAGTCGACGGGTCCAGAAACCTGAGCCTCTGGATGAAAGTGACAATGACTTCTGACTTCTTACCAAAGGACCCAGGCAGATTAAAAACCCCAGATTTATAGGTGAACAGGAAATTAGAAGGCTTGGAAGGTGGACAAGTACTCTGTTCCATAAGCTACCTGGGCTGATTGATTATTACCAAAGCAGGGCTGCTTCCTGTTTTATTCTTCTGTGTTTATACCATCCATGTTCCCTGAGCCCTAAATGAGAACCAAAACAAAGCATAAAATGATTTTCTTTTTCCTTCTTTGTGTCTTAGAACTTTGGAAATGCCTGTTTTTAATAAATCAAATCCACAGGACAAAAACTCAAGAAATATAGGCTGTCGTCATGTGAGTCTTCACTGCTGCTGCACACTGACAGCCTGGGCCCTGAAACATGGCACAGGGCTCAGTTTAGGAATCCTAGGGAAACATCTGGCTGTTA
>NW_004524717.1:5026757-5028151 GCF_000260255.1 Octodon degus
AAAAAAAAAAAAAAAAAAAAAAAAGAATTAGCCCTGTAAGAATACGCAGACCAAGGAGTTTTTTCTTGTCTTACTCCTTATGGTGATCCTGATAATACACTGGTGGGTAAAACTATGTGGTTGTCTTTGTGCAACATTTAGTCTAATTGTAAAATAATGAGGTTGAAATTAGTTAATCTCTCAATTATGTAACTCCTTATGTAACACTTACCTGAGGGGGCAGAGTCCTGTTTGTGAGTTACTGGCAGCTACACCCTTGGTCAGAACCTAATCCTTAATTATGACATGATTTCAACTGGGAAGCAATTGTCTTTAAGTGACTGGCTCATGGTAGTTTCCAAGAGAACATCAGGGAAGTCAGAGGAGCTAGTGACCCTTGGCCATATATAGTTGCTTTTCTTGGTTTTTTTTTTTTCTTTCTGGCTGTTCTAACCCCAGCCACCATCTCCTTACTCTTTCGCTCACCTCCTCCATCTCCTGACCTCTACTCACATCCCTCCAATCCCCTTTCCCCAAAAACTTTTCCTGCGATCATGAATTAGTCAGAAGTATTCTAGAAGTTTTAAGTATTCTAAATCAATGGAGGAAGGTTTCTCTCCTATCATTTAGTTTTCTCATCTCATGGTGCTGTGTTAAGTCTGGATGGTACTCATGTTTTAGTATTATTTCTCAAGGTGTGTTCATGATCTGGAATATACTTGCTTTTCAAAAAAATGTTCTATGGATGCTTAAAAAGTTTATTCTTTGTTGGGTAAAGTTTTCCCTCTCTAGATCTATTAATGGTGTTATATTGCCTTTTATTGTCATTAAATTTTGTTGTTGTTGTTGTTGTTGTTGTTGTTGTTGTTACCTGTCAGTTTGTAAGAGAGATTCTCCCACTGGGAACATGGACTTGTCAACTTCATCTGATGACTTTGTCCAGTTTTTAAAACTTATAAAAATTTTCATTAGTACAGGTTTGTAGTATGCAAAGATTGCATTAATCATAGGGAGTTGGTGTCTGCACATAACACACCTCCCTGTTGTTTAAGATTCTGTCCAGCTTTGTCTTTAATGTCTGAAGAATATATTGTATAAATATAGGTATGCAGTTTCCACAGTGTTACATACTTCTATTGAACTGTGCCTGCCCATCAACATTGAATAAGGATAGTCTCAAACAGTCGCCTTTGGAAGAAGAACTATAAGTAAGTGTACAGAGGTGTGTATCTGCAATCCCAGCTCCTTGGGTAGCTGAGGTAGAAGGGTTACAGGTCCAAGGCCAATCCAGGATTTAATGATTCAGCAAGACGGTCTCAGAAAAAGATAGGAGAAAGAAAAGAAGGAAGGAAGGAAGAAAGAAGAGAGAGAGAGAGAGAGAGAGAGAGAGAGAGAGAGAGAGAGAGAGAGAGAGA
>NW_004524717.1:5029150-5031900 GCF_000260255.1 Octodon degus
CCATACTCAGCTGGCTCCAAAGCATAGAGTAGCATGTGGAAGAGGGTAGCAGTTCATGGTGGCCGAAAACAGCAAAACAGCAAGAGCAAATGGGAGGAGTACTGGCAATAATGGTAACAGAGAGCAAGTCTGTCTCCCTTATGCTGTATTCAGGCTGTCTGCCTCAGGCTGGGTGTAGCACTCACACCCATAATCCCAGCAGTAGATCATGAATTAATCACAAACTCTAGAAGTCCACACCATGACTACATGAGGCTTTGGGGAAGCAACTAGACATGAACCATAACGTGGACTCCCGTCCCTCTTCCTCTACTTTGCAGCCCATAGTCTTCCTAAGGACAGTAGAGCATGTACTTCTTAAAGGCACATAATTTTGGCACCAGGCAGGTGAGATTACAGTGCTCTTCCTGTTTATGAGGTTCTGTGTCTTGGGCTGGCTTCCCCCACGAGCAGACCCTGAAATAAGGACTGAGTATGAGTGGATTATTCAGGAAGTGAACCTAGGAAACACCAATGGGGAAGCGGGAAAGTGACATAGGGAAGGCAACAGAACCAACGGGTGAGATGTTAACAAGCATGTAGACACTTGGGCTGCACTCCAGCTCATCCTGGGCTGAGGTTGTTCTCCAGGGTATGGACTCTTTCACATTTGGGGCCTGTCTTGAATATGGACCTACAGGAAGCCTTCAGGCAAAGAGTCATGGTGGCTTGCAGCAGGACATGGTATAAGCTAGCTTCTCTGGAGAAACAGGATCAGTAAGGTATTTTATCATACAATATTAACTCAAGTGATTATGGGAGCTGAGAGGTCTAAAAATCTGCTACGTACACACTGAAGGCCCAGGAAAGCTGGTGGTATAATTCACAGACCTAAGAGACATTTCTACTTGATTTATAGATAAAGACATTAACAGCAGCATATCCCATCTACAATGACATGACTAACCTTCTAACAACAAAAAATGTCCCAACCCTCTCCCCAGAAGAGCAAGTAGAGCTCCTGAGTGGTATTTACTCTTCTCTTTGATATCCCAAACTTATTGTGATATAAAGTGAATATAAAGAAGAATATATATGTCACATGTCACATGAAGAAGAATAAAAGAAGAAAGCATACACATGTGTATATACATGTAAATATACATAAATATATAACACACAAGCTATTCATGATAATTGAACGAAATATTCATGAAAATTACAGTCCTCATTTTTGTATTGGTCAAATGGTTGTTGCTGTCTTCTTTCAGTACCTAGTCTGTATTCCTTTTGGCAAGCACCACAGCTGGACATGCTTATATACCCAATGGGGAGACCCAGGCCACTGTTCCCGAAGGGGTGAGCCATTAGTTCTGCCTGGATGGAGTTATTGAAGTTTTCCATTGACATTAATCACAGGGCAACTAAAATGGAAGTCTTCACTCCAGATCAGTAGAATCACTGTAGTGTTCACTGGCATAAGTAGCTCTTCTTTGGCTAGTAAGACTTCTAGGCTAGTAAAGCACAGGTTTGATGAAAGGAAGCAAAAATTTTGCTGGTGGTTCTCTAGGAATAATCATGAGTTGTGTGATTCTCAAATGTATACATTAATTCTTAGACCTGTAAATCCTTACTTTGAGGAAACAATATCATAGGTTGGACTCGGACTCACCATGAAGACTCCCTTCTGGAGAACTCTAGTGCTGTAAGTTATGGCTGGTGCCATAACTGACTCAAGACTATCCAAATTTTCTATGTGAGTACTTCAGGATAATGCTGAACACAGTACAATAGATGAATTTATTATTATAGACTCATTACCATACTCTTTTAACTGTCAAGTGAGTTTTCTTACCAGAAGCAACACTATACAGACTATCATGACAATGAACAAGGTATTCAGTAAATCCAGATGTGGTGGTTTGGTAGATGTATTGGGGTATAGGAAAACCAAACTTACATTTACATGCCACTATAAATGAAACATTGCCATTTGCACAATGAAATTGGACCAAGGAGACCCTTCCCTGAACATGTACTGCAGTGATGAGTAGGAGATGAAGGAATGTTGGAGGGATACTAAATTGTCATCTTGCCCTCTGCTCCATCATACCACAACAGCCATCCACTATACTACTCAAAGCAGCGCACGTCTCCTGCAATTTGCTTTAGTTGATCATCATTCAAGGAAGCAGTTTTTCATAGCTTCTTTAAATAAAAAAAGGAAGCAAGAGAAAACGAAAAAAGAAAAAAATTAAAAAGCAAAAAATGAATTCTAGAAAGATGGCAGATTGGTGAATGGAACAGAAACAGCCTCTCCAAGATTTGGTGTCCAAATGCTGGAATATAACAATATCAAGAAGAGAAGAAGGAGGGAAGTGAATCTCCAGGACCCAGCATGGATCTGACGTGGGAATTAAAACACACAGGGAGAGCAAAGAAAGAGACCTCAATGCTAAAGAGATGGCAAGCAGCACATTCTGCCTCAGCCATGATTCACTGAATGGGAGTGAAGACTTGAACCTGCAGATGCATGGTGATGACTGGTGACCCCTGAGTTCTGCACACAGAAACACACTATGGAGATAGAGCACTGGGAGCTCGATACCCAGGCCTGCCATGCCGGTCCCACCCCCGGGGTACACTGAGACGGCAAATTAGACTGCACATTGTGGTGTGCACCTGTAATTCCAGCACTTGGGCTTTAAACAGGAGGATCACTATGAGTCTGATCTACAGAGTGAGACCCTGTAGACCTTGTCCTAAAAGTA
>NW_004524717.1:5033475-5034846 GCF_000260255.1 Octodon degus
ACTAGGAAGAATGTATGCAATGTGTTAATTATTGAAACTGTCCTACCAATTTGGTTTGAAACTGTCTCATTGCTATTTGTTTCTCAATAAAATTATGGGGGAAAAATGCAGTTCCAACCTCATAGCCAGAAACCAGCCTGAACTTCAGTGAAAGTAGACATATAACCTCTCTGAGATTATCCACTACTCTGCCATTAATCTATGGTGGCTGGCTTGGATCAATAAAATGGATCTGAGCTTTGTCTGCCCACTATTTCTACAGTAACAGCAGAGACATGCCCTAAAATGAATGTTTTTCTTCTTCCCCTTCTTTTGTTTTTTGTTCAAATTGTGTTGTTTTCTTTTTTCTTGATTGTTAATGGTCTTATATAAAGGAGAACATTTTTATGGTTTATTGTGTTTTGGTTATATTCTTGTTTTTCTTTCTTTCTTCTGTCTTACTCTCTTGTCTTTGTCATCTGTTTCTCAAAGTTTGCATAATCTTCCTTTGACTTCCACCTTGCTTCTAATCTTTTCTCTTTTTCTCTATTTCTAAAATATTCCCAACGCCTTTAAAATTTTTTCTCTTGAGGGTAAAATTACCACATTGAGTGCATAATTATTGTGTACAATTCTCTGGTTTGTTTTAGATATTGTTATATAACCACAAGTCTAGTTTATATGGAAAAGGTGACACATTAGTATTTACCACTGTTTGTCATTTTCTAGGCTGTGTTTGATGCTACTATTATTACTGATTGTACTACTTTATCCAAGATAACATGAGTGTTTCAATCAATTGTTCTCCCTGATATGTCACTTCAGAGATTGGTTGAGGATCATAAACAATACAATAGGGCCATACCAAAGAACCAGGGGATAGGTCAAATAGGCATCAACTTTTCATCCTCAATAAATTGAAAAGATAGTATCTTGCTACAGACTCAGAACCCAAAGCTACCCCCACACAAGGAAGATATCTCTGAGAAGTAGTCATTTCTTATAGAAAATTCTCAATCCTAACAATAAAGCTATCTGCCATAAGCAATTTAAACTATCTCACCTTAAAAATAGAAGATGAGAAGACACAGAAGCAAGATATAAACCAAGAATTCCAGCTTTCGGGCCAGGGAGATGGCTCAGTGGAATAAGTGCTTCCCTGGCAAGCACAAGGGTCTGAGTTCAATCCCCGGCTCTGAAAAAAAAAAAAAGCATTTCAAGAATTCCAGCTTTCCAAAGGCAAAGCCAAGGGTGTGAGGTAGAACAAGTCAAAAGCTGACAACCTGGACTCTGAAGCAATAACACCAAAAGTCACAAAGAGGATGAATGAACTAAAGCAACAAAGAAGATATATGAGGCACTATGAAAAAATATCAAATCAGAAACATTTTC
>NW_004524717.1:5035566-5040921 GCF_000260255.1 Octodon degus
TGTTCACAGAAGTAATGGCAGAGAACTTTGCAAACATGGAAAAATAATTTTGAAATGCAGATAATTGAGGCCTATAGAAGTCTGATTAGCCATAATTTCTTTTAAAGATCTATCACAAGGCATATAATAGTTAATATTCTAGAAGTCTAACATAAGAATAGAATATTAAAAGCTGTTAGAAAAAAAGAAATAAATCACATATAAGGAAAAGCCCATCAAAATCACAGCACACTTCTCAGCACAAACCCTGAAGACAAGGAGAGATTGAAATATTTTGAGCCCTAAAACAAAACAATGGCTGGGAAGATGGCTCAATAGAATAAGCACTTGCCTGGCAAGCGCAAGGGTCTGAGTTCAAATCCCTGGTTCCACAAAAGAAGAAAAAAGAAAAAAGAAAAGAAAAGAATGTCTAGCACAAATTGATGTAACCTGCAAAACTATCTTAAAAACTGATGGAGAAATAGGATACTTCCATAACACAAGATACCTGAAGAAATTATGATCTCTGAACCAGCACTCCAAAATGTTCTGAAGGACATTCTAGGAAGAACAAAGACCACAAGTGCATGAACTGCAACAGAATGAATCCACCAAGCAAGGAAAGGTGGATTAAATATAATTAAATAGAGGGGGAGAAAAAGGGAATCAACAACAAAGAAATAATAAGACAAGCATAAGTCAATATACACTGGCTATAACCATCAATATAAATTGTGTTAATTCACCAATCAAAAGAAAAAGGTTGGCAGAACAGATCAAGAAACAAGGCCCCAAAATATACAGCACACAAGAAACACATTTAATTCAAATAGAAATTCATAGACTAAAAATCAAGTGATGGAAAACAGTAGGTCATAGGAAAAAAGCCTAGAAAAAAGCAGGGGTGGCTGTCTAATTGCACACTAGGTGGATTTCAAGCCAAGACTGATTAAGAGAGACAAAGAAGATTACATCTTTGTAAAGTAATAATCTAAGAGGGAGTGATAAAAATCATAAATAGATATGTGACAAATACCACTGCACTTAAGTATATAAAAAATACTAATGGACATGAAATAGTAAATAAGATCTAATATAATCCCCTACTGTCACAGACAGATGAAATAGACCAAAAAAAAAGCAAAAAAAAAAAAACAAAAACGAACCAATTTTTTTTGGCGGAACTGGGGGATTGAGAGCCAAATTTATAATAAATGGACTTAGATGTCTACAGTGTATTCCAACCCACAACATCTGAATACTCATTCTTTTCAGCTGCACTCAGGATGTTCTCCAAAATAGACCACATACTATCTCATAGAACATGCTTAAGTAAACAGAAAGGAATTAAAATTATCCCATGCATGTTATCAGTCCATAGAGCAATGACATTAGAACTCAAAGGCAAAAAAAGCCACAAAAACTTCATCAACACATGGAAATTAGATAATAACCTCCTGAACAAGCAATAGGTCACAAATGATATTAAAGAAACAATTAGTTTCTTCAATTAAATAATGATACCAATACAAAATACCAGAACTTTGGAGATGCAATGAAAGCAGTCCTATGAGAGAAATTGCTAGTTGCAAATTCCCAAATTAGAAAAACAGAGCAAGTTCCAATAAAAAACCTACAACTGAACCTCAAGCTTCTATAAAAAGAAGAGCAAGTCATGCCTAAAGCTTGTATGAGTGAGGAAATTATAAAGATTGGTATAAAAAATAATACAATTCAGACTAAGAGAACAGTACAAAGAATCAACGAATTAAAGAGTTTGTTCTTTGAAAGATTAAATAAAATTGGCAAACTCTTAACCAACTTTACCTAAAAAAGGAAACAAAAGACTCAAATCCATATAATTAGGAATGAAAAGCGTGAAATAACAAGAGATCCTGCAGAAATCCGAAGATTATCAATATCTACTTGAAGAATCTGTATCCTAATAAGATGGAAAATGCAGAAGAAATGGACAGATTCCTAGATACATCTGAATTACCAAAGCTGAATCAAGAAGATACAAAAATTCTAAATAATGCACTATCATTCAATGAAATTGAAGATATAATTTTAAAAAAACCTACAAAGAAAAGCTCAGATAATGACAAATTAACTGCTGAATTCTACAATAAATTTAGAGAATACCTAATACCAGTAATTCTCAAACTCTAATGAAACTGAAAGGCAAGAAATACTTTCAATTCATCCATGGTATCAAGCATTACTCTAGTACTAAACCAGAAAAAGCCCCAATCAAAATAGAGAACTATAGGCCAATCACCCTAATGAACATAAATGCAAAAATCTTCTAAATTCAGTAAGATACAAATAAAGTGCAGCATATCATCAAAAAGGTTACATAATCACCAAGTAGGATTTATCCCAGGAATGCAGGGGTGGTTCAATACTCACGAATCAATAACTATAATACACCAAATCAACAGAGTCAAGGACAAAAAACACATGATTATTTCAATAGATGCATAAAAAATGTTTGACATTGTACAAAACCCATTCATGATCTTTGAAAACCTTACAAAAATTGGAAGATATGGTCATCTCAATTGATAAAAGCCATTTATGACAAGCAAACAAACAACATCATACTAAATGGACAAAAGCTGAAAACTTTCACCCTAAAGTCAGGAGCACAACAAGGATTCCACTATCACCACTCCTATTAAACATAGTTCTAGAAAACATTAGCTAGAGCAATTAAACAAGAGAAACAAACAAAAGAAATAAGGATAGGAAAGGAAGATGTTAAATTATCATTGTTTACAGATCACATCAGGCTCTATATAGAAGACCCAAAAAACTTCATCAAAAGACTTCTAGATTTAATAACCAAATTCAGCAACATAGCTGGATACAAAGTCAACACTCAAAAATCAATATCATTCTTGTACACAAATAATAAACTCACTGACAGAGGGAAAATTAGAAAAACAACACCTTTCACAATAGTATAGGGGAAAAAATGAAACATATATGAGTCAGTCCAACAAAGGAACTGGAGACTTTTAATTGAAAACTATAGTACTCTGAAAAAAAGTGGTTGAAGAGGATATTAGAAAATGAAAAGAGACAGCCAGATAGCTCAGCAGACCAAAGCACCTACATAGGCAGGCACAGAGACCAGAGTTCCATCCCTGGCATGCTATGCCACTCCCACCCCTGAGGCATGCTGAGAGGGTGACTGAGACTGGGCATGGTAGTGCACACCTGTAATCCCAGTGCTTGGGAGAGTGAAAACAGGAGGATCACTGTGAGTCTGATCTGTGCAGTGAGACCTTGTAGATGCTGTACTAAATACATTTTTTTTTAAAAAGAAAAGAAAATGAAAGGATATCACTTGCTCTTGGGCAGGAAGAACCAATATAGTTGTTTTTTTTTTAAAAAAAAAAAAGCCATATTCCTAAAACTATTATACAGGTTTAATGCAAAATTGTTTATAGATTTAATGCAACCGTCATCAAAATATCATTAGTATTACTTACAAAATGAGAAAACTAACCTAAAATTCATTTCAAAGCAGAAGTCACCTAGAATAACAAAAGTAATTCTGGGCAACAAAGGCAAAGCAGGAAACATAATCTCTGACTTGAAATTACACTACAAAGATACTGTGAGAAAAACAGCATGATTCTGACAAAAAAAAAACAGACCTGAAGATCAATGGAGCAGATTAGAAGATGCATAAGCAACTCCAAACACACTCAGCCACCTTATCTTTGACAAAGGAGACAACCACCTTCAGCTGAAGAAGACCTCTTCAGTTAATGGTACTGAAGAAATGAGCTTTCTACATGCCAAAATTAGTCCTGTATCTCTCACCATACACTAAACTAAAATGGAAATGTATCAGAAAAAGATATAAATATTAAAATGGAAATACTAAAGCCACTGGAAGGGAAAATAGGTAGAACTCTTAGACATTAGTTTACACAAAGACTTCAGTAACAAAACCCCAATCACACAGGAAATGGCACAAAGAATCAACAACCGGGATCTCAACCTATTAAAAAGCTTTTTCATAGCTCAATAAACCACCAGGAATGAAGAGACCATCCACTAAGTGGGAATAAAATTTGCTTCAGACAAAGCACTAATACCTAGAATATATAAAAATTCAAAAAATCAGATCCCCCCCAAATTTAAAGACTCAATTCAAAAGTGGGCATAGTAAATGAAAAGATACTTTTTAGATTAAGAAGTAGAAAAAGCAAAGGAACATGACAAAATGGTCAACATCACTGGTTACTTGAGAGATACAAGTTAAAATCATGCTGAGATGCATCTTACTCCAGAAAAAATAATTATTATCAAGAAATCAACCAATAACAAATGCTGGTAGGGCTGCAGGGAGAAATGAACCCTTTTCCCCTGTTGGTGTGAGTATAGACTGGTGCAACCACTGTAGAAATCAGCATAGAGATTCTTCAAAAAACTAAAACTAGAGGCTCTACTTGACCCCATTATTCTCCTTCTGGATAGCTTCTCAGAAGAATTAAAAGCATTATACCACAATAATGTATGCACACCCATGTTTTTAGCTGCACAGTTTTGAATAGATCAGTCTTGAAAACAGCTGAAATGCCCATGAATGGATTTATGAATGGATAAAAAATATGTGGGATTCAATATACTTTACCTTGTTTCCCCACTGGGCCAGTTTTTGTTTCTGCCAGCAGTTTATGAGTGATCTAACTGCTTCACATTTTTCACTAGCATTTGGTTGTTACATGTGTAAAAAAATTTAGGTCATTCTAATAGATATGTAGTGATATCTCATTGTAGTTTTAATTTGTATCTTCATTAAGACTTAGGAGTTCAACATGTTTTATGTATTTATATGACATATATATATATATATCTTTTTCTAGCAAAATATCTATGCCCCCTTTTCAATGGATTGTCTTTATTTTTATTTTTTGTTGAATAATTTTCCACATGCAAACTACAGGTATTTTTAAAGTTCATTTGTATTTCACTTGAGTAGAATGATTATAGTTTTGTGTTTAGTTCAGTTTCTACATATTCTTTTGTTAGTGTTGGGAAGACTTCCTGTACATGGTATTCTATCACTTGACTCCAAGTTAGCCACATGAGAGTGGGCTTAAACCTGAAATGCTTTCTTACTGAGCAATAAAGGGCTTTCACTGTCTGCGCTTCTGGTGTGGTTGGGTGGGGTTTCTATATTCTGTCGATTAAGTTATATGGGATGATTGTGTGGATTAGAACTTTTATATTTTTGCTAATGTTTTAGTCAAATTTGTGAACATTGTTCACAGTATTATCTTATTAACCTTCTAATGGCTATAAGATCTGTAGTGATTTCTCCATTTCACACCCATTTTGAAAGTTTCCTCCTCT
>NW_004524717.1:5041152-5051187 GCF_000260255.1 Octodon degus
ATTGGCTTTTGTTATTATTTCTTTCTGATTGTTTCAGGCTTCTTTAGCTTTTAGTTCTAAAATAGCATCTATCTATCTATCTATCTATCTATCTATCTAAGATAGTTAGGATAGACATACAGCTACTTTCTCTTAGTTCACTGAGAAGAAAAGTTTGTACTAACATTGTTTAGACAAGATATCATGTCTACAATTTGTCCTCTGAATAACTACTATGAAGACAACAACATACAATGTATTGATTATCGTAACTGTCCTACTAACCTGTTTTGAAACTGTTTCATTGCTATTTTATCTTTTATCTCATTAAAATGAATAATTTTTTTTAAAATATGTGGGATTTTTTTACACAATCGAGTGCTATTCTGACTTAAAAGTATAAATTTGAGATATTTGTAGGTAAATAGATGTATTTTGTGATCATATTCTTCAGTGAAATAAATCTGACATACATGTTTAAATACCACATTTTTTTCCTCTGGTGTGAGAAACTGGAAGTGTAAATAAAGACAAAAATGCATAATAGATATTGGGATGTGGGAAGAAAATGTTCATATCGAAGGGAAACAAGGGAGGGAGTATGGCAAGGAAGGGGCAAAAAAGGAGAACAGAAAGGAAATGGAAACAAAGCTTTTGTAAATAAGAGGGAAGAGGGTTTGAAGAGAAGAGAGGGGGATAAGAAAATAAGAAGCAAGATAGATCATGTACAGGTACAAATTTCCCATAATGAATATGATCATTATGTTTATTTAAAATGTAACAATAAAAGTTAAAAAATTAAGAATCCCTTGTGGCAAAGCTGTGTTAGGACAAGCGTGAGTATGGAGTTAGGAACTACCTGGTGAAGTGTTGCCTTCGAGCCATGCTTTTCTATCCCTAGAAGCTACCAGTGCTGCTTTCGCAACACAACTGTGATCATAAAAATGATCGATAAAGTAGCTCTTTGCTTGATGGTCTAACAATATAAAGAGCCCCAAATGGCAAGGAGTATGGTCACAGTGTAGCTTAGTGAAAGCTTACTGTACATGTCCCTGGCCACACCAAGGCATGTCTCACAGGAGAGTCCAACATCACCTGTGCTGAACATGCATAAACTCCCCAGCAGCTCACAGTGGTGACGAGTCATGGCTCCAGCTCCTGTTCCCACATTTGCTCTTTCTCTTAGAGACTCAATGCCATGTGATGGCCACTGGCTCAAAGCAAGGGTTGAGATGACCTGTTGTTTAACCTGCAATTTTAAGAGGATATTCCAATGTGGTGTTAAGCCAGCAAGTCTTGGGAAAATTAAATAAAAATAAAATGGAACCCATCAGCTCTATGTAGTAACTTTCAGCACATTGCACTATTGGTCTAATATGCTCTCTTGGCTAGGAATTTGAGGTTAACATCAGGGACTTCCACTACAAGGTCTCCATTGCCATAATAATTTTCTCTCCATAGGCCAAAAAAGAACTATAGAATTCCAGGGGTAAATGGATCCCAATTACTCATTCAGTTATCAATGATTCTGCAGAATAACCAGCAGATCTTTGACAACAGGATCCATGGATCCTTTGGACCTGCTGAGATGACTTTGGATGAAGACAGCTAACATCTGGCTGGCTCTCTATATGTCTATAGGACACAGACCATGACAGCATTTGTGCAACAGCAATCATGCACACGGAAATGACACCCAGGATTTGGAGGCAGATTGATTTAACTTTAGAACAGGTACTGACAAGGAATCAATTATCCTTCAAAATGCCAGGCCCTGAAGACTCAGGGAGGGAAATGTTTATTGGGTTGCACAGGTAGAATACTTAGCTGTCTGTGATTCATTATTATAATATGCATCACAGTGACTAGCTGCTACTAGGAGACAGTAGTAATAGGAACTGTAACAGAAACTAGTACCTCAGCAATTAACAGACATGGGGGGAGGGGCATTTTCTGCTACATTTGGGGTTCCCAATATATACGATAGCTGTAAAATATGTTTGTATATTCTTTGACATTCTTCTCCTCAAAAAAGTAATGTTCTCCTCCCATTAAATGTGGACTTGGCATGTTGATGTGCTTTTAACAGATAGAATGTGACAAATAGTGGTATAGCTTCCAAATGTGGATCATTAAAATGATATGGCTCTCTCTTGCTATTTCTCCTTCAAATTTTCCATTCTGGGGCTAGCCTGCCATCCTATTCAGAGGACACCTAGGGACACCCATGAAGAAGTCATGTGATGAGAAATCACCTTGCTGGCACCAATTTAATAGTTACAAGGCACCTTACAATCAGATCTCCAGGCCAAGTGCAGCCATTAGTTGATGGCAGCCATAACTGACTTCTGACTACAACCTCAAGAGAAACACTGAGCCAGGCTCAACCAACCAGGTCTCTTCCAACTCCATAGTATACAGAAGAGTGTGAGATAAGGAACAATTTTGCCACTTTAAGCCAATATATATTGGGGTGATTTATTATACAATAATAGATAACCTATACACTTAGGATCCATTTTTAGTTCAGATACTATATTCAAAAGCCTAAAAAAATCTGAAAATTTTCTCTGTCTCAGCATATGTTTTTGAAATAACTATGTGCTCATTTAAAGAGAGTTGGAGGAGTACTTGCTCTCTATATATTTACTAATGTCACAGGGGTCCCTTCTCAAGGAACCTGAAGCTCTTCTTCTATTGGTCTCTAGATCCAAGAACAGGATCATGTTGGACATGAGCGAGGGCGAGCCATTTCCTCAACTGGATCTGACCTCAGACCTCTGCTCAATCTCTCAAGATCTCATTTAGCAGCATAAAGCAACATCTGCCTTAGGCCATCATGCAAAATCCTCTTGATTTCCTGTCTATTTTGTTGCCGGGAACTGCATGGTCTTTTTATCATCACTGCAGACCACTGTGGGTCCCAAATTCTTCTCTTGCTATCTTTACACTAGTAGCCTGCTTCTTGTGTTGAAATACTGCTCTTAGACTTTGCCATTATGGATTTCTGTCATATCGTTAGTCATAGGGGTTCCCATTGCATAGCAGTGTCTCTTCTGTCACCCCTTGGCCTCCACAGGACAGTCACCATTGAGCCTCTCCGTGGTTCTGGTGCCCTTGCCTGTAAAGTCCTTATGATGTAGTGAACAGAGCTTGGTCTCAGCTCTCTAGCTATTACCAAATGTATCTTCTGTAGCATTCACACTTCTGGGAAAATTGTCTCTTTCTTAATTTTATGCCAAAGCAAGTCCAGCACCTCCACCTTGTTGACTATAGGCCAACCTAATTTCAGAGTTTCAAAAACCATTTTGGCAGTGCATGGGATCAGGTTCAGATATCCTGGCCAGAATGTTAATTTCTGAGCCACAGAAACATGGCACTGTATCCACAAACTCCCCTGCCCAGACTTACCTCCTTCCCTCCCTGGTCCTCATAACCTCCAACAGAAGCTATTCCCCACATGTTCCCCTCAGTCTCTCAGTCCGTGCCCATGACACAGGGCCTGCAGCCCCTGGGAGATAATTTCTTTCTTCCAGTAGAAGGAACAATGTTTCTCTGCTCAGGTTAAGCTATCATAACTCTAGCTGTAGCTCAAAGCTGAGGAGAAGATAAAAAAGATCTTGAAAAACAAAAACAAGAACCCACATTGTTTTGCAAGACATCTGCCCCAGGTGAGAGCAAAGATTTGGGTGCAATGGGTTTGTTTGGCAGATAATCCAGAAAAGGCCAATATGGGACTGGGAAGTGAGCCAAGGAAGGGAAGAAAGGGAGGCATTAGTGACAGGTTCACGCAATTTACCACTCTGGGCATGTTGGACTCCACCTTGCTGAATGTCCAGGAGATGGTGTGGAACATACCTCAAGGGTAAGGATGCCAACAGATCTACTCTCTAGCTTTCACTTTGTTTACAAGGGTGTTGACCCTGAATGCCCCCAAGGCAGCTGAAAGCACAGGCTTGAGCAGACCCACAGATGTTTGGAGTAGACACTAGTAGCACAGATTGGAACTGGTGGATGCTGAAAGATGGTGCAGGTCAGCACATGCATCACTACAGTCTGCAGGCACATTTAACTGAGCTGAGCATGGGACATCCTGGACAGAGGTACACTGGAAGCCACCATGAACCAGGCATTAGGGTAAAAGATAGCAACTGAAGGTCACTCATGATCAGGATGATCAGGTAGCTGAGTACAAAATCTAATAGGAAAGCTGCCCCAGGAGAGGTAAACTGATGGGGAAACAATACTAAAATTACAGAGCATGGTCTCAGGCTACGATGGTGGCCCTGAGCACATAGGTTCTTTGTGTGAGAGGAAGAATGTCATAGAGTCCTCCAAGGAAAAGGGGTAGGAGGGCCTAAACAAGTGTTATATACCCCTAGCATTGCAAAGGATCACCCTGGGCTGGAAGAAAATGGTTAAGCTGATAAACGAGCTTTTAGGAACAGGGTCCACATTTAATCACATCATCTGAGCACATGATTTTGACAGGTCCTATTAGAAAAGAAACCTAGAGGTGGGCATGTTGGCTCATACTTGTAAACCTAGCATTCCATGAGGCTGAGGCAAGAGAATTGTGAGTTCAAGCCTAAGCTGGGCAACTTAGAAGGAACTTATCTCAAAATAAAACATTTTAGAGTTGAGAATCTGGCTCAGTGTGAAGGCCTTGGACTCAATCCCCAGTACCAAGAAAAAAAAAGTACAATAGAAAAGAAACCCAGGGTCCCTCATAACGCAGTTAGAAAATCATTAGAGAATTTGAACAAGCTTTGCAGAGACCAGTTCTGAAACATTTTTGGCTAGAGATGGTAGATTTTTGATTCAAAGAGGAAAAAGGTTAACAACTCAGAGAAGCAAGAATTAACTAATAGAAAAAATGTGATCAATTAAATTAAGATTAGTTACATTTTAAAGATTAATCATATTTACAATACTGGAGCACCAAAAATAGATTAAATTTATTTGAAAACATGTACAAATCTTTCCAACCCATGCTTACAGCTATTCTCCTCAATAAACGTGGTTCTCATTAAAAACAGTAGCACACAGCCCACTGTAATTTGTGAAGAGAAAAACAATTTCCTGTTTTCCATCTAACTCACTAAGTGATTTCTAGTGGTTCCTTTGGGTGGTGTCTTTTTTCAATAGCATTAGGGGTGGGAGAGGAAAGGCTCTGGCTCTCCCAGGACCTCAGATCCCTCGCTGCTGCCTCCCGAGCAGGGATTTGAGTCCCCTGAAAGATGTTTTTAAATTGACTTTTATGAAAACAGTGCATCAGATGAACTGGGAGTAGAAATGAAGACCCGATAAATTGTAAGAGATATAGATATGCAAAGAGAATTATGAGGATTAATTTGAGAAAGCACTCCAGCTGGGGTTAGGGTAAAGAATGGGGAAGGTTACTTTAGTATACTCGGAACTTGGCCCAGGAACAAAAATGCTGGCGCACAGATTGCCTGCTAATGGGTGTCCCTTGACCTCTAGGATCCCTGATGATAAAATCATGCAAATAGAAGCAATGCAATACTTTCCTTGTTTACCACGCACTCTTCACTTACTCTTCACAAAAACTTTTCCATGAGCCAGGTGCTCCTAGACTCATCTTACTATCGGCCAAAGAGCCTGAGTTGCACAGAGGCCGACTGACCAAAGTCCTATGGCTCATACATGGCGCCTTCATCTGACTCCTAACTCCTTGCTCTTGGCCTTGACTCCAGCGCTGTCTACTACACTGGATAGGCAGACTCAAAAGTTGATTTTATTGCGGAGAGTGCAGAGCAGCAGGGTGGGATGCAGCCTTTCCAACTCATCAGCCCTGAGGCTGCTCTAAGCACGGGCAGTGCTCAGCCCTGAGCAGAGTTCCAACCCATCCTGGCGGTGAACTCTCTCACTGCATATGCAGGCCTCTGTGAGAAACCTTATGAGGAGTCAAGGACAAACTGCCTGGCAGGGGCACAATAGCCTCTGCTGCCTTCTCTCCAGGCCTCAGGCTACCTCTCTCCAAGCCATTTACCCCTTCCCAGAGGTACTCTCTTCCCAGAACTTGCAGCAGAGCAAATAGCCATGGAATTTCCTATGAACACATGGGTTTTACTACTCTCTTCCTGCTATGGGGATTTTGAATACATTTATATGGTTCTTGTAAATGCTAAAGATAAAGCATGGAATGCAGCTCTTATCCCCTCCCTCCCTTCCTCCAATTTTTAGTCCTCTTAATACAGGAATGGACCAGACCCCACCCATTAGAGCTGAAATGTGCTACAGCAAATATGAAGGAAAAAAAAAAGTCCCAACCATCTTAGCAATCGCCTCAGTACTCAAGACTTGCCACAGGGAATGAAGAATGTTTTGCATTCTACTTTTAGGTGAAAAATAAATACAAAGAGGCAGGAAAAACAGTTAAACAAAACATTTACTTCTGCTTAGAGAATTTTCTAAAATCAATATCAACTTTTGGGCTTCAGGTTAAAACAATATTGTGAGTTTATGCTTTGAATCATCCTCACTCTCCAGGTCTTATAGTTATACAGGTTTTTCTTTATATTAAAGAGACAGAGCCACAGTGAGAACCAAAATAAACAAACCCAAGGACCAGAATTGGACCAATACAGTGATGAGTGCTGATGTTGTGAGTTTCTAGGGGTGCAGGCGGAGGGGCAGGAGTTCAGGCATGGGAAGACTTTCCTGCAAATAACTGGAGCCATCTGGATGAGGAAGTGATACAGGAGGGGCAGCGCGCAGCTGCACGATAGTGTGCTGGAGTCACAGATGGAGAAGGAAACAGACAGAAAAACCAGAGCCGAGTGAAGCCATTACCAAACAGCATGCTATGGTTTTGATCTACAAAGTTCTCCAAAAGAGTATTTGGAAGGTGGTTGGATTGTGAGGGCACAATACTCCTCCGTGGGTCACTCCATGGATTAGTTCAGAGCTCAGTGTGCTGCCTGGTTGGAGGTGGGTCATAGGATGTGGTATGTGAGAGTGCAGAGTTCTCCTCAGCTCCTCCCTTTTCTCTCAGTGGCCTGGATGCCACAAGTGGCACAGATTTGGCCCCCAAATGTCCCCCACACTGTTTCTGCCTTGGAGCTGGACTACCATGGATAGAAACTGTGAGCCGAAATAAACTTCTCCTCCCTTAAAACTTGTGGGTTTTGAATGCTGGCCCCAGAGAAGGAGAAAAGTCCACACAGAATGGGCATCCTACCCAGAGAACATGAGGGGAGCAACATCAAGACTCAGGAAGAGTGAGGTAAGAGAGGAAACAATTCCCAATCCAGGTGGCTCAACAAACCAAAGTGCTAAAGGACACAGAAAAGGGAGATCTATGAAAATATGCCCACAGATGCCTTTGGGTATATCTAATGAAAGCCATCCCAGAATGAATTAGAACGATAATTATATTTGAGCATTTTAAAATAAATACAATGGAAAGGTCCACCATAGGTATTTGTAGGATGCTATGAAACAAAACTAGAAGGCAAGGAAAAAGGATAGATATGAAAAAGAATTTTTCACATGTCTTGGAAAAAGGGAATACAGTCACTGAAATGCCAGTTTGCTCAGTGCATTATCAGTTCATAGTTCATACATCCAACCCTCCCTTGCACACATGGAATGCCCATAGGATGACACATCAATTTTCATGTGCAGAATGTGAGAAAAAGCTCTGAGAGGGGAGAAGAGGAGAGAAAGAAGATGAGAGGAGAGGAGAGAAGAGGAGAGGGGAGAGGAGGAAGAAAGGAAGGGAGGAGAGAGAGAGGGGAGGAGAGAAGAGAAAAGAAAGAGAAGAGAAGAGAAGAGAAGAGATAAAAATACCAGAGAAAATAAATTTAAATCAGGAAAGGGTTGTTTTGGCTCATAGTTCTAGACATTTCCATCTATGGCTGTTTGTCCTGTTATTTTTAGACCTCTGGTAATGGCAAAACATGCATGGTGGACCAAACCTGCTCACTCTATGGTGTCAGGAAGCCAAGAGAGGGAGGAAGAGAATGGGATGCCATTATCCCCTTCAAGATCTTCCTCCCACTGGTCCCCGCCTCCTAAAATTTCCACCTCCCAGTAGTACTTAGACTGAACACAAGAGCCTTTGCGAGGGAAGAGAAAGAGAAAAAGGAGGAGGAGGATGAAGAAGAAGAGGTAGGAGAAGAAGGTGGGGCAAAGCAGTGCTGGAGAGCAGAGGAAGGGAAGGTAGAGAGCCGAGGCAAGGAGAGAGATGAGGTCATAAGGGTGGTGATACCCAGAGTCTTGCCTCTGCTGTGCTCCACAAGTGGCGCCCCATGGTCCTTTCTACTCAGTGGGGCCAACAATGAGCACTCCGAGGCTGAGGGGAGACAGTGGGCATTGTATGGACAGCGTCTATGACAGGAAGTGCAGCTTGTAAAAGTAGCATTTTAATAATAAAGTGAATGATAGTAGTACCCTAGAGATCACATTTTGTTTTCAAAGTCAGTGTTCTTGAGATATTCTCGTCCCTGCTGGGCCATGTAAACAAATTGTGTCTGACTCCTGCTCGCTGAAGCTCTGCTGAGGACCTACCTGCAAGCGCCTTCCCTTCCCTTTGAGACACTGTCACTCTGCAGGCCTCTGGTGACAGAGTCAGATGGCCACCCTGATGTCTCATCTGCTCACTTGACAGGAGAAAAATGTTTCAGCATGACTTAATCCTTTTACTCTCTAGGGTTTTCCCTCTGAGTGCTTCCTCTTAACTCAATAAAAACTTATCAGCATTGGTAGATGTCTGTGTCTGCTGCAGCCTGAGAATTTGCCCAGCCAGGTCTGCACCCACCATCTGATAGGAGAGGCCTGTGTCTGCTCCATTTGCCCTGCTCAGGGGACAGCATGCAGTGGCTGACTGTGGTGAAGGGCTTATTTCCAGTAGCCGGTACCCTCTCCCCACAGGAAAATAGGAGCCCCGATTAAATAAAACACAGCAGAATTCAATTTTACAACATCAAGAGGACCAGAAACACCTGTGCACTTTGCCTCGGGCAGTGGCGGTGACCCACAGTGGGCTAAAAGGGAGAATTCCATCTGCCGAGGTGGCCGTGCTGTGGAAGACGAAGGGAGGCCTTATAAAGGAACCCGACAAGTCTCTCCTTTATTTACTTACTTGCAACTTTTCAGCAGCCAGGGTCATAGATGTTAGTATTTCGCCACATTAGCATTGAGTCTATCAATCTGTCTAAAAAATAAAATGTTACAGATATTACTAAAGCCCACTTCCAAATACCGCCCTCCCGCTTCCTCTCCACAGAGACAGCTATCTTCAAATTAGCATGTATGCCTTATTTTACTACCTATCCATCAGGTATCCACCAGCTATAAACTATTATATGCATCAAAGCTTACAGAAATGGTATCAATATCCATTTACCTCTTGGGTTTTTAACACTAATATTATATATTTGAGATTTCCTTCATTTACTTTGGTTGAAAGTAGTTATAAAGTGGCAGTATTTTAACTATTGGGAAAATCACAAACAGTTGTAAGATAGATAATAAAAAAGTAAAATGTATGCTATGATATATATGACATGTTGTACAGGAAAAGCATGTGATGCCCCTGACACCAGCTGACAATTAAGGAATGAACACGCGTGTGCGAGGGTGAAGAGGTAGGCATCTTAGACAGACCATGTGGTTTCGGGTTAGCAGGGGCAGCTTGTCAGCCCTGGGAGAATGGCAGCTCCATTATGCAGCGGTCTGGCTCTAACGTTCCTCCTTACTCACACTCCTCTGGGAACTCCCTGAGTCATAAGTAGGCGCATTTTCAACCACGCCTTTCATCTAGCTTCCCAGCTGAGCAGATCAACACGCACTCCGGCCAGGGAGCACGAAGACCTTCGTTTCCCCCGCACGCTTGCCACTCCTTAGCAGACTTTCCAAGTTTGCCTTTCAGGGGAGGTGTCTGTGTAACTTGTCCTTGTTTTCTACTTCTAGTCCCCCGATCATTATCATTGCTGCTGTATCTGTCTTAGCTATGTAGGTTTCCTGTTGAGAACTGTTTGTTCATATCTTTGCTCATTTTTCTATAGGGTTGTTAGTCTTGGTTGTATT
>NW_004524717.1:5083085-5084449 GCF_000260255.1 Octodon degus
AAATGCAAATTGAAACAACATTGAGATAGCATCTCACCCCAGAAAGAATGGCTATCATAAAGAAATCAACCAAGAACAAATGTTGGAGAGGCTGTGGGGAAAAAGGAACCCTTTTCCACTGCTGGTGGGAATGTAGACTGGTGCAACCGTTATGGAAATCAGTGTGGAGAATCCTTAGAAAATGTGGACTGTAAGTTCCATTACAACCAGCTATTCCTCTACTGGGAATTTTCCCGGAGGATCTGAAAACATCATATCATAAAGATATATGTGTGCCTATGTTTATAGCAGCACAATTTGTGATAGCCAAATCTTCGAAACAACGAAGATGTCCATCACCTGAAGAATGGCTGAGAAAGATGTGGTATTTTTATACCATGGAGTATTACTCAGCTATAAAGAATGATAAACTCGAAGTCTTTATATTGAAGTGGATGCCTTTGAAGATATACTCATAAGTAAAATAAACCAGACACACATGTGTAAATATCATATATTTTCCCTAATATAAGTCTCAAAAGAAAAAATACAAATAGAAAGGTATAATACAACTAAAAGGAAAGTAAGAACTTGAGGACTAGACAATTAAAAGAGAGCAAGGAGAAGAGCTAGGAAACATGACAGAGGCAAGCCATACAGTTATATGTACAAGATGGGTAAGGAAACGATCCTGAGAATCTTCAGAAGATTTTTGAATCTTGCAGTTATTTGGAATGATTCTCACCCTGACTAACTATATATACAGACACCTGTGAACTAAGCGACAGCACTGAAGATGGCAATTTATAATAGTAGGTTCATGCTTGGAGTGCCTGTCATTCTGGCCTTCTTAATATGGGCTGCTTGTCATGACATGCCAGTGGCTGCCATGCTGTCTCTTGGGTAGATGATTATTCAAAAAGAAGTGGGTGGTGAATGAAGGCAGAGAACAGGAAAAGGAATGTTGCGGGACTGTCTTCCTACAAGGTTGTATATGGTTAGATTTCTTGACTTATGTGTAAACATAAGAATTATATAATTATTTATGCTTATTTTTAAAATATGTTTTAATTTCTTAAATTTTTTTCATCATATTCTATAGGGACTTAAAGTTCAACATATCAATACTTGATGAAAAATATTCCATGTTATGCCTAAGTTGTTTGATATTCAGACAGATAGTGAGGTTAAGCTTAACAGCCTAGGTTGTATGGTAATAGCAATAAGCTTCTCTTCTGGAGAGTTAACAACCTAAGTTTGCAGACCAAAATTAGAGAAAAAGTAGGGCCACAAGGCAAAACAACATTTTGACCCTAGCCTTCCAAGGTCAATTAAGACTCAGGATATATGAGGTCTTGTACTGTAGCGTCATGTAACTCGGTAAT
>NW_004524717.1:5085769-5100286 GCF_000260255.1 Octodon degus
CAATTATTGTGGTGACAAGTTCAGATTTATCTTCACTACTTCATATTATATTTTGTTTTTGCTCTACTTTTCTTTGTTTCTGTTTCTCTTTGTTTGCCTTCTTTTTAGATTAGTAAGACTTTCATTAATCCTTTTGCTCTGGATCAGTGGTTTAGAAATTATATATCCTAATCTGACTAGCATAGGATTTACTTTTTAAATGCTTGTCATGTTAATTGAATGAGGCCTAAAGTTAATTGATAGCTTGAACTTCCACTGGGATACACAAGTGTTTTTAAACTCCTTGACTTGTCTAGCCTTGTCCCGTGTTACAGATCTCTGTGATAGTGGGATCTATTTCAAACCATCCTTTTTTCATAGTTCCCAAATAAATCAGTTATCGTAATTATCTTACATTATGTTGAGACCACCCTTGTGTTTTCAGATTTATTTTTCAACATTGGTTCTTCCACCTTTGTTCAACTTAAATACATTTTTATACATTATATACATTTTTGTTATCTGTGAAAAGCAAACTGTTTATTCTAGATGCTCTGTATTTTTTTCCCTGCATCTTGATTGAGATTAAAACACTAAGAAGATATTAACATATTTCTTCTCATCTCTATGGTGTATATTGAGAAATCTGTTGTCAGTCTTATAATCATTTGTAATTGTTTCTGTGTTGTTGTTTTAATTTTTACAAGAGGGTCTCACTTCGTATCCCAGGCTAGCTTAGAATTCACCACAGTTCTTCTACCTCAACTTCCTCACTGCTGGAATCATAGATGTGTGCCACCATCCTGACTTAATCACTGTTATTTTATGTGTGATCTCTTTTCTCTTTTTGCTATGCAAAATTTCTCTTTCTACTGAATGCTTAGTAGTTCCACTAGGAACTATTTAGATAAACACCTGTGCTGCTCAAGAATCCCTAGGATTCTTCCATTTACAGGTTCACATCTTTAATCAGTTCAGAATCATCATCTACTTTTCTTTGAATACCTTTTCTATTCCCATTTTGCCTATTACATTAGATTTAATAATGCAACCTTATTAGATTTGTGAAGTACACAACTTTTCTTGATCTTGAACACCTTCATATTTTTCATCCAGTCTCTGCTACACTCTAGATCTCATCTAGTCTGAAGTTGTTGATTATGTCTTCAAATGAGCTATTAGGCTACATACTCCATCCATTGAGTTTTCCATTCATTGACTACATTTCTCACAGCTAGAAGGCTTACTTAGTTATTTTGGAACCTCGATTTCTTTGTACAGAATGTCTTCATTTTTCCTTAGGGTTTTCATGATTTCTAGTCTTAAGCACTTTTAACATACCCTCCCCCATGTGCATTTATTACCTCAAGTTCATAGCACTTGAGGGCTGGAGAGATGGCTCAGTGGAATAAGCGCTTCCTTGGCAAGTGCAACGGCCTGAGTTCAATCCCTGGTTCCGCCAAAAAAGAAAGAAAGAAAGAAAAGAAAAGTTCATAGCACTTGAATCGTACTTTTGTTGTGTCTGTCTATTCTTGGTCATACTGCTTATTTCATTATATTTTTAAATGTTTCCTAAAAATCATGAGCTCCTCTTTAATGGGATCGATTTGCTGAGAAAATACAGTGAGTCTATGTTACTGGAGCATCACTATGGAGCGATGTGGGATTTCAGGCATTCTGAGGATATCCACTTTGGGACAGACTGTAATGTTTATTTCTCTGTGAGAAGTTTCCTGATCCATGTAGATATTTGCTTGTTTTCTTAACAGATTAAAGACATGTTTTGGATCTAAAACCCTAGGGCAAGCCTGGGGCTCAATTTTCTCTAGGGAATCTTTTCCTCTCAACTCAAACTGAGACAGCTTCCTTGTCTTCTCTCTGTGCCAACAGACAGATTTTTTCTAATCCCCTTTCTACTGTGACCCAACTCTTCAAAAATTCCCAGCTTGTACTTAGAGTTCCAATACCTTGTCCCTTGTTCCTGAATGGGTGTTAAAACCCAAGTCCCTCCATTTACAGAGTCCAAAAATAAACTTCCAGATCATCCCTAGACATATGGCTCTGATATTCCACCTCATCATTTCTGGTACTTATGATCTCAGCTATGGAATTTTTAAGAGTTTTAGGTGTCCAGAATTTCTGTGAGTTTGCGGCAGGAGAGACTTCAAGTTTCTTATCCATCATCTTTCTGGAACTAGAAATCTCTCCATTTGCTCATGTGGCCACCTCCCAAGAAATATAATTTGAGAGTAATCTGTAACTATTTATACAGCTCCAAAACACATTAGTTGAATTGAAATATTTGGCCAATTACCCAGATGTCTTTGTCCACATTGTACCAAATATCCAGATGTGTGTGTCCAATTTATAAGCTCTTTCAAAATATAATAAACTGAAATTATTAAGCACATTGCTATTTTAAAAATTTAAAGATCCTGTTTATATAATACTGTCTTTTAATCACTGAGATTCATTACAGTAGAGTATGTAACTTTTATTTTATCATGTGGACTTGTAATTTTGCAGTTTTCTTCCTCTTTGTTACTGTTTAGTGTTTAACTGCTTCACAGGGAACTATCTTTCCACAAGCTAGTAAAAGTCAACAAGTATTTATTGAATTCCTCTATGAGGATGAAAAGAATGAAAACCTCCCTCTGCCCTCAGGGATAGTAAAATCTAGTTATATTTATTTATTCCTTCCCTCCATCAGGATTTTTTCTTATTGCACACACACCATGTTCCTGGGGAAACAACAATGAACAAAACACAGTCCTTTTCTCTGAAGTAGACCATTTTGTGGGACCCAGATGAAAATGTTAATCAGGGGCTGGCTGTGTAGCTCAGTGGTACAGCACTAGCTTAGCATGCTGGAGGCTCTTGGCTTGATATACAGTACCACAAAAGAAAAGAAATTGTATAAATAAAAATATATATTACAAATCCTAATAGATTTAATGGAAAAAAGCACAACACTGTGATAGAGCAGCAGACAGTCTTATTTAGTTTGGTGGAAATCAAGGAAGACCTTTCTCAGGAACTACCTAAGCTATGATCTAAAGGCCATACTCAAAGGATGAGGAGAAGACCACTCCAGACAAGGAACTATAGTCACGTATGTGGGAGGCCAGAGTACAAAGCTAGCAGGTGTAAGGAACATGGATTAACAGTGTAGCTGTTAGAGTGCCAGCTGGAAAAGCAAGCGTCAGAGTATGTCTGAGCAAGACAACGTGCAATTTTGGATGTTATCCTAAGTGCAACAAACTACCACCAAGAGCTGCAGCTGGGGAATGGCGTGAAAAGAGATCTGGCTTCTGGGTGGAGAGGGTTGGGAAAGGTGACTACAAGGAAGAGAGGGGTGAACTGAGCTGCTGAGCTAGCCAGAGGATGAGTAGGGTAGACTCAGGAGGTGACAGTGGAGATAATGGGAATTGGATGAGCATGAGATATGTTCTGGAGGTGCAATCGGTGGAATTTGGTGGTGGATATGAACAATGAAGAAGAATCAAGGTTGACTCTGGTAAACCTAACTTGGTATATGGAGGTAACCTTTACTCAAATAGGGGAAGAGCTACCTAGTTTATCAAAATTAGTTCATTAGTTGATTTTTGGACATAATTTGGGGCTGGAATATATGGGGAGAATCCTGATGAGGTTCAGTCCTTGGATAATGGAGACAGAGAGAAAGAGAGAGAAAGAGAAAGAGAGAAGCTACTTATGTCTGAGACCCACCCTATGCAAGAGGTGTTTAAAATATATAGTGAATGGTTACATTTTTAAATTTTTAATACAGTAAAAGATACATTGTCATTAATCCATCTCAAAATATCCTTCCTCACTTTAAACACAACTATTTCATCATTCTTGCCAATTTCTGAAGCAGTTCTGGAAGTCCACTTTCATATCTTTACAAGACATAGTCAAAAACACCATGAATGCTTCTTCTAAGTATGATACAGTAGAAAAGCATCCTGTTCTGGCTCATCCCCAAAGACAAGATGACCAGGAAAGATCAATGTTTTGTGTCGGTTCAGGACATCAAGGTAGCCATAATAGCACAACTACAGACACTCAGGAAAAGAGGACTTCTAGAACTGCTTCAGAGTGCGGGAAGAAAAATGGGATGAGTTCAAAGCAAGCAGAAGTGTCCTAAAGGGAGATTAATGGCAATGTGGCTTTTACTTTAACCCATTTAAAACTTTTAAGGCCATTATATATTTTCTACCCTAACTAATACAAAAACAAGTGAGCAGCGGTTGTCAGAAGACAAAGGATACCAAGTGTAAGGGCAGTTCGTGTCTGAAAGAACTAGAAAGTAAAATTTGATGAGAAGGGATGAGTAGATTTCTTTTGCCTGTCAATTTCTGAGAGCACCCTCCTTACCTTTCTGCCTCTGTGCTCCACCCACAAGGCCATAGAGGAGCTGCCATCAAGCACCCACTGTCCATCCATAGCATGAGAGCTGTGGCAGCCCTCAGAACCCCTCAAAAATAACTGTTTGCATAGGTCACAGACATGTTCTTAGGAAGAGATTGAAATTGGCCTTCAGAAAACAGCAGAGGTGAGAGTGGAAGCAGATCGCATGGTGCTCAAGGCCACCTCACCATTGTCCTTCCTGCAGCCTGAGAACATGAAATTCCTGAATGTATTGCTCCCCTCAACCCTAAGCTCATTCTCGAGGGTATTTCTTGCCACCAAGAGTTTGGCCACACAGTACAAAATGACACCAAGAAGCAGCAAGTTTGGGTCTGAAAGGCAGAGTAACCCCCACCAGAAACAAGACAGACATCCCATACCTCAACAACTTTGAAACCTCTAGCTTTTGCAGGTTAATAAGTTATGGCTGATCCCATTAACATTATTTTGAAGTGACATCAAAACCTTTTTTCCTTAAAACGTCAAGGATGAACTCTTGTCAAAACCAACACATAAAGACCTGCTGATCTGAGCCAGTATGAAAGCCTTCCAAGAACAGAGGAGTGGAGATGTGTTAGTCAAGTGAGCTCAAGGCTTTGATCCTCAGGCTGGAGGTCTGGCTGCTATGAGCCCACAAAGGGAACTAATTGTTTCAGTTTACCGTGTGATGAAGGTAAGAAGATGGTGGAACACCACATCCCTTGCCAAAGAAGTGACAAGAAAGCATTTCCAGGCTCTGTCTTTCATTCTCTTCTTGTGTTTTGATGCCTTATTTGGATTGCAAATGTGCATACACAACAAAGGGTCCCCACAGCTGAGATGTCCGGAGGCATCTGTTATTCCAGTTCACTTTTATGAAGAAGCCATAATAACTCTGGCTCATATTTAGTGTTTTTGAAAGCAGATTTCCTACATGTGGGACTCCATTGGCCAGTTCAGGCTTCCTGAATTCATAACACACTCAAGGAGCAGACACAGAAGCCAGACCTCTTTGCAGGGTTGCACTATAGGGGTGCCAGATATATATAGTGTTGAAGCAAGTTCCCCTTTCTGAACCGACACAGCACCTCAATGATTTAGCAACTTGGATTTTTATGCCACTTCAAAATGATATTAGTTTAATCAGCCACAATTTACTAGTGAGCAAAAGCTAGAGATTTCAAAGTTGCTGAAACAAATAAGAATGGACTGCAGTATTTGAGGGATGTGGGGTATGTGCCTTGCTCCTTGTGAGACTTAATAATTTGGAAAATATTCATGAGATAGTATATAAAAGAGTCAGATGATATAAAACTGTGTACAGAGCAAGCACATTTGTATAAACAAATGCATCTGTCTAAGCATGTGTGGCCCATGTGTTTGTGTACATGTGTGTGCAGACATTAGAAAGATTCCCAAGGTGATGCACACTGAAATGTTAAACAATGGTTATGATACAGCACATGGGGTGGCGAGAGGGGTAAAGGGTGATTTTGTTTCTTTTTCATTCTCATTTTTCTACAATGCATAGATGTGACTTGGATAATTGTTTAAAGTTGTGTTGTAAAGACACATCTGGCAGGTTTCTTATAAACAAGCATCAAAAGCTCATGTCGTAGGGCTTTATGTGGCTTGGTCTTTTGTTTCTGTTGTTGCTGTTTCACAACGGGAGGATGAGGAGATGTGGATGTGGTGTTCAGTGCTGCACAGCCGTACCGCTGTGTACCAGTGGGCATGCGGTGCCCTGTGTCTGATGACACGTTACCCACAGAAAGGATGGTTCTCTGGGTTCTCATTCTAACTTTGCTAACCTTAAATCAACCCACAAGATAATAGGCGGCTAGTACTGGGGCACATAATTCCTCCATAATCAGGCTTTTCTACTCAGTCTGGATAACTATATGCTCGTTACTTGTTTCCTGAGGTTTCATAGAAACCATTTAATCACAGTGCTCCAGCAGACCACCCCTCAGCCCAGCAGATGGAATCCCCAATTAAGCTAAGATGCTGTTTTGTACGCTACATACTGAGTATTGGCTCCTAAGTGGCTTTACCTGCCCTCATTCGACCTATCGGTTCTGTCCTAGGACTCTCAGAACTAAAGGGGGAAAACCTTCAATGGGCTTCTCGCTTGGCTGCTCTTATCCTAATGGAGACACATACACATAACCATTGCCTACGTGACTCTTCATACATACAAATACGAACTTTGGTGTAAGTCTCAGTTGGGTAGCTTTAGCTGCATCTTATGTGTCACAATGATCCGGGGGAGGGGGGAGGTAATGTTAGCCTCCATTTTACAGATAGGGAAACTGAGGCTCACCAAAGCTGAGGCACTTGCTTAAGTTCATGCAGAGAGGAAATGAAAGCTGGAAACTGAATTCACATTTACCGGGGTTTATGATTTATTTTTTTGTCTGTGTTTTAATCTCCTGCTGGTTTATTTCCATTGTTCCTACAAGCCTATAACTCTAGGAGATGTGTACATCTTATGTATCTGCCATGCTGGCCCTGCCCCCAGGGTGCACTGAGACAGAGATTGAGACTGGGCATTGTGGCACACACACCTGTAATCCCAGTACTTGGGAGGCTGTAAACAGGAGAATCACTATGAGTCTGATCTAGTAGTGAGACCCAGAATACCCTGTAGACCCTTCCCTAAAATAAATAAATAAAAGAACTTACGTCACCACGTTGTCCGGGGCAACCGTGGTTTTCATCCCCAGCAGACTCTTCCAAGAAACAGGCCAGATTCTTTCCTCTTGCACTTTCCTCTTTCCACAGATACACACACAGACATACAGGCACATGTGAGCACACAGTCTTCACAAAATAGTATCTTGCATGTAACAGAGCTACATGGGAACTCAGACCCTGCTAGGGCCTCAGGAGACCATGTACCGGGTAACAGCTTAGGCGGCCACCCTGGTTTGCAATGAAGTAAGAGATCTCCTCCCAGAGTCTGTGTGGATCCCAGTCCCTTCCCCCTAGGATGGTTGCTGAAGGGCTTCTCGTCTTTTCTAATTCTTGCAAAGGCAACTGAACCTGCCATGGAGACCTGGGACTGCAGCTATTTTGAAGGGAGCCCAGAGAATGCAAGTGACTTACTTGGCTTCCCTGATCCTACGTACCTTAGTTTCCTGGGACAGTGAATTTTGATAGAACACAGCCTGTGATCCATGCACCATGCTAATGTGACTTCTTTGTAGCTGCCGGCCATAGCTGCCAATCTGCAGGGCCCAGCTCGGCCTGTGGAGGAACCACGACCATGAAGAACAGAGCAGGGGGCAGAGAAGGCAAAGGGGGAGTCCCGGGGAAGCAGGTTCCTCACATGAAGAGTGGGGATGCACGTAGATAATTGTGTGGATGCACCCAGCCCTGGCCTGACTTAGACTGAATCTGTTGTGATTTTTGATACTTAATATCAAGCTTAGCACCCAAATGTTAACCCGGCCAGCTGCCCCCCTGCCACCAGGTTTGCTTGTACAAATAACTCATGTTCCACTGGAAGGAGGAGTGAGCTAACATAGGCCATTGTTCAGATGGCAATTACTGTAATGAGGGAAAGCTAAGTGCTGAGAAGGCTGATCCAGCTGCTCTGTTGATAAAGCGTAATAAAGGTGCCACCGAGAAGCCAGCCAGAGTTAATTTGCACTTTTCTCCACAGGCCTGAGGGTGCCTACACCACAACTGCCCTCATAACTAAACAGGACTAATCACTCGTGCTAATTATCCAGCTCAGGGTCAGACCCCAAGGCTGGTTAAAGACTGTAAAGGCTAAGCCCAGTGATTCTTCATACAGTGTTGCAGAGAGGTGAAATTTGGACGTGTAAAGCCTTCTACTTGGTTCTCACACCTTTCAGAGACAGTAACCCAGCACAATGAAACTAGTTCCATCCTTGAGCTCCACAACTTCCCCACTTTTCCCTTCTTGTCTCCTAAGATCCCTCTAGTCCCAGATACTTGTCCTTGCTCTCCTTCTTTCTACATAAAACATACCAGCGGTGAAAAAGTTAGCAAAAATAAGTTAATAAATTAATTATTAACAAAGCAAAAGGTTCCACATTGTATTATGATTCCATTTGTGTAATAAGATCCTGAAAAAGGCAAAGTTATAGGGTCAGAGGATAGATCAGTGGTTGTTGGGGTGAAGCTGGAAAAGCTGACCAGAAAGGGGTGACAAGAGAGAATTTGAGGGGATGACAGTGGTCTTCCATGTATGACAGCAGTGATGGGTGTGCAGCTATACTGTGTACTTGTGAAATTGTATGCCTGTACACCACAAATAGTCCAATTTTCTCTATTTTACTGTGCGAAAATTAGAAAGAAATGTAAAAAAGACCTTGCTCTTGTTCTTTTTGAGAATTTTCTTTGTTAATTTGCCTTTATTACTAGAAATTCCTAAGATATCTTTCTCAACAAAGAACATCTTTGAAATGCTGACCGAATGAGGGGCCAAGGAAACATTTGCCAGTGTCACTAATCTGTAATAAATGTTCTGTATCTATTGTTTTTGAAATGATTAAGCAGGTGTGCATTTTTCCCCCATGGGAATGTTAAGCTGGTGCCTACAGCGGAGCATACCGAAGACTGGAACAATTTTCCAGTGAGATCAGGCAAGTCCTAATCTTCATGTCGCCAAAATACGTGGCTGTGAAATGGAAAGTTCAGTCGGTGACCCAGCTGTTTTGTCTCTGTGCGTCCCCCCAGTCTCTGGGACTGTCCAGGGGCAGATCATGCAGCTGGTGCCAGAAGACACCGTCATAGCTGGCAACTTTGTCCCATAACACATGTTCTCGGCACTTCCTCTGCTCTCTGTACTGGGCAGGTCCAGCCTGAAGTTCTTTGTCATCTAATTTCAAGAAGCATTTGCTTAAAAAATGACAAATCAGAGACTTTATGATGCATTATAACACGCATCTTTCTTCTCTTCTGGGGTTGGGCAGTATTAGCCACTCCTCAAAAAGGCTGTTGTAAAATGGCTACCCTGAATGTCACCAAGGTCATTTGTTGTCACAATAACCTAAAATCTTAACATTTCCAAAATATTCATGCCAGAACTGATAGACAGTTTTGCATTCATTTATAATGTGAAGTACTTAATCAACAAGTTGAATATTTTTTTGAGTTCACATGTCTGATAACATCTGTGTAGTTTTCTACCACGTAAGTGAGAGTTGTCTGATTAGGGCTCACAGACATAGGCGAGAAAGCAGGGCTTATCCACACACTTTTTTTTTTCTTATTGAGAGAATGGTAACATGATAAAATTAGATCTGAAGAAGCTTGCATGTTATCCCCATAAAATTATATCCATAGCTTTGTTGCAGAAGCAAAAGGGGAGAAAGAGTCTTAGAGAGAAAGGTGTATGTGGGCTCACCTAGCGGGGGGGAAAGGGAAGCATCCCAGAGGGAAACTCTTAAGCCCACAGACTCAGATTCAGGCAACAGAAGCCTTACAGGTGATTCTAATCAGCTTTGCTTGATTATAAGGACAAGAGAACCCTCACAGTTACAAAAAATGAAATAAAATTGGGAGTTTATTGAAAAAATAACATAAATTGGATCTGAAATGTGAAAGTAACAAGAAACCAAGATGGTTATGGAGACCAGCAGTTTAATTTGTCTCTCTTTGGCCTGGCAATCCCAACACTCCAGAGCCTGAGGCAGGAGGATCACTGAAAGTTTCAGGCCAGCCTAGGCTACATAGTGAGTTCAAAGCCAATCTGAAATACACAGCAAGTCCCTGTCAGAAACAAAACGAAACAGAACAGAAAAAAGCAAAACGAAACAGTAACTTCTTTGTTTTCGATGCTTCATAATTTTAATTTGTTCCTGACTCATGACTTCTTTAGTCTTGTCTTACTCTGGTCTAAACCCTTGCAAAGCTACTGGTTTTCTAGTTAAAAACTCAGAGAGTAAATTTGATTGGTTCAGCTCTTTTCTCCCTGCCAGGCCACAAAATTTGTCACCACCAGCCTGTGAATTGGCAAGTCACCAAGCAATAAAGGTCAACGCAAATAGCCTTCTTGATATCTGGGGCTCTGTGTGGGGCATTCCCCACAGGAAGTTAGACTGTAGTATGAGATTTCTGTGCCCTAATAGTGGAGTCTCCTTTATAACAGGGATTTCAAACTTAGTTGTCTATGGTAGCCAGGAGTACAGGAGGATGAGTTAAGTCTGATCAATAGCATATATTGGCTAAGTGGAGAAGATTTTGAGAGTCTGAAAACAGCCTGGTAAAAGGGGAGCAAGAAAATTAGCTATGGTAGACTGGTTGACACAAGAAAATGAAGCCAAGTATACATAGATTTTTAATTTTTTAGTAGAAGCCAGAAATCTGCTCTTTTAGGGCAGATAACATTTTCTGAAATGTTAAGGCTCAGACTTTTTTGAGAAGGTGGGGCCATCAGAGTATCCCACTGTCTCCTCCAGCTTTCAACCACCTGGATGAGCCTCCACCCCTTGCCTGTCCTGAGCACACAGCAGGGAGGAAGACATCACCAGCTTTAAAAGAAGCCAGTTCTTATCACTTACAATTCCTTCATGACGACAGAAATTGGATTCAACCCCTACCATAGAAAAATGACATAACACAGCATGGTATAAAATTCTTTCATGATGATGGAATGGGGGATAACCAGAGTGGCAGTGCATGCTTAGCATATGCAAGGCCTTGGGTTCAATCTCTACCATTAATACATGACATAGCCTAGCATTAAATTCCTTCATGTATTGGAATCTAAATCCATCTCCCCACAGGCTGTCCCTTACAATCAAGGGCAAGAGTCAAAAACCTCTTCCCTCCCCCAGAAGCCACATGCATACTTGAGGAGAATTCCCACAGCACACTTCCATCTTCTCATTCCATTTCTCCAGAAGTCCTTCATGAGATTTGTTCCTTTTGCCATCCTGGGAACCCTGGTGGGTGTTAATGCCTCACTTGGATTGCAGTAGTTAAAGTCTGGCTCAGCCTGTTTGGGCTGCCACAGTACAACATTTTAGGCTCAGTCATTTATCAAAAACAGTTCTCAGAGTTCTGAGGGCTTACAAGTCCACAGGTGCCAGCAGATTTGGTATCTCGAGAGGACTTTGTCTGCTTCATAGATGGCAACTTACTGAATACCCACAAGTCAGAAGGGGAAGACGAGTACCTTCAGAATTGCTGCTACAAGGCCACTAACTTCATTTGTGAGAGCAGAATCCACCTGTCAATCATTCCCCACCAGACACCATCTCTTAGTAGTGCAACCACCATTGGGCATGGCGGGGCACATTCAGACCATGGCATTTTCTGAGGAACTGAGTACAGCATGATTACAGGACTTTTCCATCTTGAGATAGTATACTTCTATTGGTATAAAATGTTTATTTTAGATGACAAGTTCATACCACTGACTTGTACTGCGTTGAAATAAACTGGGCTTATTTTTAAATCTCCATTTTTGTTGGGTTCTTAAGACCTAAGCAAATACCTTGCCCCTACCAAATCTCATCTGTAGTCTTTTACTAGACCCACCAGCATCTCTGCCAGACTCCTCTGTCCTTGCTGCTGCTATCCAACATATTAATTTGCCCTAAATTTCACCTTTGCTCTCTCAAGTATTTTGATACTTTTTCTCTTTCTATGTCTGGTCCTGAAATTTTCTCTGTTTTCCTTGGGATGTTTGGAATTTATATCTGGAAACTCCAGGGCACATAACTAGATGTGCTCTGTACTCTTCTTCCTAGCTGTTGCAGAATATCAGACAAGTGGACCATTTTCTTCTCAGTTCCTCATCACTTCTGCATCTCCAATCAACAGCTCTTTGTTGAACTGAATTAGGTCCCAGCAATAGTTTCTGTCCTTGCTCCTTCTGGCTTCTGAGAATTAAAAGGGTCAGCATGATCTGTTTCCAGCTAGGAGGGAACGGATGATATCAGATTAATTTCCCACTGAGAACAACTATGAAAGCTGGATAACACACAAAGGCTGACTGTTGGAAGGCATTAGAGAGCAACTAAGGCAGCCAGAGCCCCGAAGGGGCCAAGATCCCGAAGACACAGGAAGTACATTGAAATATGCCTCCTATTTACTGCACGATTTGCCCTTGAGGCATCTCTGACTTGTGGGTTGACCATATACAGATCTAATGCCACAGACTGGGTTCCTGGGAACAGAGACCCGGCAGTACAGTTTATACGGGAATGATTTTAGGATCAACTTCTGTCAGGGGGGGGGGGTTTGCCGTGGGCCCAGCCTCTGCTGTCCCTACAGGAAGATCTGGGGTTAGGCAAACCCTTTGAAGTTCTCATGAATCACTACACAGAATGGTCTGTATACTCCCAGATTGAGAAAGACCTGGGTAGAGTCAGTTCTTGGGAAGGAGGCAGAAAAGGGTTCAGCAGTTTTCTTCAGCAGAGGAAATCCCCAAAGAGAATTGGCAATTGGCAATCCCTGGGCATTGGGGAATCAGGTTTTTCATTCCTAAAGGGAGACCTAGCATCATTGTGTCATCACACCTCAGGGCTGAGCAACAGAATTCGGTGTTAAGGTTTTGATTTGGGGTGCCCCCTTCAAAGCTCTATGTGTCTGGAGGCTGCCTGGGCCACAGAGGGTACACTCATCCGTGGAGCTGATGAGATCATAGCTGACTTGCTGTCAGGAGGTAGGCCTGGCTGGAGATAGATTCCGTGAGCCTGAGCATGTTCTCTTCTCTCATTTATCCCTTCTCTTCATTTCCTGGCTGACAGGTAGTGAGCAGCTCTCCTACCCAGGCCCTCCCATTGTGCCCTTTCTGCCTTGAAGCTTACCAGCTATAGACTGCATCTTCTAAAAGCCAGGGGCTAAAAGAAACCTGTCCTCCCTTAAATTGTGGATGTGGCATATTTTGTTTCAGTAACCAGCATGTGACTAAGACATTAGAATTCTAGAGAAATAAAACAGACAAGTGAAAGAGAGTGGGAATTGACTCAAGAGATTATGGAGGTCAAGAACCCCATAATCTCCTGTCTGTGAGATGGAGACCCAGGAGCGCCAGACTCAGACTGAGTCTTTTGAGCTAGAGGCTTGAGGACCAGGCACACTGATATCTGAAGGCAGAAGACAGATAACTCAGCTCAAGCACAGAGCTCTTCCATCTCTCTGTTCTTTTATTGATTTATCTCTCCTTCAGGTCATATACCTACCTTCTGCTGTGTGCTGTCACTGCTTAACTACCAGAATGAGTTACTTAAATCTATTACTGTGTTCTTCAGTTTCTTGGTAAAATTCCTCATTTTAGCCATTTTTTCTAGTGAATTCCAGTTCTCTCATTAAATACTACATATAATTCACTCTTTTCTTAAACCATTAATCATTGTTATTTAAATTGCCTTATCTGTTAACACTAATACCTAGATTACCTCTGTGATTTCATTTTACTCTCCTTCTGCCTCCTGTTCTGTTCTGGGCCTCAGTAGATCAGGAGATGGCCTCTCACATGAAAATAAATATTCACTCAATTTTTTGATTCAAATTTTAGGCTCTTTTAGAAATAACCTCACAACAGCAATATAGTTCAGTGGTACAGTGTCTGCCTGGCACATGTAATGTCCTGAATTCAATTCCTAGTACAAAAAAGAAAAAAAAAATCCAAGCCAGAAATACCCTCACATACATACCCAGAAATGTTTTACTGGCTTACCCTGCCTCCCTTAGCCCAAACATAAATTTAACCTTCACAGAAACCAAAAAAAAATAGTCACAAAGATATTAAAAATCAAGTCAGCAGTAGTCTTATAAGGGGCACCTGAGAAACACAAATTAAAATTCAGAACGCAATAAGAAGGAAAGACTGACAAACACTCAAACTTTTAGTTGAGATCTTAGAAATCTATCCATTAGGGATAAGAGAAAAACTTGAGTGGATAACCAGTTTTTTCTCAGATCAAGTAATCAGCAAATTTTTAAAAAGTCATTAGCAAATGCTACAGAAAGTAGAAATCACAGGCCCAGGATGTGCCAGATCCTGAATAGACTCAGAGCACAGGCCCGGCGAGTGAGTGAGACAACCCAGGGCTCACTACACCCTCATTAAACCCAGAGTGCAGGCCCAGTATGGAACCCTTCAGCAGAACTCCCTGCAAAAGGGCTAGAGGCAAGACCCACTCAGCTGATTCAGGAGAG
>NW_004524717.1:5111146-5114421 GCF_000260255.1 Octodon degus
GGGTAAAATTGCTATGTTGAGTGCATAATTACTGTATCCAATTTTCTGTCTTGTTTTAGATTGTGTTCTATAACCACAAGTCTAGTGTATATGGTTAATGTGGCAAGATAATAGTTACCACACTTTGTCATTTTCTAGGCTGTATTTGATGCCATTATTGCTAATTGCACTACTTTAGCCAACCAGATGTAATTATTCTAATAAGTCGTTATTCATGGTATGCCAAGACAAAGATTGCCTGAGGGTCATAAACCATACTAAAGGCCAGCAGCAAAAAACCAAGAGCTAGGCAAAAGAGGCAGCATCTTCTCATCCCCAATAAATTGAAAAGATAGGATTTTGGCAGACTCATAACCCAAAAGATATCTGGGAGATATCTCAGAGAAGTCATCATTTTCTCAAGGTTCTCAATACTAATAATAAAGCTACCTCCCATAGACCAATTATAAGCATCAACACAAGAATTAAGCAAAAAATATAGAAAATGAAAGGACAAAGAAGGGAGATGCCATCCTAGACTTCCAGCTTGCCCAAGGCAAAGCTGGGAGAAATGAGGCAGAACAAATTGAAAGCCTCCCACTTAGGGTCTATGAAGTAATAACAGCAAAACTAACAAAGCAGATGAATAAGGCACTAGAAAAAAATCAAATCAGAAATACCTTCTCAGCTAAATATAGAGATGATGACCTTATATGAGTAATGACTCTAGAGTAGATACAGATTTTTAAAAAATAGAGGAGATTAGAAAGCTTATGAAAATAGTGAAGTCCCAAGATAGAAAAGAAATGAAATCATGACACAGGTTCTAGCACCTGTCCAGGAAATTTAAAATTATATTAAAAGTATACAAAATATAATGAGACAAGATGAGTGCATAATATCAGATATAGAAGACAGGCTTCCAGGTAGTAATCAGGAAAAGAAAGATTTCTTAAAAATTGCAAAGGACCACAGAGAGAGAGAGAGAGAGAGAGAGAGAGAGAGAGAGAGAGAGAGAGAGAGAGAATAATCCAACAGCTGCTACACGATGCAAAAAAGACAAACACAAGATTGATCAGCATCAATAAAAAAGAAGTGAGCACAAATGACATTTAAAAACCTGTTAACAGAAGTAAGGATAGAGAACATCTCAAGCAGTAAAAAGAATCTAACATATAGATTAGGGATTCGTATACAACTCCAATTATTCGTGATCAGAAAAAGTCTATACCAAGGCAAGTAATAGTTGATATTCCAGAAATTTTACACAAGAATTCAATGTTAAAAGTTGTTAGAGAGAATAAACAAATCACCTATAAAGGAAAGCCCACCAGAATCACAGAACACTTCTTAACACAAACCTTCAAGTCAGGAAGAGCTTAGAGAGAAGTATTTCAAGTCCTAAAAGAAAACAACCTCCAGTACAGATTGATGTACCCTACAAAACCACCTTCCAAATTGATGGAGAAATGAGATACTTTCATGACAGAGAACACCTGAAGAAAATGAAGACCACCAAACCAGCACTTAATATGATCAGAAGACATTTTATTTTTTTTTTTAAATAACGTTATTGAGGAACAAGTAGCAATGAGACAGTTTCAAAACTGATTACTAGCACGGTTTCAATAATTAATACATTGCATGGTGTTGTCTTTAATAGTTATTCATTGCACAAGATACAGACGTGATATCCTGTCCACAAACACTATTAGAACAAATCTCTCTAATCATTGAATTAAGAGAATACAGCTGTATATCTATTCTAACTATTTTGAATATATAGATACAAAATGGTCATTCATTTGTATCCCCCTTTTTTGTTTAATTTTGTCATGAAGACATTTTATTTATTTATGTATTTATTTATTTATTTATTTATTTATTTATTTATTTATTTTTGTGGAACCAGGGATTGAACTCAGGCCCCTGCGCTTGCCAGGGAAGCACTTATTCCACTGAGCCATCTCCCCAGCCCCATGAAGACATTTTAGAAAGTGATAAAAACTATGACTCCATGAACTCTAACGGAATGAATCCACCAGGCAAGGCAAGTAATTAGACATGGGTAGGAGGAGCCAACAACAGGAAAATAACATGACAAGGTTACGTCAATACATATCAGTTATTACCATCAACATATTACCATCTCAATTCACCAATCAAAATAAACATACTGGCAGAATGGATCAAGAAGGAAGATTCAACAAGATCTTATATCAAATATGCCACATACAAGAAGCATGTTCAATTAAAATAGGAATTCATAGGCTGAATACAAATGAAAAATAGTATGTCATGTGATAGAAACCCAGAAAATATTTAGGGCATCTTATTATTTTATTTGCAGAAAAAGTGGACTTGAAGCCAAGACTGATTTAGAGAGATGAAGAAGGTCACTTCATCCTTGAAAAAGGAATGTTCCAAAAGGAAAAGAAAACAATCATAATTGTGTATGCACCAAATATCAGCGCATCCAAGTATATAAGACAAACATTAATAGACATGAAAAATACCATAACCTCTAATACAACTGTAATGCTGGACCTCAATATCCCACTATCACAAATAGACAGATGAACTAGACAAAAAGTCAACAATGAAACACCAGAACTGAGCCACACTTTTGAACAAATAGACTTAGTAGATTTCTACAATGTTCCACCTTAAAATATCAGAATATACATTCTACTCAGTTGCACATGGGACATCCTCCAAAATAGACCACATCCTATTTCATCGAACATGCTTAGGGGGCTGGGGAGATAGCTCAGTAGAATATAGATAGCCTGAGTTCAATCTCCAGTTCTGAAAAAAAAAAAAAAAGAACATGTTTAGGTAAGTTCAAAATAATTGAAATTATGCCATACATATTATCAGACCATAGTGCAAGACATTGGAAATCAGTGGCAAAAGAAGCCTCAAGAACTGCATAAACTCATGGCAATGAAATACACTCCTAAGAAGTTAGACAATTTGTACAATTAAATGCTAACATCAATACAACATACTGGAACTTCTGAGATACAATAAAAGCAATTCTATGAGGGAAATAACTAGCAGTAAACACATATTAGTAAAACACAGTGAGCTCAAACCTAGTTTTCACTGCAAGCTTCTAGACAAAGATAAAAGCAAGTTAAGCCCAAAGAGCATACAAGGGAGAAAATGATAAAGATCAGAGAAGAAATTAATGCAATGGAGACTAAGAAAATAAAGAATGAACTGAAAAGTTGATTCTTTGAAAGATCACATAATATTCACAAATTTTCAACTACTTTATCAAACAAAGGAAA
>NW_004524717.1:5114921-5116318 GCF_000260255.1 Octodon degus
ATTTTCTCTTAATTCAATGAGAAAGTTTGTACCAATATTGTTTAGACAAGATATCATGCCTGCATCTTATCCTCTGAATCACTACTATGAAAACAATATGCAATGTATTAATTATTGTAACTGTCCTACTAATCTGTTTTGAAACTGTCTCAGTGCTATTTTATCTTTTTTCTCATTAAAATGAATTTAAAAAAATTTTTTAAACTGCTGGGAGGGCGAGATAGCTCAGTGGACTAAAGTGCCTGCTTAGGCAAGCACAGGAATGTGGTTTGATTCCTGGCACCACATGCTGCACCAGGCCCAACACAGGGCAGGCTAAGCCAGGCAGAGTCCAGGCATAGTGGTGCACACCTGTAATCCCAGCCCTGAGGGGGCTGAAAGCAGGAGGATCACAAGTTCAAGCTGTGTGATGAAATCTGTAACAACCAAATACATTTTTTAAAAAATGCTAATGAAAATAGGTCAGGTCCTGGCTGAATTCTACAAGAATTTAGAGAAGAGCTAATGCCACCACTTCTCAGACACTTTAATGAAATTGAAGGGAACCAATATTCCCAAATGCATTCATAAAACCTAATAATGATCTAACTAAAAGAGACAGCTATAGGCCAATCTCCCTAATGGACATAGATAAAAAAAAATCCTCAATAAGATACAAACAAACAGAATACAGCAAATCATCAAAAAGATTATGCACCATGACCAAGTGGAATTCATCCCAGGAATGCAGGGATGGTTCAGCAAACACAAATCAATAAATGGAATATACCACACTACCAGAACAAAGAACAAAAACCACATGATCATCTTTTTTAAATGCCTTTGACAAAAATAAAATAAAATGCATTTGACAGTGTTCAATACTTATTCATGATAAAAATCCTACAGAATATTGGAATAAATAATTTTTAATCTCAATCTGATAAAAGCCATTTATGACAATTCAACAACCAACATCATGCTAACCGAAAGCTTTCACTCTAAAGTCAGAAACAAGATAAGGATTCTACTATCACCACTCCTATTCAATATAGTTCTGGTAACATTAGCTAGAACAATTAGACAAGAGAAACAAAAGGAATCATAATAGGAAAGGAAGAATTAAAATTATCATGATTCACAGATAATATGCTACTCTTCTTAGAAGATCCCAAAAACTCCACCAAAAGACTTCTAGATTCAATATGCAAATTCAGTAGCATAGCTGGATACAAAGTAAGCACTAAAATATCAATATCATTCTTATATGCAAATAACAAACTCACTGAGAGAGGGGAAATAATATTTTTCATAATAGCATGGAAAAAATGAAATACGTAGGAATCAGTCTAAGAGGGGAAGTAAAAGACCTATACATTGAAAACTACAGTACTATGAAAAAAAGGAGATTGAAGAGG
>NW_004524717.1:5116418-5118306 GCF_000260255.1 Octodon degus
GGAAAGGAAGAATTAAAATTATCATGATTCACAGATAATATGCTACTCTTCTTAGAAGATCCCAAAAACTCCACCAAAAGACTTCTAGATTCAATAAGCAAATTCAGTAGCATAGCTGGATACAAAGTAAGCACTAAAATATCAATATCATTCTTATATGCAAATAACAAACTCACTGAGAGAGGGGAAATAATATTTTTCATAATAGCATGGAAAAAATGAAATACGTAGAAATCAGTCTAAGAGGGGAAGTAAAAGACCTATACATTGAAAACTACAGTACTATGAAAAAAAGGAGATTGAAGAGGATATCAAAAAATGGAAAGATATCCCTTGCTCTTGAGTAGCAAGAACCAATACAGTGAAAATTACAATACTCCCAAAATGGGACGGGGAGAGAGATAGATTTAAAATAGGCAGAAAGAACAGATATCCAGCATAGAAAGGCCACTAGAATAAATGCAATTCAATCTGAGCCCCTGTCATTTTCTTTAATAACTCACAATAATAATAAAACTAAAGTTGCCCTCTACTAAAATTACATGGCTTCAAACCAGGAAAAGCCTGAGACTCTTCGTACTGTAAGGATGTTATCCACAAAAATATGGTACTGTCCTTTAGTAACTTTGTTCCCCCAGGAAAAATAGTTCATTTATAACATTACAATGCTCTGTCTCTGTTTTGGAGACATACTGCTATTTAACAGCCACAGTAAAGAAATGATCAAGATGTTTGTGGTCATCTGTTCATCCCTGTGACAAAATACTTAAAAGGAGGAAATGATTGACTTTGGTTTCATTGCAGAGATTCAAGTCCATGGTCACTTGGCCTGGTGGCATTTGGGCCTTTAGTGAGATGGTTTATTATGGCAGAAATACATGGAAGCAGAAACTTGTTCACTTTGTACCAACCAGAGAGGAGGGGAGGAGTAGGGAAGAGAACAGGAAGAGGACAAGGAAGGGAAGAAGAGAGAAGGAAAGAGTGAGACACAGACAAATAATAAGACCTGATGTTCAAACTGCCCTGAGAATAGGCATGGCCAAACTTCAACAGCAGGAAGGGCTTAAATCAGTCTTTTTGCTGTTTCGTTTCTTCTTGTCTCTAAAGTTTTGTTCCTATAGTACTGTGGGTTACTTGAAATTATTATTTATTTTTAGATTTTTCACCTAAATTTTTAGTAGTTTTGAGTGTATCTCTTTGGAACAATTTTTAATGGTACTTTAGTTATTATCTTAAACATGCATAATTGATAGAAGTCTACTGGTGTTACACTGAATGAAGTGTAGAAAGTTTACTTCCCTTTAAGTTTCTTCACCTTCTCTTGTTTATAATTGAAATAGTTTAAATATTGCCTTTGTATACAATGAAAATAGCACCTAAGAGTGTTACAACTTTTGCCTCAATCAAACACAATTTAGAATTCAAGAAAATAAACCTATTGCATTTCTTACTTGTACTATTTCAACTATTCTTTCTCCTTTCCAGCTGTCCCAAGAATTGTTCTTTACTCATTTTATGTCTGTTCAAGAATTTCCTTTAGCAGTTTATTTTAGCATGCTCATGAGTTGTTATTTTTCAGCATCTGAAAGTATCTCAGTGTCTCCAAATTGAGCAAGGAATATTTTTACTTGTGATATATTTTCTTCCTCTGTCCACAGTTATGAAAAATATGCTGATATTGCCCACCCCAGAGTAGGTATTGTTTTTCTCTTGCTACTTTCTAGAACTTTTGCCTTTGATTTTTGGAAGGTTGGCTCATACAACACATTAGCTTTCATGTGTATTTCTCGGAGCTTATTCCTTTTTTTAAATAATTTTATTGAGAAATGAATAGCAATGAGACAGTTTTCAAGACCATTTAGTAGGATAGTTTCAATAATTAATACAC
>NW_004524717.1:5119086-5120395 GCF_000260255.1 Octodon degus
TCTCTCCATGTGACTCTCCTTAGGCACACTCTACGTCATCGATCACTTTCCTCTTTGGCCCCATAATCTCCTTGATCAGAAAATTTGGGACACTACCGAGCTACAAAACGTTACAGTACAAGTTCTCATATGTCCTGAGACTTAATTGACCTTGGAAGGCTAGGGCCAAAATGTTGGCTGTCCTTGCATCCCTTCTTTTTCTCTAATTTTTGGTCTGCAAATTAAGTTGTTAACGATCCAGAAGACAAGTTTATTGTAATTACCATAGCACCTAGGCTGTTAAGCTTAATCTCACTACCTGTCTGAATATCAAACATCTTAGGCATAACATGGAAGAGGTATTCTTCATCAAGTATTGATATGCTGAACTTTAATTCCCTACAGAATATGATGAAAAAACATTTAAAAGTTTACAATATATTTTAAAAATAGGCATAAAGAATTATGTGCTTCTTATGTTTACACATAAATCCAAAAATCTAACCATACAGAACCTTGAAGCAGGACAGTATCACTACATTCCTTTTACTGTCTCCTGCCTTCATTCACCACCCCCTTCTTTTTGAATAATCATCTACCCAAGAGACAGCACAGCAGCAACTAGCATGTCATGAGAAGCAGCCCATATTCAGAAGACCCAAATGACAGGGACTCCAAGCATTAAGCTACAATTACAAATTGCCATCTTCAGTGCAGTTGCTTAGTCCACAGGTGTCACTATATATAGTTTGTCAGGGTGAGAATCTTTCCAATTAACTGCTACATTCAAAAATCTTCTGGAGATTCTCAGGATCATTGCCTTGCTCATCTTCTACATATAACAGTATGGCTTCTCACTGTCATGTTTCGTAGCTTTTCTACTTTCCTTCTCTTAATTAGTTAGTCCTCGAGTTCTAGCTTTCTTTTTAGTTGTATTACACATTTCTATTTATATTTCTCCTTTTGAATTCTTCTACTAGAGAAACTGTATGATATTTACACATGTGTGTCTGGTTTATTTCACTTATGAGTATATCTTCAAGTGGCATCCACTTCAATATAAAAGCTTGGAGTTTATCATTCTTTATAGCTAGGTTATACTCCATTTTATAAAAATACCACATCTTTATCATCCATTCCTCATGTGATGGACATCTTGGTTGTTTCCAAGATTTGGCTATCACAAATTGTGCTGCTATAAACATAGGCACACATATATGATGTTTTCAGATCCTCTGGGAAAATTCCCAGTAGAGGAATAGCTGGTTTAAATGGAATTTCCAGTCCAAGTTTTCTAAGGAGTCTCCACACTGATTTCCATAATGGTTGC
>NW_004524717.1:5126895-5142099 GCF_000260255.1 Octodon degus
GCATTTATCTATCTATTTATTTACTTACTTAATTGCTTACTTATTTATTCTCACATCAGAAAACCAGCCAGGGGATAGAGTATGGTGATCTCACTAGACCAGGATTAGCCTTTCTTGCCGCTGTGGAAAATTGATCTTCACAACCTAATACATCTTTTTATCATCTATGTGTGTTCAAATCAGTTGCCTATTTTATGTTTTTCACTATTTTTTATTGATTACACTGATTAATAGGTTTCATTTTGGCAGATATTTACATACACATAACATACTTCGGTCATTTTCTACGCATAGCCTTTCTTGCCCCACCCTTTCAAGTAGTTTCACATTTTTAGGGGAAATTGTAATGTGTATGTTTTACTCATCTTCCCCAAATCACACTTCCTTGTATCCCCTCACTCTTATTTCCTTCTTCTTGTCTGATAATAATTTTCCCTTCTACTTTTTTGTCATCTTTTTTAGATTCCACATGTTAAAGAGAGCATTCAACATCTGTCTTTTTTTTTTCTTCTTTCTTTTTAGGTGCCCAGGATCAAACTCAGCACATTGCGCTTGCCAGGCAAGCATTTATGCCAGTGAGCTATCTCCCTGGCCCTTCGTTTTTATTTTAAAGAGAAAAAAATCAATAAATGTGATACAGAATTTCAAAACAAGATGATAGGAAATTAACAATGGTTGGTATATTGCATATTGTTATCTTCAGAATAGTTGCTCAGATTATCAGATATAGGCATGCAAAATTGATCAAACAATATAAGCATTAACTGTACCTTTCAGTTAACTAATAGAAATTAGTAGTACAATTATCTTAGCTATCAAATATATATTTTTCCCTTCCTTCTTTTTCTTCTTCCACCCCCAGTGTATTTCTGAATTCAACTTATTTTGCTTACATCATGATCTCCAGACCCATTCATTTTCTTGATTTTTAAACTAAGTTTTTATAATTTTTTCTTTATATGCATTTGTAGAACATAAGGATTGCATTCCTCCTGGGGAACTGACACATGTATGTAACACATATTACTTCTTTTTTTCATGCCCTTCCCATCCTCTCTCTAAACATTTTGATCTCCTTCCCTTTTGCAAATATCTGACTGTTCCCTATGATCATGCTTTACTTTTGCTGTTTATTTATGCTTTGGGTTCATCATATAAAAGAAGCTGCCCAATATTTAAGTTTGTGTATCTGATTTATTTCACCTAACATTATGGTTTTGAGGTGCATCCATTTTCCTACAAATGACTCATTTTATCTTTCCTTTTTTTTTCAGGGAAAAGCACGAATATAGTACGTTTATCTTTCTTTACAGGAGAGTAGTACTCTATGTGCATAAATGCCACATTTTCTTTATCCATTCATCTCTGGTAGACATACAAGCTGTTTCCAAGATTTAGTTATTAGAAGTTGTGCTACTGCAGACATAGGTATGCATGTATCACTGTGATATGTTTTTAGCTCTTTTGGGAAGACACCTATTGAAAAATGTTGCTGGGGAGGCTGGGGAGATGGCTCAGTAGAATAAGTGCTTCCCTGGCAAGTTCAAGGTCCTGAATTCAATCCCTGGTTCCACAAAAAAAGAAAGAAAAGAAAAGTGTAGCTGGGTCAATTGAAATTTCTTTTGGTTTTTTGAGGAATCTCTATACTAATTTCTATAGTGGTTATGCCAGTTTACATTTCCACTGACAGTATGGAAAGGTTCCTTTCCCCCTCACAGCCTTACCAGAATTTGTTATTATTTGATTTCTTGATGACACTCATTCTTTCTGGAGCAAAGTAGACTCTCGGTGTTGCTTTAGCTTGTATTTCTCTAATGGACAGAAATGTTGACATATCTTTCATATATTTATTCATGATTTGTATTTCTTCTGAGAAGTGTTTATTCATTTAATTTGTCCATTTTGATTGGGTCTTTTATTTTAAGTCTGTATTCTAAATGTTAGTCCTTTGTCCAAGGAATAAATAGCTGGCAAGGTTTTTCCTTCTGTAGATGGTCTCTTCATTCTGTTGGTTGTTTCCTTTGATGTGTTCTCATTTGTTGATTCTTAATGTCATGTTTTGTACAATTGGGATTTTGTTCAGAAAATCCTTGCCATGCCTATGTCTTCAACAGTTTTACCTATTTTATTTTCCACCAGATTGTTTCTGTTTTAACATGTAAATTTCTGAGCCATTTTTATTCTAGTTTAGTACATGAGGAGACATATGGGTGTAGATTCAAGTCTTCTGCACATAAATAGTCAGTTGTCCCAGTACTATTTATTAAGCAGGCTATTTTTCCTGCATAGTATATTTTTGGTCTCTTTGTCAAAGATCAGACAGTTGAATGTACCTAGGGTTAGTTCTACAACCTTTAATCTAGTCCACTGATTCTCATGTCTTTGTATCAGTATCATGCTGTTTTTGAAAAATCTCTGGTTTTGTAATATAATTTGAAATATAGGATTGTAATGCTTCCTGCTTTGCTCTTGCTCCCCAGGATTGCTTTTGTCATTCTAGGTACCTTCTGGCTCCATATGAATTTTAGAATTGTTCTTTCCAGTTCTACAAGGAATATTATTGGTATTTTAATTGCAATATATATCCATATTGCATTTTTATATATATCCATTTTGATTTTATTAGCTCTACCTAGCCAGGAATGGGGGCTGTCTTTCCATTTTCTGATGTCCTCTTTAATCTCATTTTTCAAAGCACTGTAGTTTGTAGAAGTCTTTTACTTCCTTGGTTAGGTTACTTTCTAAGATTGACGATGGTATTGTTTTACTAATTTCTTTCTTACTGAGTTTATTATTGGTGTACAAGAATGCTATTGATTTTCATATTTTGCTATAGTACTGAATTTGGTTATTAATTCTACAAGCCTTTTGTTAGAATTTATTGAGTCTTCTTTGTAGAAGATTGCATTGTCTATAAATAATGATAGTCTAATATTTTACTTTGATATATATATATATATATATATATATTCCTTTCATTTATTTCTCTTGCCTGATTGTACTAACTAATGTTCGAGTACTATATCGAACAAGAGTTGCAATGGTGAACATTCTTGTTTTGCTCCTGATTCTAGAGGGAAGGCTTTCAGTTTGCCTCCATTTAATATGATGCTTACAATTGTTTTGTCATAAATGCCCTTAACCAGATTGTAATAGGTCCATTTATGGTCATTTTCTTCAATGGCTTTATCATGAATGGATGGTGAGTTTTGTCAATAGCTTTTTCTGTGTCTCATGAGATATCATGTGATTTTTGTCCTTGCTTCTGTTTACATGATATATTACATCTACTGCTGTTATCCCAACACAAGTTTGTGGATAGATTGTGGTATTGTTAAAGACACAAAGGCATTATGGATATTGGTATACAGAGGAAACCTATTAACAGCAACAACTATGCCACACTGGCAAAAGGAACTAAATCAGAAATGATATTGATATACCAAAGAACGAATAATGTAGCATTATCTGAAAAAAGAGATCTATAAGTATAGTATAAACAGCACAACAAAACAAATATTGACATACGTTAAACATCTATTAAGTGACAAACTACCTCTACTAATAATGTGAAATAATTCAACAGTAATAACATAGGTTTAACTCTCTAAAGAGTAGTAAAATTCAATGGTTACAATAGCAAAGATGGAAGGGTTGGAGAACAAGCAAATGAAAAAAGAATGACTTTTGGGGGGTACAGTGGGCTTTATTGATGGTGTGCAAGGACAGTGAGCCAGGGCTCCTAAGGTCCCTCCCCTTCCAGGGGGTCTTGGATGGGAGCTGTGAGGGGAAGATTCTCAGTGTTGGGGCTGAGTAGGGCAGTGACTTCTACAGTGTGGCCTCTCCATCCTTCTGGTCCTGCTGGGGGCCACTTACTCCTTGGAGGCCATGTGGACCATGAGGTCCACCACCCTGTTGCTGTAGCTGAACTCATTGTCATACCAGGAAATGAGCTTCATAAAGTGGTCATTCAGGGCAATGCCAGCCCCAGCATCAAAGGTGGAAGAGTGGGTGTCACTGTTGAAGTTGCAAGACACAACCTGGTCCTCGGTGTAGACCACGATGCCTTTGAGAGGACCATCTGACACCTCCTTCACCACCTTCTTGATGTCGTATTTCGCCGCTTTCTCCAGACAGTAGGTCAGATCCACCACTGACACGTTGGGAGTGGACACACAGAAGGTCATGCCTGTGAGCTTCCCATTCAGCTCCAGGATGACCTTGCCCATGTCCTTAGCAGCACCTGTGGATGCAGGGATGTTGTTCTGGGCAGCTCCACGGCCATCATGCCACAGCTTCCCAGACAGGCCATCCACAGTCTTCTAGGTGGTTGTGATGGCATGGACTGTGGTCATGAGTCCATCCACGATGCTAAAGTGGTCATGACCTTGGCCAGTGGGGCTAGGCAGTTGGTGGTACAGGAAGCGTTGCTGACAATCTTGAGGGAGTTGTCGTACTTCTCATGATTTGCACCCATCACAAACATGGGGCATCAGCAGAAGGGGCAGAGATGATGACCCTTTTGGCACCACCTTCAGGTGAGCCCCGGCCTTCTCCATGGTGGTGAAGACACCAGCGGACTCCACCACATACTCAGTGCCAGCATCACTCCACTTGATGTTGGTGGGATCTCGCTCTTGGAAGATGGGGATGACCTTTCTGTTGATGACGAGCTTCCCATTCTTAGCCTTGACAATGCCATGGAACTTGCCATGGGTGGAATTGTACTGGAACATGTAGGCCATGTAGCTGAGGTCAATGAAAGGGTCACAGATGGTCACAACATCCACCTTGCCAGAGTTAAAAGAAGCCCTGGTGGTCAGGCGTCCAATACGGCCAAATCTGTTCACTCCAACCTTCACCATCTTGTCTGGATCGCTGCTGGCTACAGGGGAAGAATGGCTGTCTGCGGACACTCAGGAGCAGAGAGCCAGAAGAATAACTTTTAAAATTAAGCAATGAAAGAAGAGGAGAAAAGTGTGAACGAAGGATTCCATTAATAACTAAAAGGAAATTAATAGAATTAGATAAAGGTAACAGAAAAAAAACAAAGAAGAAAAAGGAAAACAAAAAAACTAAAAAGCTCTAGCCTTCCTCCCCAAAGAGCCCAAAAAAAAAAAATCCTCTATATTTTTGTATTAGTTCATGTTTGCATGCCTTGAGCTGGCACATAATACATTTTCATTCCTCTTTTCAACCTGTTGGTCTCCTTTCTCTCCCCCGCCACTTCTTGATCCCTTTCCAATTTGACAAACATATCTCAGTATTTCCTGTTATCTTTTATTTTGCTCTTCATTTATAATTTTTATTTCTCACATCTGAAAAAACCATTCAATATTTAAACTTGTACTGTCCAATTTATTTTGCTTAACATTATGGTCTCAAGGTCCTCTATATTTTTGAATGAGTGGTTTTCCAGGAGCTGAGGTCTTGGAATCCAGGTGATCACGTTTTCTCCTCCTAGCTTTATGGCCTGTAATTATATGAGATACCTCATTACTGCCAAGGGCACTTGGTCCATACTCCCTAGGCTCTGGTAATCATCCAAGCTAAAATATCTCTATGCTCATGTTAATAAATGTGGAAAACAGTCATACTACTTACTGGTCCACTTTGAAGGTAGACAGCAGAGTGAAGATTCAAGCAGACTACTAGAATTAATGCCAGCAGTTTCATACCTATCTACCTCTAAAGCCCCCACACACTGTGCTGGATTCTCAATATGTAGCTCCCAATGGGGTTCTTCTGATCTCATCTCTGTATTGCTCCTCCCTACCTTCCTGGAGAAGTTAGGTGTGTGATGTTCATGGCCACCTCCCCCAGCTTCCCACCCACCCTCCCTGTGTTGTTGTTGAGTGGTGAAACAGCTGGCTTTATATGGGTTTGTGTAAATGTGCATAAGATTCTTGACTGAAGCCATGGGTGGAATTGTACTGGAACATGTAGGCCATGTAGCTGAGGTCAATGAAAGGGTCCCTTCAACTGATGACAGTGAGGAGGGTATTGTTTTTCAGAGAACACGAGGAACTTGACACTTTCCTTCTGGGGTGTCAACAATTTCCAGTGCCTTCCCCTAGGTACATGGCCCAAAGTAGGGTGTTATGGTTTATGTCTGGATGTCCCCCTAAAGCCTCATGCAGTCCTTGGGGCACGCTTCTAGAGTTTTTGCTTGATTCATGATCCAATGCTGGGATTATGGGTATGAGTGCTACACCCATCTGAGACGGGCAGCCTGAATATACTATAAGGGAGGGAGAGGCTTGCTTTCTGCCCCTCCACCCTTTCTTCTCTTGCTGCTTTTGCTATTTTCTACTGCCATAAACTGTTGTCTTTGCCATGCCACGTTACCTTGGAACCAGCTGAGTGTGGACTGAAACATCCACAAACTATGAGCTAAATAAACCCTTCCTTCCCTAATTTTAGGTGTCAGGCATTTTGTCCTAGTAATAAGAGAACAGTTATGGAGACAGTAGGGGCATCAGATACGGCAGCTGCTGGGCTCACACTGTGTTCAAAGCCTCTTACGTGGTTATATTCAAACCCTTCTGCACCTTGCTGCAAACATCTGGGGCCTTTCAGACCCCCAGAGAGATGCTGGAGAGTTCCAGACCACATTAAGCCAATAGTTACCCAGAAGTATGAAGTTTGGCTGTCATACACAAAGGATTTCACAAAGTATATTCCATGTAGCCCTGGTCCAGGCATATCTCCCCACAAGGAGTCTGACAGCACAGGAAATGCTTTGTTGCTCCTCCATTTCTTCTAGGAAAAGGAGAAGCACATCGGAAGCACCAAGGAGTCCTGTGAGTAGAGAAACCATCGGACTTTTTAACATAGCATTTCCCAGTGTTCGTAGAGCACAATTCCATTTTCCTGTCGACACTTGGGTTTGAGGTCTTTGACAAGCATCACTTAATCATCACTTACTCTTTTATCTTTCTCTGCTCCGGACAATATGCAACTTCTTCACAGGGATGTTCCAAGCACTTCAGAGTGGGGCCCATGGAATGATAAAGACTTCAGTCAAGCACATGACAAGTCATTCAGAAAGCCCTGTGTTACATCTCCACTGGCCAAATTACCTCAAAACATCCTCAAAGCTAATGATTTCTTAGAAACTTGCTAGTCTCCCTTTGCCACCATCTCTCAGACCATCTCCCAGTATACTTAACTATGTTGGAGTAACCAGGAACAGCACTACCAACCAGAACTTGGCTGACGTGAGTTGCTGGCACATGGTGCACTTATGTATGTTAGTCATTCCTGGTCTGAGGATATTTGCTAATGGCTTGTTTTGTATTCATTACCATATGTTACTATTATAGCATTTTTATTAATCTATTAGTCTAGCTTGTTTTTCAAATAAGCACTTAGGAGTGAAGCTTGGTCCAAAGTAGCAAACCATGATTGCAAGATGCAAGCAAACACTTCTCTGTCTCCCTCAGCCTGTCTCTCTCTCTCTCTCTCTCTCTCTCTCTCTCAGCCCCTGTCTCTGTCTCTTTCTCACACACACTTACATACACAGTACACTCTGTCACTCTGAATTAATTGATTTCCATTGATCTGCCTCAGGCCTGGGGTCCAACTTCCAGCCCCCCTGAGGTAGGGATTCAAAAGATGAGAGGAAGAAAGAACAGAAGAGCTTTCTTTGGGGAAGAGAGATGGGAGCAACAGGAGCAGAGCCTGCACACATACAGGGTCATTGTTCAGTAGACGTCTGGCAGTTTTATAGAAACAGCACAGAAAGTTCCAGGCCCAGCTATTCCCACTGAGGAAAAAAAAAAAAAAAGCAGCTACCAGTGTCCATAAATCTCCCCAAGAGGCAGGTGTGTACAGCACCCAATAGGAAATGCTGCTACACACAGCAGGAGCACTAAGTATGCAAGAAAATCATTGTGAGCTTCCCCACTTAGAGTAAATGCTGTTTGGGAGGATGACTGTTCCCTGCCTCCTGCCTCTGAAAAGAGAAATTGCAGATACGGATGTCCCTGCACCTCCATCCTTCCTTACTCTCCCTTTGTGCCACCTGCAAGAACAGAGGACCACATCCCCTTCAGGAGCAGCCACTGGACACAGGGTACACAGCAGCTCAGGTGCTCCACCTGAGAACAGCCAGGGAACCATTCCAAGTAGGCAGGCAGGCTCTAAAGAGCCTGGCCTCTCCTCCTAGGAATAGAGCAGCAGAGAAGCCCAGGAGACCAGCCTCACATTTCCTGTCCCTGGCCCTCAGGGGGCAAGACCTAGCTTGGCACAGTGTCACATTGCAAGCCAGCCGAGCTACAATGCCATGGCGCTGTGTGTGCTCAGAGTGATGGACATGCTCACCCTGACATGGTGACAAACAAAATCCCCTCAAAAAATACCTATCTCCACACTCTCCTTTTCACTGCCCAATGAATTAAAGATGACAAAGGAAAACAAACTTTGGTGGTTTGCCTTTCTCCTAGGCAAGAGAAAAGCTTCAGTTGAAATTATTCTGCACTAAGAGTTCTCTCCTCCCTGTTATCCCTGCCCCAGGACAGCTCCAAAGTTCAGTGGAACCTTCCAGGCTCAGGCCCAACTCATCAGGCCCGGCCACCTGGGCCTGAAAGCCTGGCAGCCTTCATCACCTGGCCACCAGACGGCAGGCAGGCTGAGGTCCCTGTGAGCAGTCTGACAGCTCACAAACAGAAAAGGGACACGTCCAATTTAAAAATGTCACCATTTCTGTGCCCTGGCAGAGTGGGACAGCTAACTGGAGAGCAGGCACGGTGCCAAGGAGGCTCTGGAAATGATACGCAGCCTGCCAGGCAGCGTCCAGCTCAGCATTTTCCAGATGCCCGTGGTGCTGGCTGCATTTACAGCCCGAAGACTGTGTGGGGCCCAGGCCTCTCCGAAGGCGCCTGTGTGGCTGAGATCGGTGTGAATCCCTGGGTTCCCTGCAGTACTGAGGGGCGTAGCTGGGAGCTGTGTGTTGCATCTAATTGCCAGGGTCCCTAGCACCCCGAGGCCCCCAGTAGAGCCACTTTGTCCGGTCTGTATGCTCCACCTTGTCTTCTTTCTTATTTGGTTCTGTCTGAAGAAGCTGCTGTTGGCCCTGGTGCCCCAGCCGCCTGTCCGTGGGTAGCTCAGGCTAGTGGGATTTGCAGGGTTTGACCCTCCTCCAGCCCGCCCAGGACAAGGCTTCTCTAGGCTGTTTCTCAGCAACCAGGTTGTATGCCTTCAGTTTATTCTCGAAAAAGTCTCCACAGCCAACAGAGGCCTTCCTGAGAAGCCAGGCCCGCACAGAGCTCAACCCCTCAGCCCTCCTCCAGTCCAGAGAGGCCTAGGTGTGCAGCATCTTTGTGTCCAATGGAAGATACCAAAGGCCTGTGTGAGGAAGGGGTCACCCAGCTGGGACAAACCATTTCTTCTCTTCTTTCCTTAAAGGCTTAGGCCCAGCAGGACAAAGGCCCAGGTCTCTAGCACGCTCCGTGTCCTGTGCCTTGTTACCACACAGAGGCCGAGGAGCTGCGCCTTGATTCAGGGCACTCCTGCAGAGCTATTCTCTGCACAGAAGCTCTGAACGCTCCTTTGGGTAATTTCAGAAGCCCCGCCCCGCCCGCTACCCAGCCTGACCTGGGAACAGTGCAGACTCTGCAGGCTAAGCCGGCTCCCACCTGCTCCAGCACCCAAGGCTCCGCCGCATCACTCCTTATAAATAGCACATGCCTCATCCAAATGCTAGATTGAATTAGACTTAAAATAGGTGCTCAGTCAACACCTGGTTCACTGCACATGGTCCCGACAAGCATCTGCACATGTTTGTGCTTGACTTCTGCAGCCAGTTCTCTCTGACAAATTCTTCCACCTGAACCCAAAGCTGTTTCTCTTTTGTGCCTGGTAAATGCTGGTGAAGACAATGAGCTGCCCCTTCCTCTTCATCTGTACTCTCTCCCTGACAACCACAGCCAGGAGAGACCTAAGTTCTAGTCCCTCCCAGCCCCTGTGCCCAGCCCAGTTTTGATTTGTCCCTTTTGCCTGGTACCCTCAGTGGCCACCAGCTCTAATTCCTGGTCTCATCCACCAAAACAACACAACATTCAGTTGTGATTGCTGTGCTACTGGCCCCAGCTTCAGGCTACAGCTAACAATATCCTTGTCACCTCAGCCACCGCTGGACAGTGGGCTTCACATATGTGAGTGTGTGTGTGTGTGTGTGTTTGGGTTTTCAGCAAATACTGATAAAGCATTAATGATGTGTTAGGCAGCGTGCTCTGTGCCTGGGGACAAAGGGCATAGCCGCAGCTCCTGCTCTTGAAGCATCATTCAATACAAGAGGCAGAAGAGGTCCTTTGTCATTTGTTAGTTTATTCACCCATTAACCTAAGATTTATTAAGGGCCTTTCATGCACCAGAGACTATAAAGGATGCTACAAATCCCGGTTGAATTCTAGCCCCCACCCCCACGGGCAACAGTAGATAATGAAAGCAACATGTACCACACAGGCAGGATACTACATATCAGAGCAGACCGATGCACAACATGCAGCGGCAGCACCCGGGAAGATGAGCCCAGCAGAAAGCTGTGCTCTGGTTTGCTAATGATTAATTCAAGCAGAGCTGGGGATATAGCTCAGTGGCACAGTGCCTGCCTGGCAAGTGTGAGGTCATGAGTTCAATTCCTGGTACCAGGAAAAAAGGAAAAAAAAAAAAAGATTTAACTTGAGCTGAGTGAAGAAGAGTGTGGCCTGTTGAGCAGTAACCTAACTCTTGTGCCTTTGGCCTGGAATGAGCTTAGTAACATGCTTGATTAATGCAACAGAACTATTGTCCTAGAACTATCAAAGTTAGTCAGAAGAAACCTGACAGTTTCTATTTCCTGGCTCTTGGGACCAGGACAGGTGACATGGGAATGTCCCAATTGCCAAGCTCAGCTGAGACTGACCTTGTCATCATTCCAACAAAGCCATAGATATGAATGAGGTTATTTCAGACCCTCCAGATTGACCCATCTGAGCTGAATAACACCATATGACCTCTGTTGATAGCATGAGAAGGTAAGGGTATTGCCTAATTTCTGGCATTTAAAATACAGTGAGTAAGCACTAGTCCATAGGCCCTGTGCAGAAGCAAGCAGACATGGCTCTGTACTGTTTCTGGGTCCTGGGACAAGGCACATGTGCAGGTTGTCCTCCTGGTCACAGGACACAGCATGGCCTGTTCCTGGGCTCTACAATCATATATTCCTCACCGAAGTTTCTTCTTGCAAGGTAGAATCAGCAAGATAAATCATTCCCTGCATACACACTTCTTACACCGCCATCACTTACCCCGTAACTCGACATTCTTGTATTTATTGATTCAGCCTTTGAAATATGATAAGTTGATGTCTGTTACACCAGCAAGGATCATTTACCACTTATTAGGCCCTGGGTTCAACACTTAGATAAATTATCTCACTTAATTCTCATGACATCCTGTGAGGTAGTTAGAATACCCTGTTCTGTTATAATAATCACTTTTTTAAAATAGTTGTTTATTTATTTGGTACAGAGTCTCACTACGCAGCTTGGACTCATAGTGATCCTCCTGTCTCAGCCTCCCCGGCAATGGGAATACAGGCATGGGCCACCAAGCCGGTTTCAGTAGCCCTCACAGCAGCACTGCATACGATACCAAGAATTGAACCCATTTCCTTGCTCTCGCCAGGCAGGCACTTAGACCACCAAGCTATCTGCCCAGCCCCTATAATAATTCCTTTTAAAATAAGAATTTGTATCAATACAATTGATATATTAGGGAACTCCTTGAGCATAGTGTGAATGTTCTGTTTATTCATGTATGTTTTTCTACACACACGTATGATTAGGTGAACACAAAAGACCGTTCCCGTCTGAATTGAACTGTGTAGGAAAGCACAAGACATAGCTGCATCCACCAGCCACCTCGGTTACCTTGTACCAGGAGCCACACCCACTGGCATCTGGTGCTATAACTTTTCATCTTTTTCAGATAACCCAGCTTTTACCCTTCTCAATAGTTCATTGGCTGCCAACACACCCACTGCCCACTTCCACAAGCAACATTTAGGTCTTGTCATAGGTAAAGCACCATAGTTATGGTAGTAGCTATGTTTTGAAATATTCATGTGTGTAAAATAGAGTGCTTTGGACTGAATGTTTGTGCTGTTCCCCAAGCTCATGTGTTGGAACCCTAATCCCCAGTGGGATAGCATTTAGAGATGAGCTTTGGGAGCTGGCTTTGAATGGGGAGCCCTCCTGGTGGATCAGCACCCTATGAGAAGACGTACAAAAAAGCTTCCCTTCCCTCTCTGTCATGGAAGGACACTATAGTGACTATTAGTGCTGTAGGAACTGGGTTGGCTAGCACTGTGACCTTACACGTCTGATCCTCCTGACCTATGACAAATGGATGTCTGCTCCTGCAGCCACCCAGTCTTGCTATAGAAGCTTTAACTAAGACACAGAGCTGTGATTTTTTTTAGGCTCCTGTTTTATTTTACTTGCTACTGACCAAGTTTTGGGGTGTTACACCCCTAACCTGTTTAGCAAATTATATGTCACATGGTAGCAAAACTGACTATCTTTGTCTCAATCTCACAGATGAAGAAATTGAAACTTAGAAAAAGTGAGTCCATGCTGGTTGGTGTGGGAGCCCAAACACAAATTCTTGATTGAGAAACTAGAATTAATCCAGCTCTGCTCCCTCTTTCCTAGCTCCGAACTACTGCACTGAGTAGCTTCTCTGAATGTGGTGATAGACCAGGTGGAAGAGGGACCAAAAGAATGCTGACACGCAAGCTCCCTGGCCTGAGCCCTGGGCTTCTCCCCTTTCCTCCTCAGACCCCTCACCAGTGCCCTGGTCCGATGCTCACCTGGGAGAGAGTTGTTCTCCAGAGCCTCTGTTCACTTCCCATAAGGCTCCGGGCAAGGCTGCCTCTTACTCTCCTCTGCCTCCTCAGTGTGTAGCAAGGGCCTGGCACCTGAGTGGTGGGCCTCATAATTTTTCCTGGAGCCACATTAACCTGAACAGGAGGTCTGGCTGTGGCATGAAGCGAAGGAACCAAGCTCCTGGGGCAAGAGTGGAGAAGGGCCCAGGATGGCTATGGACAGCTTCTATAGTTCACTCAGCAGCAAAGCAAATGCTGCCCATGTGATTCCAGATGCCACAAGAGTCTCCTTCCTGGATATCCAATCAAAGTCCAAGGGTGACAGTGCCCTAAGGCTCCAAGAGGATGATCCTAAAATTTCCCAGAAGTGAAAGTAAGTGCCCTGCCCTTCCTGCACGTGTGTCCTTGTACCTCTGTGGCCACTGTTCCTGACCCTCCTTGTTGGGTCTGTCAGATCCCTCTGTGCCTCAGAGCTGCCTTGGGGCTTGCAGGGACCCCCAGGAAAACATCAGCCCACCTACCACCTGCAAGAGTCCATATCTGTCTCTTTATAACTTGATGCCCCCAGGTTTCCCATGCCCACTCAGTGGTTACTCACAGCCACCTTTGTAACAAGGCCTAAGTTGCCATCTGGTGCTATTATTTAAGTTCTTATGGATGGCAGAGCCTAACTTGAGAATGAATTGTGCTCTGAGGTCAATTGTGAGTGGGCTGTCAGAATGAGCACATGGTGCCACCGAGGCTGTGTTGCAAATGGAAGGCACCCCTGCCCCACCAGGTCAGGAAACGCTATTAAACCACAATGTGGCTGAACCAAACCACAGCAGAGCTCGCAGCACTGGGGGGATGGGGAGGTCATGCAGATGGGTGGGGGTTGGGAGGCAGAAACTATTTGATTCTTCCTGAGTGTAAGACCAGCTGTCAGAAAACAAAAAGCATTGAAAGGACTACGTGTGCACTTCCATTTCTCCTCCTGAAACCTCCTCGCATCTGCCGCTTTCTCATTCCTCACTGTCACACTCCCCGTGCCTCACCCCTGCCCTTGGGCATCAATGAGCCGCCCTCCAGAACACCTCCTGGAGCTGTCACCCCCAAGCCTCCCATCGCTCTAGGATTCTCACTTGTTTCTGTGGGGATTATCCCAAGAGGGTATCGGGAGCACATATGATAAGTATATGGCCCCTGAGGAAGCACAGCAAAAAGATGAAGAACAAAGTCTGTTTGGTCCAAAATCTAGGTTCTGTCCCAGTAACACTGGATGGTGCTGGGACTAGGACTTCACCCACTGCCTTGATTCCCTATTTGGTGGTGAAACACTTATCTCAAGTGGGTAGGGTGAGTGCCACGCTACAAGGTAACTTGTTGGGCCTAGTGCTGCCCCCGTGAGCTGGCATCCGAGTTCATGGCATTGGCCATTAGTAAGCACACACTCTATGGGCATCTTTCAGCATAAAATAACCAAGCTTCCCAAATCTGTTCATCTTGAGAAATTCTCAGCACCTATTTCTTCACATATTGCTTCTTCTCTACTTTCCCTTATCTGTCCATCTAGGATTCTGATTTCACTTATTTTAGATATTTTTATTGTTTTCCCATGTGTCTGTTAAGTTTGAAAAAAAACACCTTTTCTCTCCTTCTGGGCTACCTCATCCTGCTATTTTTTACCTATCTTTTCCAAGTTACTATACACCCCTTCTGCTGTGCATTAAAATTGTTTAACTACTTTCCTGAGTTCTTAATTGCTATCATCGTGTTTTTCAGCATGAAGTTCTCTATTTTATTCTTTCTTATTGTTTCTGGTTCTCTGATAAAATTCTCCATCTTATCCATTCTTTTCTTGAATTTTTTTATCGGTACATTTTATATATACATAGTGATAGCATTCATCATAGGGGAATTGTACCTTGCTGCAAACAATAGCTTCAAGCATTTTTTTTAAAGATTTAAAATTTCCGAATTTAGTTCAACTTATAATACCACACTTCCAAGAAAAATGAACCTTTTGCAAAGACATTTATATAAAATCATACCAAGATGCACAAAAAGGAAATTGCCCAAAACTTCATGTAAAGAAAAAAAACATTAAAGCATATATATAAAAATATTAGCTATGGAAGAACAAAATTAAATAGCATCTTATTACACATTAGAAAGAAGAAAAATGACCAAGTGTGTAAGAAACTAGATTAATTAAAGGACTGAAAGAAAAGATCTGTTCTCTTTGAATTTTATACTTAGCAAACATACCTTTGAAAACTAAAGGTAAGATTTTCTAGTTATACAAACTTGAAATATTTTAATACCTCCAGAAGTAACATATAGGAAATAACAAA
>NW_004524717.1:5144040-5150080 GCF_000260255.1 Octodon degus
ATGAAGTTCAGATTCCTCCAGGTGGGTGTTGTTTGGATCTGGCTGCTGTGCTCCACTTCTTTCTGCTGTAGCCATTAGAGTTGAACCCTTTGTGTCTCTCTGGCAAGATGTTCTGCTCCTGAATCAGCTGGGTGGTTCTTGCCTCTAGGCTCTTTCCAGGGAGTTCCGCTGAAGGGTTCTTCTCTGGCCCTGCACTCTGGGTCGAATGAGGATCTGCGGGCCCCGGGTCTTCTCACTCACTCACCGGGCCTGCGCTCTGGGTCTATTCAGGATCCATAGCCCTGGGTCATCTCACTCACTCGTCAGGCCTACGCTCTGGGTCTATTCAGATCCAGTGCACCCTGGGTTGTCTCACTCAGTTTCAAGCATTAAAAATGGCATTTATAATAATGAATGGATCTGATAATCAAAAGAATATATAGTACTAAATATACACATCGACTAACAGACTGTCCAAATACACTAAGTAAAATCTGATAGATGTGCAAAAAGAAACATACAAATGTACAATTATATGTAAGTAACTGATGAAAGTAAATGGACCGGAAATCAAGAATGACATAGAAGACTAAGACGCAGTATCAAAACTGGGCCTGGTTGGCATTTGTAGAACATTCCACACAACCCTGAAGAATGCATCCTTGTCAAGTGCAACCAGTGAACCTACCAAGGTACGGAGATCTAGTCCATCAGTCAAGGCAGAATACATGCAAAGGAACTCGAGTCGTACAAGTAATCTCTGATCATCATGAAAATAAATTATACATCATAATTGAAAAGTCTCCAAATAATGGTAAACAATAGCATTGCTAAGTAATCAATGAGTCAAAAAAGAAATTACAAGATTATCTGAATAGAAAAAAGCATTTTACAACATACATTTGTTCTTGATTTTTTTTTAAATAAAGCAAATCAGAAACAAAATGAACTTTCTCAGCCTAACAGGCATTTACAGAAAATCTACAACTGACATCATAATTAAGAGAAAGATAAATTGTTTTTTATTTTCCTAAGATCAGGAATAGAACAAAGATACCTGCTCTTACAAACTTTATTCAACACTGTATTGTACTGGAACTTCTTTCCAGAGAAATTAGGAAAGAACAAGATATTAAAGACATTAGTTTGCAATGTGAGAAGAGAAGCTATCTTACTTGCCAACAATATGATTATCTACAATCAACATACTCAACTAGCAAGTTTTGCAAGTCTGCAGGATGTAATACTAATATACAAAATCATGTTTATTGCTATATACCAGTAATGAACAATAGGAAATTAGAATTAAGAAAAATAATGTCACTTACAATAGCATCAAGAATATGAACAGAAATAGCGCTACCAACATGCATGTAAAATACTTCCAAAGTTTGCTTATGCGAATTAAAGAAAACCTAGATAAATTGAAACATATACATTGTAGAGCAGAAAATGCACTATGGTTATCATGTCACTTCTCCCCAGACTGATCGCTTTAAAGATTTGACACAGTCCCACACATTAGAGATAGAAACTTGGACTGAAGAGGTGGCTGGCCCAGGAAGGTAAGGAAGACACACACCCTCCCCCATCCCACACCCAGTGCTATGCATATTCCCATCTGGGTGCTCCTAAGTGCTGCCCTCATAATAAAGCGGTAAGCACCCCCAGAGATACGTGACCTGCCACCCCATCTCTGGCAGGATGTCAGGCTGTGGTGTTGTCCACATCTGTAGCTTCTGTCCTTCAGACATCAGGTTGACCTAGCAGCAGATGAGGAAGACAAAATCCTGGACACAAAACCAGCAGAGACCAGACCTACAGAAGTCGGGCGCTTGCATCAGTGGGAGGCCATGGCAGTGTTTCTGCAGCCAACGAGCACAAGCCACACACAGCACAAGCAGCTGCCTGAGCCAAATAAGCACTCCAGTCATAGGCTCTAGGGGCAGCTTGGCAGGATTTTTCGTTTTCATGACCCTGGGATGGGAGCATGTCCTCAGTCCTTCATCCCCATCGAGAAGATTCACAGTGGCCTGATTCTCCTCAGAACTGTGGTCAGTGGAGCTGTGGCCAGTGGAGCTGTGGCCACTGTTATATGTGAAAAGGAGAGTCCAGATACAAAAGGAGGAAGCTGTGCTTGGGCTACAGGCAGTGGGCTCTGGGCTCCCTGGGACTCTCATAGCTTCTATATCATGCAATGGTGCCTTTCTGTGGAGCCATTGCAAGATTTGTTCAGAACTTTTGTTAGTTCAAGACCTCTGGCTCCAGTTTTTGTAAAGGGCATCTAATGGTGTCTGCCTTCCTACTTGCATAATGCAAATATGTAGAGAGCCCAACAGCCCTCTATCTACTCACCCTCTACCACGCTGACCTGTGTCCCCTGTCCACCCCACTGATGTCTCTGTGACAGCTCCATCCTTATCTTAACTCAGCTTGCACTGGGCTCCAATTCCTTACTTCCTTCTTCAAAATAAGAATCTGGGTGTGAATTTGTCTTTCCAAAATGTTTATCATGACAAGTTAATTAGTTAAAGAAAGCAGAAGAATATTCTTGAAATTTGAGAGTAGGAATAAACTGAAAAACGTTTTTCTTGAAAAAAATTTCTAGAAGAAGAAAACTTTGACCTGCACTTTGTAGCATGTGTAAAAAAGGAGCACAAAATGGATTGAAGATCTAAGTAGAAAGCCTAAGACTATCTTTAGAAAATATAAAGAATATTTTTGTGACTTTATACGAACCAAAGATTTCTTTTTTAATTTTTCTTATTTTTAAAGAGAATAAAAAAATAGTTAAATAAATTAGAAGTGATACAGAATTTCATTTAACAAAATGATAGGAATTCAACAATGGTTTTTATATCGCATATTCTTGTCTTTAAATTCTTGAGTGTGACACCAAAACATGATGCATAAGAGAAAAAAGATAAATTTGATATTATAGAAATTATGTTCATCACAGCTTTATTTTTAGTCCCAAATACTTGAAATAATTCAAATATTCATCAACCAAAATAAATACTCCAATAGTAGATTTTAGGGGAAGCTTTACAGGATTGTTCATTTTGTGGCCTGGAAGAAAACAACACCTAATTATTTTTAAGCATTCTGTATTGCGCATAGTGGGTAAGGACATGCAAGCTACCCTCCCAGCTGAACAGAGGTTGAAATCAGAAAGGGAGAGAAGGAACCGGCCTTCTCCTTCAACGGCAGTTGGCTTTCTTCTGGGATATGGGAGAGCAAACATGGCTCACCACCACGATGAGTACTGCACTCCCAAAACACTGCTGGTCTGGTCTATGTGAGAAAAGTGGGGCTGACCAGATAGCTCAGCAGACTAAAGTGCCTGCTTAGGCAGAAAAAGGGATAAGGATCAGGGTTCGATCCCCAGCATGCCTGCTGCCCCCCCCAAGGCATGCTGAGATGGTGGTTTAGACTGCATGTGGTGGCATGCACCTATAATTTGAGGGGCTGCAAATAGGAGAATCACTATGAGTCAGCTCCGTATAATGAGACCCTGTAGCCCCTGTACTAAATACATTTTTTTAAATAAAATGAACATATATGAGAACAGTGTACTCTTCCTATCAACTTGAAGAACCCAGGCTGCCCTTGCCATGCTAAAGGTTTACCCTTCCCATGCCAGGCTATATTCCACAGCTTCCTCATACCACATTATAATGAACAGTGCCAGGTTTCTCCATGCTTCATGGTGAGAATTAGGGGAGGAAGATGGCAGAACTGAGCAAAGGTATGCAAAGACATGCTTGATGCCACCCTGCACAAATGTAACCCTATAGCGTAGCATGTCACGTGTCAGCTAAGTGATCTTGGGCAAGTTTCCTAACTGCTGGGAGCCTCAATTTCTTCATCTGCAAAAGGAATTTACTAGCGTTGGCCTTCCAGGAAGTCATAAATAATCCGTGTATAACCCCTTCCCTAGGAACTAGGGCTCACTTAGCAATAAATATTATCATTATTAATACTCTTATATTGATGTGTGTGCTATAAAAATGCATATATTTACATTACAAATCAACCTTTTAAATGTATGCAAAGCAGCAATCATATTATTTTAATTAACTTGCTGTGCCAGGAAGGTAATAAAAAGAATGATATCAGCATTTTTCCTCAACGTGCCTGTCATAAATTAGGCCATGAAGTATGTGGTTTTTTCCAAGGCTACTTTTGTCCCAACCCCTGTGGATGCATAGGAGCAGCTGGAGAGGGGAGTAGATGGGTTTCCTATGGCTCTGTCCATGTGTCTTTTGCTGAGAGGCACCCGCTAGGGTGTTTGCCCCTAAGCTGTGTGATTCTGACTCCAACCTTGCAGAACCTTGACAAGGAGCAAAGAGTCCTGGATTTTCATCAGGCACTGCCAGTGGGTCTCTCCACCTAACATATCAATTCCTGCCTCGTCCTATAAAGATAATTCATGGTCCTTGGCAGGATTGTACAATGCACAATGCCGGGTGCCAGGAATCTCCTGCAAACTTCAGCAAGGCTGCATTGTAATAAACCTCTAGATTAATCCAGCCATCTAAAATGCATTTTTTAAAAGCCAAAGGTCTTTCCCATGAATAACCTGGCAAGTATTTGAGCTTCATGATAATTTCCCTCTAATGGAGTTTGGGAAAATGAAATGGGAGTTATTAGTCAGATTTATAAGTCTGTCTCCTGAGAAAATAGGGATGCAGAGGGGCTGACCTAGCAGACAAGGTGCATTGGTTATCTACCTAGCACAGCAGAAAGAGCAGGCCTGTAGTTTGCAGATTCAAAAACTAATCCTTACCCAACGACTGCCTTTCCTGTGCTCTCAACAGAGGGACGGAGGCTGATGGGGTCCTGGGACACAGGAAACACTGCCCACACTTCCTTGCCATGTTCACTCTTGCATTCAAGACTCCACCTGAGAGACCATCATAGTAGTGCTTCAGGTAGAGCAGGCACAAACTCCGATGGTCTTTGGAGGAAGGCAAACCACTTCATCTGAGCTCAGATGCACATTCAAGAAAGAGGACTATTGAATGGGAAAGTGACTGCCCAAAACTTAAGAAAGAAAAGAAAGCAAATTTCTTTGATAAGGAGTTAAGGGAGAATTGCTGCCTGGGGGAAAAGAGGTCTTGGTGAGGCATAAGCGTGGAGTTACGTAGAATTTGAGGACATCACACAGATACTGGGGACCCTGGGCAGGATGGAGGAGCTCTAGGGCTGGGCAGGCTGTTTTCCACTTGTGTATCAGATTCCCCTGCAGCTCAGGGCCAAGATCCAGGCCATGAGCCACAGCAATGCCCTTGTTCTTCTTAAGCATCTACATACGTTTCCAGAGCTTTCATGACAAAGTATCATAGATTCATGGCATAAACAACACAAATGTACTCTCTGTGATAGATTAACAACTGGTAGTCAACTTATAACACCCAGCTGAACTGAACATCATGGTGCTGGGTATGGGAGGCCCACCTGAGGATTGCTGCCAGCAGCATAAGAGGCAGAACTGGAGATGAGCAAGAGAAGATGTCTGGAAGCTGCTGGAGGCTCTAGGGGGCATATTGGTAGTTGTTGGTTCTTTTGACGAAGCTTGTCATTCTGGCTTTCCTGATGAACTTGGCTGTCAGCATTGTCGAAGGAGCTCAGGATCTTATTGTCCCTGAGAATTGCTACAGTTCACTTTGGGTGTTCAGTTGGGTCCTTACTCTGGTCCTCACTTTGAACTTCACTGCCTGGCTCCAGAGGGGAGGATGGTGCACTGCTTGGTCTCCTGAAGAAGCTTGTCATGTTGGCTTTCCTGACAGGAACTTGGCTTTCCTCATTGTCAGAGAAGCTGTAGACCTCACTGTTGCTGAAGATGGCTGTGGTACATTTTGTGGGAGCTCTGGTTCTTTCTTAGAGCATCACTTTCTAGCTCCAGTTCAGATCCTCAGCTTTGTGGCACAGATCCTTCATCCTGCTTGCACAGACTTTCTAGCTTCCACCACTGACCTTTGGGCCTTCCCAGTACAGAGCCATTGAACAGGCCCATATGAGGCACTGTCATGGGCTCTAGGCCTCCAGATGACTCATG
>NW_004524717.1:5150508-5158292 GCF_000260255.1 Octodon degus
CAGATGACTCATGGGAGGCATTGTCATGGGCTCTAGTCCTGCAGATGACTCATGGGAGGCATTGTCATGGGCTCAAGCAGAACATTACCATGGGATCCAGGCCCTCAGCTGGATTCTTTGGTCTTTAGTGTGTGGATAGATTTCCTGCACTCTTTGTATATGACTCTTTGGGTGATTGATAATAAAATAATCTTATAATTAAGTGTCCTGTATAGTATTGTTACCTTGCAAAACCCCAAACTATTACACTCTCTCATAGTTCTGGAGGCAGAATGTCTGAGATTAAGGTAATGGCACGTTTGGCTTCTCCCCAGAACCCCTCTCCTCAGCTTTCAAGTGGTTACCATCCAGCCACATCTCTGCATGGTCTTTTCTCTGTGTGTACGCATCCCTGATGGCCCTTCCACTTCTTAGGATGCTCAGCTTATGGATTAAGGGCCACAACTTTTTGGTCTTATTTCAGCATGATCACCTCTTTAAAGATCCTATCTCCAAATACAGTCACTGCTAGAGTTTGGTTAGGGACTGCTCCACCAAAGTCACACCTACTGAGTCTTGGTCCCCAAAATGGCACTGGAAGGTGATGGAAACCTTAAAAGGTGAGGTGTAGGTATGGTCTTTAGGTCATTGGAGGTATAGCCTTAAAGGGCACTGTGGGATGCTGGTCTCTTTCTCTTTTGTTCCCTGTCTATAAGTTAAGTTGTTAGCCCCCCAGAGGCCCAAAGCAATGGTCCACTTCATGTTGGACTAGAACTTCCAAAACCATGCTTTATCAGGGCTGAGGAGATAGCTCAGTAGAATAAGTGCTTGCCTGTCAAGTGCAAGGGCCTGAGTTCAATCCCTGGTTCCGCCAAAAAAAAAGCATTAAAATAAGTTTTTTTAATAAGTTAATTATCTCAGCTATCTTGTTATAGTGACAGAAAGCTAACACAGTCACATTCTTCATTCCTGCGGGCTGACTTCAATGCATAAATGTTAAGAGCTGGGACCCAATTCAGCCCATAACAGGAACTTCTAGAATCCTTGTGATTCTAATAATACTGTAAAGCCACAATGGGCACAGCTTACTGGGCGTAGCCTACAACAAAATCTCAAAATTTACCTATGAGATAGGTAGTATTGTGGCCCACATTTCAGAAATTAGGAAACTGAGGCGTGCCATCACTACACAACTCACCCAGACCACCTGCTGCTTGAGACTGCGTTTCTGATGCTACACCCTTCTGTCTCTGTTCTTGCGCTTGTTACTGAAAAATAGGCCAAAAGTGTACAAGACCCAAAAAGAAAATGATTGCCCACAATCTCATCTGTCTTCCTTTAAAGCCTTAACATCTTAGACATTGCTTTGTTGGTAAAAGGGCTGAAGGTGAGCTACAGAGGTCTATAAATTGTGCTCATAGAGCAGCCACAGGTGCGGAACAGTGCAAGGATACAGGGCTGACCTGCGTGGGACAAGCGGGTTTCCTAGCAATCTGTGCAGACTGAGCTCCATTGAAGATGAGACAGAATAATTAGCAGAATGCCACTGTAACTGTGGCTGGAGGAACAAACTTTTCTCCTAACCACCTATATTTCCTGTATTTTTCAAATGTGCTCTCATGAGCATGTGGACACCGTGACCTCTGAGAACAGACAGGAGAACAATAAATGTTACAAGAGAAAAACCAGACAGTACCCACTCGAAGCAGCCAGACCAGCCCTGTAGGATTTCTCCCGATGGGAAGGGACACAAAGACAGCAGACGCTGCAGTCTGTGAGGAAACTGATTGTAGACAACATCCTGAGTGAGCAAAGCGACAAAAGAGCCACCTCCCTAAAAGCAGCCCAGCGTGGCCATTCAAATAGTAAAAATGACGCAGGCAGTTGGAAACAAAGTTCCAGCTTTCTGTCGGAGCTTCCGGAGCCAGTGAAAACAACAAGCCCTGAAGAAGAAGCTGCGCTGCCCACATCCCCAGGAGTTTTGTAACTGCCAACTGTGCCAAGATCACTGAGGGCCCAGAGAGCTCCGATCTCGTTGTCCCCCCAGGGAGAGGAGCAGCTCCTCCCACACCCCCAGGACCTGAGTAGAACTAGACAATGTGTGGCTTCCACCCCCGGCAGCCCAGAGACCGGCCATGCTTGTGTTGCTGATAGCAAGACTGCCCCTGGATAGGGAACCACCACAGGCCCGGGTCGCAGCTGGGCATGTGTCCTGCCACAGGCCACCTGCTTCCTCCCGAGCTGCACAGCCAGGAGCCAGCGAGGTGGACACAATGAGCTGGACCCACATCAGATTCTTAGGGGAAGAAAATCAGTCTTTGTGGAGTGGGAGATTGGGACAGGATATCTATAACTGTTTCCAGAAAAGCTGGGTCCACAAACCCTTCCCTCCCCAAGCACTTCCGAAATGTGGCACAACACACCCGGCTCTTTAAATATCCCAACCCAGAATAAATGTGCATGCAGCATTTCCCCAGCAACAGGGGCCACGAGGCTGCCAGCTGAGTCACAGAGTCTGGAAATGTGTGAGCTGCGGAGGGCTTTGGAGATCAAGAGCAGCAGGGCGTGGCTCAGAAGAGAGCAGCCAGTGCTGAGGGATGCTGCCCCACGCAGCACCCTGTCGTCTTGCTGGGAGGGTCACTTCAAGTCACCTACTGAGATGCCACCTTGCTCAGCTGTTCCTTGGCACTGCACCGCCTGATACTTTTAATTGAGATGCATTGTCCATGGCAGTGCTGGGGTTAAAACCAGTCTGCAGGCTGGGGAGATGGCTCAGTGGTCTAAAGCACCTACTTTGAACAAGCTTAGCAAAGCACATGGACCGCGGTTCAATCCCCCAGCACCGCATGCCAGCCAGCCCCGCCCCCAGGTGGACTGAGCTGGCCACACACACACACACACACACACACACACAAATAAATAAATAAATAAAATTTAAAAAAAAAAACAGTCTGCAGATTCTCCCTGGGCCTCGTAACTCTGGGTCCTGGTGATTGCTCTGCATTAGAAGTTGTTAGATGTGCTTTCTTTAAGATCCCTCCAACTAGATTAGACAGATTTCTGAAAGTCCTAAATTTTTACCTTCTTGGTTTATATTGATGGTTTATTTTTGTTTTTTGTTTAAATTTTTTTTACCTCTTGCAGATGCCTTTTATCAGCCCTCAAGATGTGGAACAAATAGAAACAGAGCTGATCTGTTGAAGTGGGGACAGGGACCAAGGCCCTTCTACCCACATTTCTCTGTACCCTTGCCCCATAGGCCCAGGACTCAGGATGTAGACGGTGATTCTCAAGGCACTGGGGCAGTTTGTACCCTGAAAACTTGCACATAATCTGAGAATCCCTTGATCCCCCATTATGTGACTCTGGAGAGCAAAAGAAACTTCTCTAGGCTCCTACCCAATCCTGCACCAAGCTCAGTAAGTCAAGAAGAGACCAAAGAAAGTCAACCACGAAAGGTATGTCCTGAGTCTAACACACATTCTTGGTTCTTTTATTCATCCAGCAAAAATTAACTGAACACTTTCTACAGTTGGACCTTAAAGGCCCCCACAAGAAATCTTGTGGTAAAGGCTTGGTCTCTAGGAAGACAGTATTGGAAATGGTGAAAACCCTAAGAGATGGGCCTGATTAAGGGGCTCCAGCCCATCACAGTGTCTCTCTTAGAGGGAGACCCCAACCTTTCCTTCTCTTTCATTTCCTGTCCACAAAGTGAGCAGTTTGCTCCACAATAGATTCCTGCCATGATGTGCTCACCCAAGCAATGGGCCAATGAATCATAGACTAAGCCCTCTAAAACTACAAGCCAAAATAAACCTCCCCTCTTTATAAGTTAAAAATAGCAAATATTTGCTCTAGTAACAAAAAGCTGGCTAATATATGTGTCAGCTCCAGTGACAGACCCAGCAGATAGGCAGTAACACAATTCATGTTCCTTATCCTTCAGGAGATTATGTGCAAAATCTGGCATGGAAACACAAAAACAATTATGAACACTTCAGGTTTCACTTTTTTCAGAGATTTCTGATCCAGAGCTCCTCTCTCCAGCAAGGGACTCAAAGGATTCATGGATGAAGTGACGTTTGAAGAATCCAGATCTCAACAACTGGATCTTGGATGGGAGTGTACTTCCAAAGGAGAAAATAACACATGCAAAGTCCCAGTGGCTACAGGGTCACTCCAGGGGGCAGCCATGGAGTCTGTGAAGTGTGGCACATCCTTGCAATTGGCCAGGCAGCAGCCCTACTAGACAGCATGGAAGGGCTCAAGAATTGTGAGTTTAACCAGACACTGGATTGAATCCAGATGTGCTAAAGAGAGTTCAGACACTGAGGTGGACTGGGCCCAGATCTTGGAGGACCTGAGGTACTGTGCATAGGTACTATACTCTGTACATAGCAGTTAGCTGCTAAGAGACATGTGTTTGTTGTTTGACTTTACACTAAGCTATATGCTCAGCCCTTTTGCATTTGTTACTTTGACACAGGATCTCTCTAATTCAAAGAGCCCAAACTTGTGATCCTCCTGCCTCAGCCTCCCAAACTCTTATATTACAGCCATGAGCTACCACAGCAATCAGTTGCTAAGAGTTTTTGAGCAGGTGGCTGAAAGGTGTAAGGTCTGATAGGAAGGGATACAGAAGGGTTACTGCTGTGATGACAGGGTCAACTTTGGAAGACAAGGGAGAGGAAGAGCAGAAAAGACAACAGGTTCTTTTGTCCAGTCCAGCAAGTGTGACAGGGCCTCCTGCAGGTGGGGTGACCACATGGGCAGAATGAATTAGGCTGGAATGCTTCAGTCACTGGTGACTTAAGGCCCAGCTCCACCATCAGCAAGGCCTTCCACATATCTCTGCACACAGATATGCACAAAGAGTACTGTTGAGGGCTGGTGAGATGGCTCAGTGGTCTAAAGCACCTACTTAGAACAAGCTTAGCAAAGCACAGGGACCACGGTTCAATCCCCCAGCACCACATGCCAGCCAGCCCCTCCCCCTGGTGGGCTGAGCTGGCCCCCCACACACACACACACATAAATAAATAAATAAATTTAAAAAAAAAAAAAAAGAGTACTGTTGGTGGAGAGAAAGCCTGCCTCCATGGGAGGAGTGCTGATCCAGTGAGGCATACCTATGGCTCCTCCAACTGATGCTTCTCTCCCTCTCTCCTCCCAGGGTAGCATGAGGAAAGGCTCAAAGTGAGGCTTTCTTGCAGCAAAGACAGGCACCATGAGGCAAGCAAGAAAGGGGAAACACCCCCAGCATGAATTTTCCAGCTCGGCTCTGCTCATCAGGGTAAACAGCACCAAAAATAATCACAGTTGCTCTCCACTTGGAATACTATCATCTGGACAGTTGGTGGATATGAACTGTTTTTAAAACAGGCTATCAAAACAAACCTAGGGAAAACATCTGTGGGACCATGGGCCTGAGAGTCGGGGAGGAAGGAAGCCAGGGAGCCGCCAGCTCTCTGTCAGGTGTCTTCCCAGGCGGCCAGACCCCCCCTGGCCAAGTGGAGGTGGCCAGGTGGCTGGAGGCAAGTCTGAGTGAGAGAAGGATCTGGCATATAAGCAAACCCTGGGCAAGATGAAAACTCCAACTTCTGAACACCCCAAGGCACAGGTGAGCCAGCAAAGGAGGCGCCTGGGCTCCCAGATTCCAACCCCAGCCGGGCCTGGGTCAGTCTGGAGTGCAAACATCAGGTGTTATTTATAGCCCTAGGTTGAAACCCTTGTTATTTATTATGATGTTTATAAAAATAAATCATAGGCCTTTCCTTCCTTGCCCTTCCAGCTGGGTAGAGAGAGGTTTCAGGTATGTAACTTCTTCGCTTTGTTTAGCTTACTTCCCTTATAAAATTTAGCTAAGAAGGACAAGGATAACAAACATTTATTATTTAAAAGCAAGGCCCAGGCTAAGGAAGGTAAGCAGAGCAGAAAGACAGCAGAGCTGGGTGGTGGCCGCCCGCTGGGGAGCTGGGCTGCCCCACAGCTGGGCCCTGCTTTCCTTCTTTGTGACCTGGAGCTGGGAGCAGCTTTCAAAACAGCTCTTCAGAGGAGTCTTTGCAGGGGCTTTGTTTACGGTCTTTGTGTGTGGTGATTTTTTTTTTAAGTAGAGAAAGGATTTCCACCAGCAGAATCACTTCCTTCCTTCCCTCTATTCCACTATCCTGGTTCCCTAAATAAACCTTACAAATGCTCCCCCTGCTTCCCTCTCCTTGGGTCTCCCCAGAATATAGGGTGCTTGTATGAGAATTGGGTCTTGTGATTTCAGAATGAAGGGAAGCAGGCATGAAGTTGAGTGACGCAGAGCTCGCCTGTGTTCTCCAGTTTTATCAGTAACAAATGTGCTACTTTGATCTTCAAAAAAATGACTAATGGAGGGCCAGCCAGGTAGCTCAGTGGATTAAAGTGACTGCTTAGGCAGATGCAAGGACAGGGACTGGATCTCCCATGGTGTTGTGCCAGCCCCGTCCCTGGGGTGCCCTGGTGAGACTGGGCGTGGTGGTGTGTGCCTGTAATCCCAGCATTTGGGAAGCTGAAAACCGGAGGATCACTACATGTCTGATCTGTGCAGTGAGACCCTGTAAGCCCTGTACTAAGAACATTAGATGGACAAACAAACAAAAAGACTAATGGCCCATGAGCTAGAGCATCTACACCAGCTGGAGCTATAACAAAGAAGACAATAGAAACTCCATCTGTGGTCCTAGACTCAGAGCCCAGGCCTGGCATGGCTTCTAGAATCATCTTCCTCCTCTTCCTGCCTGGCATATGACCTCACAGAGAGAAACCCACACCACCTTAGCAGGCCTGTCTGAACTGCGTGGTCTCTCTCCTCTCTCAGCAATGGGAAGCTACAGCCATGGGGTTTCCCCAGCCCTAGAAAAGATGGCAGCCCTCCAGCCAACATGGAAGCCTATAGTGCCACAGCCAGACAGCATCTTGAGGTTCCAGGAGGCAGGAAGGGCCAGTGTGATGTCCTGTTTGTGAGCCCTTCACTGTGTGGGGCCTCCCTGGCCAAGTACAGTGAACATCTTAAGTTTTAGCCAGCACAGATGCCCTAAATGAGGCTTTGTAAAGGCGGGAGAGGGAAAACTGTGCCACAATAAGCAGATGTAGCCAGTGTAGGAGGGACTAGGAAGCTGTCGGTGGCAGAGTCAGTGACTGAGGAAAAACTAGGCAAGGGTAGGCCTGAGAGGAAGCCAGAATGTTTGACAGGTTTGTTCTGAGGAGAGGAGGAAAAGCATGGAGGTGGTTGTAAGAAAGGATAATGGTGCTCAGAGCAGATCTGATAGAAAGGGAGACATAAATAAAAGCAGGTCTAAAACTGGCTGACATAGAGAGGAGAATCTTGCCAGGAAAGGTTCAGGCACTAGGGCTGGGAAGACTGCCCACCTCAAGAGAAGCAAGTGCAAGCATGGCCCTTGGCTCCACATGGACTGGACAGAGCTCACAGTGTGGGTGCTGGAGCATGGGGTTCATGCCCACATAACTCCCCATACACATACACCAGATTGCTGAACAGAGTCCTGCTCTCCTGGTATAAGAATAAAGAAGGAAGGGCCAGCCAAATAGCTCGGCGGATTAAAGCATCTGCAAGCAGGTGCAGGGGCCAGAGGTTGGATCCTCGGGCCTGCCATGTTGGCCCTGCCCCGGGGTGCACTGAGATGGCAATTGAGACTGGGCATGGTGGCACGCACCTGGAGCCCCAGCTCTTGGGAGGCTGTAAACAGGCGGATCACTATGAGTCGGAACTAGTAGTGAGAACCTGAACAATCTGTAGACCCTCCTCTAAAACAGAGAGA
>NW_004524717.1:5159002-5167760 GCF_000260255.1 Octodon degus
TTTCGTCAGGTTTTAGAAGTCAGCTTCACTGCTTGGCTCACAGCGGCCTCCCTGCATCACTCCGTCCCCTCCCTTTTTTTTTTTTTTTTTTTTTTGTGGAGCTGGGGATTGAACTGAGGCCCTTGCACTTGCCAGGGAAGCACTTATTCCATTGAGCCTTCTCCCTGGCCCCAGCCCCCTTGCTTTGGCCACCACATCAGTGGAGCTGGGGCACAGAGTGGCTCTGACCTTCTTTACAAGGCTGTTGAGTAGCACAAACTAGACTCTTCATCTGACAGCAGAGGGGCCACTCGATCAGGGCCGTTCACCAGAAGTGCCCCTCTTTCAGGTTCTCCTTTCCTGTAGAGACCCACAGTCCTTCAGAGGAGCCAAAACATGGGTGCTTTTCCCAACCACAACTATTGGCTCTGGGATCCCAGTGGTTTGGATCATTCTGCTTTCTCCAAATAACTGTTCTCCTCCCTTCATGCTGTGAGAATGCTGCTCACCATAAGTGTGTGAGCAAATGGACAGAGCCAGCCTAACTCAACTGTGACCTTGGGCTGCCCCAGTCACACAGGCTAGGGTGGTACAAAAGACCCCGGATGGAAGCTGGGGGTGCTTATGCTAGCTAACACTAGATGGTTGACATGGTTTCCTGTCCTCTTCCTCATGAGCTCAGGGAAAAACCTGCTTTTCTGTGACCTCACTATCCCAGCTCCTATGGCTCCTACTCCCAGTGCAGTTACCCTGGAGTGCTGCCAAGTGACATATGGTCCTTCGGGGTAACTGCTGTTCACCAACTTTCTGGCCTCTAAAACCAGGGGAACATCCGTGCAGTGCTGAGCAGCTGCTGCAGCGCCTGGAGACGCATATGCCCTGGAAACAGCTGCCTACACACCTCCCCATCCTTTCTCCCTATCCTCTGTACCTGACCAGTGGCAGCCTTTAGCTGCTCTTTTTCTTTTTTGGGTACTCAGGATTTAAACCGGGGCCTTTACACTGAGCTACATCCCTAGTGCTTTTTAACTTTTTTTTTTTTGAGACAAAAATCTCATTAAGTTTCTAAATGGCCCAGGCTGGGCCCAAATTTGCAATTCTACCTCCAAGAATGTTGGGATTACAGGTGTGAGCCAGCACACCCAGCTTAATGGCATTTTTTGACAGTAAATTTGTTAACACACTCAAAAGTCCCCAAGTGTTATGTTTTGTGTCTAGTTGGCCCCCCAAAGCCTCTTGCAGTCATGGGGTGGGGATTTCTAGAGTTTGAGATTAACTCATGATCCACTGGGATTACGGGTGTGAGTGCTGCTAAGATTATGAGTGTGAATACTACTCCCAGCCTAGGGCATAGCCTGAATGCAACTTAAGGGAGACAGACTTCCTTTTTGTTGCCGCTGTTGCTGCTTCTCCTCCCTTTGCTGTCTGTTCTTTGCCGCCACCATGAAAGGTTGCTCTCTGCTGTGTGCCACTCTGCCTTGCAGCCAGCTGAGTATGGACTGAAACCTCCATTAACTGTGAGCTAAAGAAACCTTTCCTTCCCTAATTTTGAGTGTCAGGTATTTGTCCCAGCAACGAGAGAAGAGTTAACAGAGACACCAAATAAGTCTCTAGCCAGTTGTGTTTCCTTCCTTTCCTCAAGTGAGGTTCCCCATAGCTTTCCCACCTAGACATTTTTCTATGACTTAGTGGCACCGTGCTGTGCTTCTTAATGGTGTGAAGGTGTTGGGGTATGTATATAGATGTCCCCCAAACCTCATGTGCTTATGAGTGGAGCTTTGGGGAGTGACTCAATCATGGATGCGTACTACTGGATCTGTCTACTAATTGGTTTAGCAAAATACTGGGTGGGTGATGGATTTACTGAAAAAGTAGAACCCACCCTGGATATGGGGGGCACCACTCAGACTTGTACTGTGGATGGAATGAAAAGGTAAAGAAAAAGGAACTCATGTTGTTTCCTGTCTGCCCTGCCATGGACTGCTTCTCCTCTGTCATGCCCCTCTGCTGAGCTACCCTGCCTTGGAGCCAGCTGACTATGGGCTGAAACCTCAACCAACTCTGCACTAAGATTAAACCTTACCTCCTTTAACTTGTGAGTGTTGGGTATTTTTGTCCCAACAAGGAGGTGGCTAAGGTAGAAGGAAAACCAGAGGCAGAACATGATTGGACCACAAACCACAGGCCTCCTCAGGTTTGGACAGGACAGGTAGGCAGTACACACTTCCCTGCAGGAGGAACTGAGGACCAGTGAAGAAGTTAGAAGTTCCAAGACTAGAACTGCAGAGAATGCAAAGGTGAGGGGCATATGTTTCAAGCCCCAGTGAAGTACCACAGCTGGATCACTGATGACCTAAGTGACTTCAGTCCTTGTGGTTGCGAATCTGAAATCAAGATGCAGCAGGGTTAATTCCTTTGCTTCTCAGAAGAATCCATTCCATGATGCCGTCCTAGCTTCTGGTGGATGTCACAATCCCCAGTGATCCTTGGTTTACAGCAGCATCACCTCAATGCCTGCCACTGCTATTTATGCCCAGGCTCTGGGTGTAAATGTCCACCTTTATATAAGGATTCTGGTCCTATTGGGTTAAGGGCCTGCTATAATCCAATGTAACCTTGTCTATATTTGACTGCATCTGTGAAGACCCTAGTTCCAAATAAGGTCACAGTCACATATTTCCAGTAGACTTTTATGGGAAAACTATTCAAGCAGAAGTAGGAAGGAAAAGAGAGAGAGAGAGGGAGAGGTGAAGAGGGAGAAAAAGAGAGATGGAGAGACAGGGAGAGGGAGAGAGGAGGAACAGGGAGAGAGGGAGAGGGTCAGAGAGTGAGAGAGGGACAGGGAGAGGGAGAGGGAGAAAGGGAGAGGGAAAGAGGGAGAGGGAGAGAGGCAGGGGTGAAGGACAGGGAAACAAGGAGAGGGACAGAGGGAGAAGGAGAGAGGAGAGAGAGAGAGAGAGAGAGAGAGAGAGAGAGAGAGAGAGAGAGAGAGAGAGAGAGAACAGCTGAAGAGAGAAGATTGAGGTATAATGAGGAGGTAGGCAGACAAAAATGAGACCAAGAGGAAAGGTGTCAGGATTTTGGGGCTTACGTCTGGTTGCTCCCCAAGGACTCGTGCTTTGAGGGTGCAATGCAGCAATGCGTGGGAGAACTGTCTGGTCTGACAGGGTCATGGCAGGAAGCATCCAAACTCTCCAGTAAATGGCACCAAGAAAATGGCTTTATACAAAGGGATGTGCATGAGTCTTTGGCAGCCAGGGCGTAATGTTACGGCTTGTGTCTAAATGTGCCCCCCAAGCCTCATGCAGTCAAGGGGACAGGCTTCTAGAGTCTGTGACGGATTCATGGCCCAGTGCTGGGATTAGCAGGTAGGCTACATATAGTATAAGGGAGGAAAAGTGGCGTGCCCCTCCTCTTCAGGTCTTGTTGCTTTGCCGCCCCCACTGCCGTGCCACACTGCCTTGGAGCCAGCTGATTATGGGCTGAAACCTCTGCAAACTAAGCTAAATAAACCTCTCCTTTTTTAACTTTGGGCATCAGATATTTTGTCTCAGCAATGAGAAAAAGGAACTAAGACAGTGACCGCACCTCAGCGTTGTAGACAGTCCCCGCCTGCTTTCTGTGCTCGTTGGTCATTCCTGAAGGTCCACTTTCTCTCCAGCAATGCCTTGAGCCATGTTTCTCCCCCAGTTCTGCTCCTGCCTGGCCTTTCTCTCACTGCTCCTGGGACAATTCTGTCACAAGGACCCTACCTATCCCTCTTCTGAGATTTAATACCTGACAACAGTGCAGGGTGGGTGTGGCCCCACCAGACCTTGGCACCTTCGGACTCACTATGGGGAGCTCCTCCTCTCTCCCTGACCTGCTACTCCCTGGTTAGCACCTTGGTGTGTGCCCTCCCTTAGCCCTAAATCCCTACAGTCATCTGCCATCTGGCCCCCTCCAGCCCTTCCCCATTCAATGTCCAGGATCATCTCTTGAAAACACATCTGATTACTTCATTTTAATCAATAGTCATGTTATCCTGAGACTTTAAACCTTGTTTTTGCCAAACAGACTTTTTTTTTTTTGGTCTGGTTTCAGGAGCCTGTGTCTCTCTGTCTCTCTGTCTCTCTCTCTCTGTCTGTCTCTGTCTGTCTCTGTCTCTCTCTCTGTCTCTCTCTCTCTCTCTCTCTCTCTGTATCTGTCTGTCTCTGTCTCTATCTATCTTTCTCTGTCTCTGTCTCTCTGTCTCTCTCTCTCTGTCTGTCTGTCTCTCTCTCTCTCTCTCTGTGTGTGTGTGTGTGTGTGTGTGTGTGTGTGTGTGTGTGTGTGTGTGTTGTTGCTGAGACCTGAACCTCAGCTCCTTCCCACTGAACTACACCTTCGGTCTTTTTTCAATCTTTGTTTATTTTGAAGCACTATCTCACTAAGTTGCTCAGTTGTTCAAGCGAGGATACACCTTACACTCTTCCTGCCTCAGCCTCCCAGAGCTGGGACTACAGGTGTGTGCCACCATTCCTGGCTCAGCCAAATTTTCAAAACCTCAAGTTCTTCGCTCACACATGTAGGCACACACACATGTCTTCCTGTGTGCTTTGGCCACATCCATCTGTTCAGCCACACATGCAATCATGTACAGAATGGTAGTATTTGCCCTGTGACTATCACATGGGTACCTGACACCATTTCCTAATCATACCAAGTGCATGTTTGGGGGCTTTTCCTCCTGTCTTCCCCTCTGTTGGGACTTTCTCCCTTTTATCCTAGCACAGTCCTATCCCCTTTCTTTGAGGAGGAACTAACACTATAATAGCACCTCCTCCTCGAAAACCCTCCTTTGAGGGCACAGTAAGTGCCTGCTTGTGTCTGGTTCCTACTCTGCACACACGGCAGCCCCTGTGAGTGGAAGCCACACATCACTGATGTGCACCAATGGCTGAAGCAGGAGCCCAGCGTGTCTGGTGCAGGGGTGAGCACCTCAGCAGCGATCTCAGCACCCAGGGAAGGGGCTCTGTCCTTCCTAGAGACTTCCAGTCCCCAGAGCCACAGAGCTATGCTAATCCAGAGACAACAATCTGGGTGCCCATCAGGCCCCAGCCCCAGCTGGGCAGTGTCCCCAGGAAAGCAGGAGTTGTTTGATGTCCTACAATTGTTACAAACACTCCTAACGCAGCTGTTACATGATCAAAGAAATCTGGCCCCTTCCCACTAGGTGTGAGAAATGGAGAGAGACAAAGTTAGGAGGAGAATCACCTGAGAAGGTGCGTAGGAATCTGCCCTCCCCACCCTCCCCCTGCATCTCTGGGGACTAGGCCTTGGGGATACAGTTCCTTCCCAGTGGGAACCTGGGCTTCCCTAGGAAGAGAAAAAAAGATCACACACAGAGCATTCTCATTTCTGGCCTGCAGTTTACATTCTGTCACTGTCCCTGTTGGAAGGAACATTTATAGTCCAGAGGCTGCTGCAAAATTTGACATGTAACCCTCACTTCAATTCTGTTGGAAGGATCTCTCTCTCTCTCCCTCCCTCCCTCCCTCCCCCTCCTCTCTCTCTCTCTGTCTCTCTCTCTGTCTCTCTTTCTGCCTATCTGTCTCTTTCTGTCTGTCTCTCTCTGCCTATCTCTGTCTCTCTGTCTCTCTGCTCTGTCTTTCTCTATCTGTCTCTGTCTCTGTCTCTCTGTCTCTCTGTCTCTGTCTCTGTCTCTATCTGTCTCTGTCTCTGTCTCTCTGTCTCTGTCTCTATCTGTCTCCGTCTCTCTCTCTGTCTGTCTCTGTTTCTTTCTGTCTCTCCCTGTCTTCCTCCCTCCTTTCCTCTCTCTCCCACCCTCCTTCCCTGTCTCTCCTTCTCTCCCTCTCTCTTTCTTCTTCCAGTTCAAAAAACCAAGTATTTGGGAAATTACCTCACAGAGCCATGCCACCAACACCAAATGAAAACCATCTGTACAGATAAAACAGTTAGGAGCCTTTGTGGCCCAGCGGGCCGAGATGTGTAGCTCATTCAGTCTCAGAGGGGACACTTTATTCCTGAATTTCTTTTTTTTTTTTTTCCTCTGCCTAACACAGAAGAAGGCTCAGTCAGCTCATAGGAAACAGGAAGGAACCCGTTGTTTTAAATAGCAGACAGCAGAGAATTGACCCATTATGGTCTGTTCATTCAGCCAGTGACAGGCAGAAGGCAGACCACTCACCCCCACATTCCCAAGATGCCGGGCAAGGGGCATGGCCAGGCTTTGCTCAGACTCTGGGAGAGTCCAGTTCAGTCCCTTTCAAAGGAAATTGGCGATGCCTTGGGCTTTTATTTTACTAGAGACTTTACTACACTGCTGTCTTGGAAAAAAAAAAAATAAGACAAAAACAAAGCTCCACTAAAAACTTACAAGAATACCTGGAAGTCAGACAACATCCTGTGTTTCCCTTCCTAGCCCACTCTGCTCTAAGGACTGCAAACATGGCTTCAAGCTTCCTTGCTTATCTTGGCAACAGCCGCTTTTCACTTTTCTGGGCTGTAGAAGAGTTGGCCTAGCAGTGGTGTCCGCAGGGCCCAAGAGTCCTACAAAAAGGCAAAGCCACACAGGGAAGCGCCTGGACCACCTACTTCACCCTACCCAGTGCAGTTGAGCCCAAGAGCCCAAAGGTTAGTGAGCTTAAATTCACTTTTGTGACACCAAAGCACCCAAATTGGGCCTGTTTTGTATTTTGTCAGATGTTCAGATTAGGACCTAGGCATGGGTTGGAAATGGGGGCCGGGGGTGAGAGGAAGCAGCCCTCTCCTGCCATGGCCCGCATCAGCCCCAGCAGCCTGTGTCTCCTCTGTTGCAGCACAGCCAGTCTAATTTCCTACAAATGAACCTTGGATCTGACCCACTGTGGTCACCCACAGCTTCACACTCAGGCTGTCCCTGCTCCCTGCAGACAGTGGCAAAGCCCCAGGGAGGACTCTGAGAATGGTGTCCCCAACCCAGGGAGTCTTCCACAGTTCTTGGAGCCATTGAATTCCTATTTTGACCTAACACTGAAGGTGACTCCAGTCACCAAGAGGAGAGACTGGGGACAATCTTTGGAGCATTCCCGTGACTTCAAGCGTCAGTGTAGCTGTGAACATCACCACGGTGGTGTGTGTAGCGTCTTCAGATGAAAACATTGCCCTGTCACTGCCCCTCCCTAGGGGTCTGAACGGATGCAGAAGAGAATCCTGGAGGTGTAGGCAGGGAGAATCTTCACGTTTTCCTCTTCAAAGCTGTTTCATGTGCCTACAGGCATCAGCATAAGGCAAAGAATGGCTCTTGTCATGGATAAAGAGTTAGAGTGATTGCATAATTTATCATCTGAACCTGGACACTGTTGATATTGAAAGGAAATGCTAATGAATACACCACAACCAGTAGAGATGGTGACTGTTCTAGGCACTCTGAACTGTGAGCTTCAAAGTGGAATGGTTCCGGTGTTGGGCACGCATTTGGTTTATTTCTAACACAATACCCAGAGAGTGATGCAAGCCTCAATAGGCAGAAAAGGTTGAAGAGCATAAGGAAGGTGAGAAGAGTAAGAAAGGGGCTGTCCTAACCCATGGTGGGGTCATGCAGGTGGGTATGGGGAGAGAGAATGAGCTCATCCCAGAAAATCTAGACTCCACTCTTCTGAGCTGCCAGCTGTTGGCAGCAAGAAACTGAGTTTGACTGAATTCTTTTCCACCTACAAAAGGTAGCAGAGTCCTGAGCCCTAGATTAGGATCGCAGACGCACTCTCCTGCTGCAGCCCTGAGCCCATCAGAGGACACGGCCTCCTCCATCTGCAGCACTCACTTGTCTTCGTCTTCCCTTCCAAAGGTCCTGCATGACTCATTGTCCTGTGCCCCTTCTTGCAGACAGTGACAATTTGCTGTTCTAGATGAGCTCCCCCCACCCCATCAAGGCTAAAGAAGAAGAAGATGTCTCCTTCCAGGGCCCCCCATGGAACACAGACAGGCTGCAGTTCTGTGAGACAACCTCCTTGTTGTCAGAGGCAAGATAATCTGAAGTAACCTATTTTAACTTTATTTTTACTTTTCAGAACTAGAACATTAAAAATTTCTTTAGAAGGTGCTAAGGTTTCTATCAATGTTTACTAAAGATACAGATATATCACAAGATAGATGAATATACAAAAATTTACTAGATTGGCTTACAGTGGGTGCCCACAGAGTCAGATGAGGAAGTGTGCAGAGGCTCTTTGTGCACACCGGAGACCAAAGGACTCAGTCTAAGGTCTGCAGTGCCCTGCAGTGTCCTGTTTAAGTCCATGTCAGGAAGCTGAAGGGTCTACCTGGAAGGCTGAAGGTTCTGTGCCAGAAGCCAGAGTCTGCCCTGGAAGCCAGGAGACAACACCCAAGATGGAAGCAAAGACTGGAGCTTCTCCAAAGACACAGAGGCAGATCTGTCCTTCCTCATGTCCCCTGTATGCCATCTAGGTCACAAGCCACCCTAGGGTGGGGTTTCCATGACATAGAGTGTAGAACTGCTGGGCCAATTTAGTTAAACTTCTCTTATTCAAGTTGATACAATCAACCCACCATCACAAGGTTTCTTAACTCTTTTAGGAGAAAAAAAAAAAATCCTTAATGGAAATTTGTTATTTCACTTAAAAATTGGAAAACTTTTGATTTGCTCAAAATTTTCTGGAATTCTCAGTTGGTCTGTAAACTAATGTTCTGTATATATCTTCCACCTCTAAATAAAAATTATATTGAATTACATGGAAATGATCCAAAGTGAATAAAAAGACAAAATTATTCTTTCAAATACAAGGTATTCGGGAATATA
>NW_004524717.1:5167860-5169075 GCF_000260255.1 Octodon degus
CTCTGTATGACGCTAATAGGAAATAAGAAACAAGCATTTCTGCATTATATACATTTAAATGAATAAATAGTTTAGAACTTAAGATCAGTTGTTCTTTGGAAATAGTTCTCTCATTTTCGCTATTTATCTTTCTTTTCTCCGAGTAGTTATTATTAATTGAACATTTCTACTAGGTAATAATCTCTCAAAAGTAAAAGATTTTTCTTCATATTTTTGTTTCCATAAATTTTTCCATAATTTTTGATAATTATGTAAGAAAAGTCATGCTAGACATCAAGTTATAATGATACGTGCAAAAGGCTAAATTTTCTCTATCTCAGAATGACCTAAGAAGAAAAAAAAAAAAAATCCACTTCTTATTTTCAAGAATTACATCTAAAGCAGAGTGTGGCCCAAAAGTAAATAAACGGAGTGCGGTAGTCAACAGAGGGCCAGAGATTTAGCTCAGTGGCACAGTGTCTGCCTGGCAAGTGTAAAGTCATAAGTTTGATTCCTGGTACTAAATAAATAAATAGCACTCTTAATACAGCAAAAATAGAATATAAAATTCATCATTAAATCAAAGTGAATATTTACATTATCAAAGATAAAATCAACTAAATTTGTCACAGAATTTTTTTGTGAATTGGGGGGGAATATCTAGGAGCAAAATAAGAAAAATCATTTAGGATTATATTTATACTAACCCATTGCCTTCTTAGCAAAATAATCTGAAATATTTATTCTCAAATATGGTAATGTTTTAAAGCTTATCTAGGCTGGTGAGATAGCTCAGTAGAATAAATGCTTGCCTGCAAACACAAGGGCCTGAGTTCAATACCCAACTCCACTAAAAAAAAAAAAAAAAAAGCTGAGTATTCAAATGTGGTAACACATTATATCAAATGAAAAAATTTAGATATACATAAAATATAGATGGAAATACCACTGACAAATTAACCTAGGATATTTTTATGGATCTGTAGTGTACTAATAGCACAGAAAATAAATTAAATGATAGGAGATTTGGATGATAATAATGAATTATATCATTGTGAGTTCTGCTTTCTGGTTTGAATATGAATTGTTTGCAAGAAATCCTCATTCTGACCCTCACATCTGAAGCAGGCTAGACAAGCTTTAAAAAGAAGGAGAGTGACACAGTCCTAGCCCAGGTCCGGTGATTGTGTGGAGAGCTTCCTGGTACCCTGCGCCGGCGGGACCAGTCCCAGCCCA
>NW_004524717.1:5169175-5174605 GCF_000260255.1 Octodon degus
AAAAAAAAGGAGAAATCCATAATTTTTTGATGCTATCAAAGATTTGAGAATTCAAGCTAACCTAAATGAATACAACTCAAACTATTTGTACGACATAAGACCCCTGCAATTTCCCTCACCCCTGGTCTGAGGTACAGCATCAAAAGGAAAAAGGCTCCTTCACAGTTGAGGATGGAGAAACCTGCTGAAAGCCTCAAAATCTCTTAGCAACCACATTGGGCCTGGCATAGATTAGAATCTCAAGTTGTTCTAGGTTCAGAGACAGGTCGTTCCCGTGTACTTCTGGTTTCCCACAGAATGCACTGAATTCTCATGGATGGTCTGCCAAAGGCTCTAAGTGAGGAAGGAAGGCTGCAAAAGTGAGCTCCTGAGAGGTGGAGTTCATTGGGCTCGAGGCAGCTCAGCTAGGACGGAGGGGAACAGAGTAAGGAGCCTGAGAAAGAGCAATAGCAGGCACTCAGCTGGGGCAATACCAAAAAACAGAAAGAATTTCTGATGTCTCAAAATGCTGATGGTAAAAAAAATAATAATAATAAAATGCTGATGGTAGTCAGAGAGAGGGAGAGAGAGAGAGAGAGAGAGAGAGAGAGAGAGACAGAGACAGAGACAGAGACAGAGAGACAGAGATCCTCTGAGGCTCAGAAAGCTGGCAGCTCCATTGCAAAAAACCAAAGATTTCTCCAGAATTCTACCAACACTTAGATTTTCAAAGCCCATAGCAAGCAAAGTCTTGATTATACCCTAAAAACATTTGTAGCTATTGGTCAATCAAATCCAAATAAAGCTGCAATAAAATCAAGACCCAACCACAAATGTGCTCTCCTTATTAAAGGTAATTAATATTTACTTTATATTGTTTTTTATACAAAATGACTAGCATTGATCAAAACTTAAAAGGTACTTGAAGAATCATGAAATTGTCTATTGGAATACATAGTAGAAATGGTCAGTAGAGCAAATCTGATCATCTCTGATCCAGATTTTGGAATAAAGACAAGGATTTTTACATAATAGTGATAGTAATGCTAAAATAAATAAATAATGGCGGGCTGGACTAATAACTCAGTGGACTAAAGTTCTAAAGCTCCTGCTTAGGCACCGCCATGCCGTGCCAGTCCCTCCCCCACAGCTCACTGAGATAGCAATCAAGACCGTGCATGGTGGTGAGCGCCTGTAATCCCAGCGCTTGGGGAGCTGAAAACAGGAGAATTATTATGAGTTCATTCTACATAGTGAGACCCTGTAGACCCCATAGACCCTATCCTAAAATACATTTTAAAATAATAATAATGAGAAAAAGAAAACATGTATAAAGACATAAGGAATGTCTAAGGACATAGAAACAAATCAAATCAAATTGTAAGAAAGAAAAAACACAATATTAGAAATAAAAACTCAACTGACGGACCTAATGTCAGAAAGGATCCCACAAAGGAAAAAATCAATAAACCTACAGACCAGTCAAAAGAAATTTTTCAAAGTGGAACAAAGAGAAAAAACAAGTAAAAACAACAGAAAAGAACTTGAGATCTCTGAGAAAATATCAAAATAGTTTAATGTGCTTATACTTGGAGTCCCCAAAGAAGAACACAGAAAGAAGTGGAAAGAAACAATTTTGAAGAGATAATGACCAAAAACTTTCCAAATCAATCCAAGAAACTCATCCAACCCCAAGCAATATGAATTAAAATAAACCCACACCAAGGCACATCATGGCCATAGTACTGAAAATCAGACATAAAAAGCAAACCTTAACAACAGAAAAGGTGTGTGTTCTTTCTCACCAAAAGCAATAGAAGCAAAGTAGAATAGAATGCATCATTTTAAGCTTCTGAAATAAGGATTGTTGGTCTAGGGGCATAGCTCAATGTTAGAGTGTATGCCTAGCATTTCTGAAGTTCTAGCTTTGAAACCTGGGAGAATGAGAAGAGTTACATTTTCTGGGAGAAAATAACAAACCAGATAGAACAGACTGGATACTAGATCCACAGGAACAAATTAAGGGCAACAGAATGGGGGAATAAAAGAGCAAATATTTATTTTTGTAGTTATATGGGCATTCTCATGTGAATTTTGAGAGAGTATTGACAGTTTAAAGTACCGTTTTAAAAATACTTTAAAACATTACTATTTTAAAAAATGTTATGGAACATACAGGAAATAGTAAATGGAATTCTTACACAGCACACAAAGTAGTATCATATTATTAGAAAGTAGACTATGAGCATCTCCTAAAAGAAATAACACAAAAGATAGCTAAACTCAATAGAGGAAATAAAATAGAATCCAAAAAAAAAAATACACAGTTCACTCTTCTCTCTTAACCCTTGAAAAAGGCAGGAAACAAAGGAATAAAGAACCAGTCAGATAAAAAGCAAGTCGAGCGAGAAACATAAATCCAATCATACTGTGTAATAATTATGCTGAATCCAAATGAGCTAAACATTTTAATTACATTTCAGAGTTTGACAGATTGGGTAAAAAGGCAAGGCAAAACCTGTACTGTTAAGTATAAAGACAAGCTTAAAATAAAGACAGTGGAAATGCCATGCAATATTAAGCATGAAAAAGTTGGTATGGCTGAATCAATAGCATAGAAAGGATATCTTAAGACAAAGAGCATTACTAGAGATAGAGTAGTTCATTTCATAATAAAAAGATTAACATGTCAAGTGGATGCATAGATGTAATTCATAAAGTCTGCAGAATACACTTAGAAATTAAAAGTACTAATGGGAGAAACAGATAAAACCACAAATGTAAAGAAAGATTTGTAACACCTTCCTATCAATTATTGATAGGAAAAATGCTAGAAGGTTGGAACAATATAATCTTCTTTCCTTCTTGACACTTACAGAACACAATTCCCACCATAGAGCAGATTCTCTTTTTAAGAGGGTGTGAGGCTTTCACCCAGACAGGCCATTTGCTGGGCAGTGAAAAGGTCCCCATACATATCAAAGGACAGAAATAATAAAAACTGATCAAATGTTAATTAACAAAAACAAACCTCTCATTAACATTTTAGTCACAAATGTTTCAGTGTGTATTCTCTGATCACCATATGATAAAAACCAAATCTTTTTCTCTTTTTTAACTTTTATTTCAAAGAATGTGTTTTAGACAAAAACAATGATTATTCAAATCCTATTTCCTTGGATCTTTAAAAATATTCTTTCAAGCAGAAAGGGTTCAAGAAGAAAGTTAAGAGCATAATTGCAGGCTATTTTAGAAAAAAGCAAAACAAAAACAAAACAAAAAACAATGAGACCCTATTGAAACTTTAAGAAAACAATTAAATTCAAAGGAAACATTATAGACCCAAATATTTTTACTACTTAAAAAAAGAACATAAACTGAAGCACACAGCAGAAAAAACAAATTAGTGGAAAATAGATTGACTGAATAAAAACATGGTTTCATGACAAGAAACAAAATTGAAAACCATTTGGTAAATAGAAAACAGAAAACAGAATTAAATGTAACATGTAATTTTAAAACGAGGGGGGAGCTACCCGCTCAGGCCCCCCTCCTGTCCCTCTCTTAGACAGGAGCTTTCTTTCTCTCGATAAATATATTCTGCTCATAACCTCCATTTGTTCCTCAAATTTATTCTTCAGTTTTAGAGAACACAAATTCATGCAGGTCAGGTCAGGAGATCATTTTTCCCTATGTCATTTGGAGGTTCCCTCTATGGTTTGGAGGTCACCCACCCAAGATCAGTTTTTCTCCCTGTATCATTTTAGAGGTTTCCACTGAGATCATTGGACAGAGGAGAAGAAGAGTAAAGGCTGTCTCCACCAGAGTAAAAGGAGCGTAACAATTTTACAGTGCACTTGAAGTTTGCTGGAGCTGCAGAAACAGAGAAGAACTCATTGAGGATGCAAAAGGACTAGAAGAGAAAAGAGAAAGATGGCAGCAGTCGTGCACCAGGATTTGGCCCAGCTCATGAATTTGAGCAGCTCCCATAAAGACCTGGCTGGCAAGTATCAGCAGATCCTGGAGAAAGCCACTCAGTTATCTGGGGCAGAGCAACTAGAAGCTTCGAAAGCTTTTGTGGAAGCAATGGTAAATGAGAATGTCACTCTTGCGATCTCGCGACAGCTGCTGACTGCTTTCTGCACACATCTCCCTAACCTGCCTGGTAGGTAGTACAGCCAAAGAAATCTATCACTTCACCTTGGAAAAAATCCAGCCCAGAGTTATTTCATTTGAGGAGCAGGTTGCTTCCATAGGACAGCATCTTGCATCCATATATGAGAAAGAAGAAGACTGGAGAAATGCAGCCCAAGTGTTGGTGGGAATTCCTTTGGAAACAGGACAAAAACAGTACAGTGTGGATTATAAGCTGGAGACTCACCTGAAGATTGCAAGGCTGTATCTGGAGGATGATGACCCTGCACAGGCAGAGGCGTACATAAGCCGAGCGTCCCTGCTCCAGAATGAGTCCACCAACGAGCAGTTACAGATACACCATAAGGCATGCTATGCACGTGTTCTTGATTACAGAAAATTCACCGATGCCACACAAAGGTACAATGAGCTCCCTTACAAGACAATAGTCCATGAAAGTGAAAGACTAGAGGCCCTAAAACCTGCTTTGCACTGTACCATCTTAGCATCAGCAGGCCAGCAGTGCTCCCGGATGCTAGCTACGCGCTTTAAGGACGAGAGGTGCCAGCAGCTCGCTGCCTATGGGATCCTAGAGAAAATGTACCTAGACAGGATCATTGGAGGAAATCAGCTTCAAGAGTTCGCTGTCATGCTGATGCCTCACCAGAAAGCCACCATGGCTGACGGTTCTAGCATTTTGGACAGAGCTGTTATTGAACATAATCTGTTGTCGGCAAGCAAATTATATAATAATATCACCTTTGAAGAGCTTGGTACACTCCTAGAGATCCCTGCTGCTAAGGCGGAAATGATAGCATCTCAAATGATAACAGAAGGACAGATGAATGCTTTTATCGACCAGACTGATGGAATTGTTCATTTTGAAACACAGGGAGCTTTGCCAACATGGGACAAGCAGATCCAGTCCCTCTGCTTCCAAGTGAATAACCTTCTGGAGAAGATCAGCCATGCGGCCCCAGAGTGGACTGCACAGGCCATGGAGGCCCAGATGGCCCAGTGAGGCCCTTGCGGCCTCTGCACACTGCGTCCGCTTCTGTGTTGTGCGGGTGGACTCACGGGAGTCCTTCCACTGCATCCACGTCACAGCCGCATACATTTCAGTCCTTTATCTGGGTCTGTCTCTTACCGAAGACGATAGAGCAGGAAGTAGAAACATTTTACAACTGTGTAGTCCCCACATGTGCAGGGCCAGTGTATGAAGCTAACTCTGATGTTTTGAAAGCTTTTTCTTTAAGCAGAGGTGAAATATCTGTGGCTAAAAAGTTTGGGATTTGTGGTAACTTTGTAGTCATGTTA
>NW_004524717.1:5174811-5181338 GCF_000260255.1 Octodon degus
ATAGTTTTATGGTAGTAAATGTGGAAGTCCTCATTTTTAAAATGCTTTCCCCAATAAATATAAACAGTGCTAATGTAAGAAGACATGGGAGACCTGGGAAGTCCCGCAGACTATTGGAAGCCTGCTGATGGGCTGATGGGTGGAATCTGTAAATTGCCAACAAGGGATGATCTGTGTCACGCTTTTTCAGAAAGTACCAAATGAGGGGAGAAAAGTTATTTATTTTATAAATCTCGTAACCCTGACACCAAAATCTAATGAAGGTGGGAAGGCAACTGAGAAGAAAGGACAGAGAGCAGAGCAAGGGCTGGAAGGCTTGCCGAGGAGACAGACCAGGTGAAGCCCTGATCTAATGGTGCTGGGCAGAACCAGAGGAAAGAGCAAGCTGCAAAACAATAGGTCAGGGGCCAGGGAGATGGCTCAGTAGAATAAGTGCTTGCCTGGCAAGCACAAGGGCCTGAGTTCAATCGCTGGTTCCACCCCCCCAAAAAAAAGTCAGACACAAGAGGATTTGAGTCACTCCCATTTTGAGCAAATGTATTTTTTTATAAAATAAGGAATATTTCTGCAATTTTTCTAACACAACATTTAACAATTAAACACTTGAAATAAGTGCAAAAACAAACATGAGAGCATCACATGGAGACAGTGTCAAAACAAGCGTGAAGCTTTAATGAATATGATCCCCTTAGCAACACCAATGAACATTCTGTGATAGGCTTATGCTGAGAGAGGAGTGGAAGAGGACAATCAGAGAGAGACCTTAAAAACTCCTGGAAGTGATTGTTCGTAATATTGTTTTGCACCTGTGTTTGAGGCCCACCATGAAGTGTGTAGCCAGCCAGCCAGTCAAGAGGGATTATCATTTATGGTGAGCTGTTAATAGAACAAAACTCGGGCCAGCCAAATAGCTCAGCCCACAAGCAGGTACAGGGTCCAGCAGTTCAATCCCCGGGTCTGCCGTGCTGGCCCACCCGACAGGGCACGCTGAGACGGCAATTGAGACTGGGTGGTGGTGGCATGCACCTATAATCCCAGCTCTTGGGAGGCTATAAGTAGGAGGATCACTGCAAGTCCAATCTAGTAGTGAGACCCTGAACACCCTGTAGACCCTTCCCTAAAAATACAAAAAAGAAAGAAAGAAAGAAAGAAAGAAAGAAAGAAAGAAAGAAAAAAACTATCTGTATGCTCAGCTGCAAATGTTCTTAATGTAAAATCTGTAGAAAGAGGCGATGCCACCTTGCCCAGACACTCACCTCTGGATAAAGAAAAACCTTTCCCTCCTCAGCATCTCCTTCCCAGGTGAGGGCAAGCTCTGGATGGGTCAAGGACAACCTGCAGTTAAACCCAGAGCTCCTGCTACTCTATAGGGTCCTGTTCTCATTCAGCTCTGTCGCTCCCAAGTCAGTCATCATCTATTATCATTTTTGCTTTCAGGTACCTCTGGCTCTTCTGGCAGACTGACCTCCTAACAGACTAACAGCAGGATGAAGCCTTGTGATGAGGTTCTAGTGGTAGATATTAACAGAATTGATGTGCAATCTCTAGATGTCATTGAAGAAGAAGATAGCTCTCCCTTTGCCTTCCATCCTTCCTGGTTAGAGTACAGACATGATGGTTGAAGCTGAAGCAGCCATCCTGGACCATGAAGAAAACTTAGGAAAGGAAACCTAACACAAGACCGTAGCAAAACACAAGAAACCCCAAGAACTAATCTTGAATAAGCACAGTCCTCCACAGCTACGTGAATCTGAAGTCACCAAAGAAGAAGAAATCAGAAAGTGTGGGTTTTATGCTGCCATGCTCAGTTGAAGGTTCTCTCCTGCCCCCCAGGAAACCTTAGCATCCCAAGGGTATGGGACAGCAGACAATGAGGATTAAGGTCTAACTGACAAGCACAAAGGAGAAAGGTAGCAGGCTGTGCACCTATGATGGCATGCAGGTGCACTGGCACATTGCATGTTCCAGGAGTTCACACAGCTGAGATCTGGATATTGACCTGGTCATATACTATAGATAATAGGAGGAAGATGAGTCTTATATTACTCCAGCTGCTTGCTTACCCACCTAAGGGAATAAAAAGTGAGGTGAGTCAAATGCTCAGCACTCTTTGCCTAAGAAAGGCAAGAGCCCCTGGCCCTCACGTTCTAAATTAATTTCATGTCTTTTTGGTTTTTGCCCTTATTCACCCCTTAGTCAGAGACAAATGAGTTCCTACACATGATATTTTAGTTCCTGTTTGCTAAGTTTCTACCAAGCAAAGGCTGTATGTGGTTAATCTTTATGGTCAACCTGATTGGCCTGAGGCATACTGATGGGATCACTAAGCATGCTTCTGGGGGTGTCTCTGTGGGTCATGACAGCATGAGCTTGGGGACTGTACCTGGTTTCCAGCCTCTTCCTCTCTGACTCTTCTTCTGCTCTCTACTTCCAGATTTCATGAGTTGAGCAGCTTTCCTTCACTGTGTCCTTCTGCCCTGATATTTCTGCCTTGAATCCAGTCAGTCATGGATTGAAACCTTTGAAAACCTCTTCTCCTTTTAGGTGTGGGTATCATGTATTTTGTTCCAGAAATAGAAAAATCTGGCCAATACCAAAATGGTTGATATGGAGTTATGGGACCATTGCTGAGTATACCTGACCTATGGATCAGAAGCCTTTCAAACTTGTTTTGTGTGAAAAGCTTGAAAATATTTCTAGATGCAGTCCAGTGAAGCCCCAAAGTGTGGTAAGCAGAATTTGGGAGACAACTCTCGTGGAAGCTCAAAAGAGCAGGGGTGCAAACAGCAAACACTCTGTTCATAAAACTTCAGGTGGGAATAGGGACTCTTGGAAATTAAAACACAGAAAATCAATGTCTGGACTCTGCAGATGGTTAAGTTTAAGTGTAATAAATGAATGAATTTGGTAGAAGAAATTTCAAGGCAGCCCAGTGTTTAGGCTGGGGCACAGGCACTACTGGCTGCTTGAGCTAGATTTATAGAAACAATCAAGAGCAAGTGGCAGAGCCAAAATATTTATAAAGCTTTCACTTTGGTCAGAAAGGAAATGCATATAAAGTTGGGGCCTAGAAAGATGTGGTTAATGAAGAGATTAGTGTCATTAGGCAAGTAGTTTGTACTGGAAACTATTAATAGGAATGATGTCTTGAGAGACTCTCAGGAATCACCCCAACCTCACCCATTAGAGGCCTGTCACAGTTTAGGGTTATACAAGGGGAACAAATAATACAGGATACATATTTTATAAGACTATATAGTTACCCAAAGAGTCATACACACAGAGCATGCAGGAAATCTGTATGCACACTAAAAACCAAAGCATCCAGTGGAGGACCTGGAGCCCATGGTAATGTCCTGCATGAGTCCAGCCAAAGAGCTAGAGCCCATAACAATGTCTCCCATGAGTTCAACGGGGGGCCTAGAGCCTGTGAAAATATCTCATGCAGGCCCACTTCACGGATCTGTGCTGACCAAAGGTCAGGGGTAGAAGCTATAAAGTCTGTTCCAGAAGGATGAGGGATCTGTACTAGCAGGTTGAAGGATCTGAACTGGAGCCAGGAAGCAATGCTCAAAGAACTAGAGCTCTCCCACAAAAGTAGCACAGCCATCTTCACCAACAGTGAGGTCCTGAGCTCCTCCAGTGATGAGAACAGCTAAGTTCCCATCAGGAAAGCCAACATGACAAGCTCAGAAGCCTGAGCAGTGTACCATCTTCCATTCCAGAGCCAGGAAGTGATGCTCAACATACGTACAAGAGCTCCCCAAAAGTGAACCATAGCCATTCTCAGTAGAAGTAGGGTGCTCCTTTGACAATAAGAACAGTCAGGTTCATCAGGAGAGCCAGCAAAACAAGCTCCTCCAAGAGAACCAACAGCTCTTAGTAGCTCTCTACAGCCTCTACACATCTTCCTCTCCAGGTCTGCCTCTCATGCTGCCAGCAATAATCCCTAGGTCAGCTTCCCACACACAGTACCATGCTGATTCAGTTCAGCCGGCTGTTATAAGTTGACCACCAGTTGGCACTCCACCATGAGGCCAAAGAATATAAAATTGTAAAGTCCTTGAAAGAGTTTGCTTGAGGAGAACCACAGAATTATCTGCTTACACAGAGCCACTTAAGAAACTGTTTCCTCAAGTTCAGCACCAAGGCAGAGGTCACTGCAGCCATGGTTCAAGGCAGGACTTGCTATTGCTCACACCAGTAGGAGACCTTGGTATTGCTCAATTCAGTTTTGCAGGCAGGCAGAATGCAAGAGTTATGGGGTCATGAGGGCTTCCAGCCAGGTTTCTAAAGAAGGCCAGGGAAGCCAGACAATGAGTAATAGGCTCAGAATCCCTGCTCAGAGGCTCTGAATGGGTGATGTGTGAAGCTGTGATAGTGAAGATGAAGGTACAGAGGAAATACTGGGAATTTGGATGTGCCAGGAATACAGAAAATCTGTAGAGGAACAGCCAGTCACAAGCAGAGCAAGTCCAATAGAGAGGCTATGTAGGTTATAGGGTGAAGCTGCCCAAGTCCTGCCCAAGAAGCTGAATTTTTTACATGAAGGTATATGATAGAATGTTTTCCCTGCTGGATATCAGTCCTACTCCTTTCTATTCTATCCTTCTCTTTAGAAGAAATATTTACTCCGTATCATTATGTCTTGGGAACATGTAACTTCTTTTTTTTAACAGGGTCTCATAGCTAAGAGTTTTCTCTGATTTTTAGAGAAGATTTTGGACTTGGACTTTTGAGCAATGCTAAAATTGAGATTTTAAAGAGGACATTAATACATTTTTTCAGTTGCACACAGGATGGTTGTATTAGGTAGAATTATGACTTTGTTATTATCTCTACTAAATATGGTTTAATGACATAGATTTGTGTGTCAGGTTGACAAAGAATGGACTAGCAATGGAGTTGTGACCTTCAGGACTATGTCTGGTCTGTAGTCCTTTCTCCTCTGGCTCTTTCCCAGCTCTCTGCTTCCTAGTTACCATGAGTTGAGTGGCTTCCTGTACCTTTCCCTTCTACCATGATATTTCTATCTTGGAGCCAGCCAATCATGGACTGAAACCTCTGAAGCCATCAGCCAAAGTGAACTTGAAAATGAATGATATGTGCCCCTTCTTCAAGTCATATGGTTGGGACTGACCCAGCAATAGAAAAGTTGACTAACAAAGGCTGAGCTGAGACTCCAATCCCCTAAAAGTAGCAATATTGGCTAATATCTGCTCTGCATAACCAAAAGTCATTCTGCTTTGTATTATCTGCAGTGCCTGTCCACTTTAAACTAAGCAAAAGGATGCCAAAAAATTATGCTGATGTTGTTAAGTTGTTTAACATCTTTTCTTGCCCTTCTCTTAGGTTAGTTTAATATTTGTCTTTGTAGGTCTCATTCAGAGACTCTCACAATTGCCAACAAATAACTTCCTCAGCTCTACATGAAAGAGCTATACCTCACATCCAACTGTACCTCAGGAGCCCATGTGGGAATTGTCAACGTGGGCCAGATGTGCCCTAAGATCCCTTTAAACAAGGACATGGAATCTCTTACATGTTCCAGGAAACATGTGTCTGACACTCTCAGAAATATATTCTCCTAGTCTTGGGCCCCCAACTCCACCATCCCTTTTGGAGATTCTCTCTATTATTCTTTCCAGAACTGGAAACTGTGCTCCTCCCCTGCAGACTGTGGCCAGATGCTGGGGGCAGGGAGGACCCTGATGGGGTACAGCTGCTCAGACCTCCCACAAATGCTGCTGGCCTCTGGAGAGGAGGAGTAGGAAGATTCCAGAGCAAGTAAAGACAGATGAGGAGGAGCAAACCAATTTCATGAGATCTTTTGGAGATTCTCCTGAGTCTTCTCTAATAACTGCTCTGAACTTAAGCTTTCTACTCAATAGTAGGTGGGTGGATAGCATGATTCAGTTATTACCTCCATGCCTACTAAATCTTCTGGCCCCTTTAAGCCTAGATAAGGTTTGTTCAAGTCTATTCCTTGCCTTGTAGTTATCCAAAGCCTCCCTGTAAGTTTTGATTTATTCCTTGGGAACTTATACTGTCATGATTATTTTTGCCTCTTCTCCTGATATCTTTGTTTTCTTATCATGCTACTGAAAGTCACACCATCCATGATGTCACACACGGGGTGATGTTAGAAACATGTCATGGCCCAGGCACTGAAATCAGAATGGACTCTGTGCCTTAACAGAGTGAGCCTCAGCTCACTATGAACTAGTCCAAAAGGGCACACAGACACACGGTGTTGAGGAGGAAAATCTGTGGTACAAAGTGTGGAAGGACAAGAGAGACCATTTTTGATCCAAACATATAATAAATTTTCAGATATTTTTATTCTAAAAAATCATTTTGACTCTGCCTCCAGTCACAAACTCTGCTTCCCTTATTATTCGCTCACCTCTGGCACCATGAGTTGTCTACATAATTGCTATCTTCCACTTCTTCCTTGCCAGTGGCACTTCATCTTTTTTTTTTTTTTTTAGGAAAGGAAATGCCTTTTATTGTTTTGTTTTTTTCAA
>NW_004524717.1:5185350-5243882 GCF_000260255.1 Octodon degus
AGCCTCCCCAGCACTGGGATTACAGGCGTGTGCCACCACTTCTGGCTTCAGTGGCCGGCTCAACACACCTGGGTTTCTGGCACTGGTACAGCACACAGTAATGGGGATAGAACGTGGGTCCTTATGCTTGCCAGGCAGGTGCTTAGACTGCTGAGCTATCTTCCCAGCCCAGCACCTCATCTTTACTCAAGCAGGGATCCTTTCTCCCCAAAGATGAGCCCTTCCTCAGACAGTAGGGGGCAAATCATGAGAGGACTAAGTGATCGTGACAGCCTCATCACCCTTTCCCAAGGGTGAAAGATTGAAACACGTAACTCAGAGAGATCAGATCTAGCTAGTGACCTGAAATCTTCTAGAAGCTTCTGGAAATTATTTTCCTTCTTGGTCAAAATAAAAAGACAACAAAGAAAAGCCTTTATTCTCCTCCTTCTGGCCTGTCTTTGGATGTAGCTCAAGAAAACTGTCTCAGTTACTCTTCTCTCATTGCTGGAACAAAATACAAAACACCCAAAATGAAGGAAGGAAAGGTTCATTTAGCTCACAGTCAGTGGAAGTTTCAGTCCATACTCGGCTGGCTCCAAGGCAGAGTAGCACATGGCACTCTAGAGAGCAGCAGTCCATAGCAGCGGCAAAGCACAGAAAGCAAAGGGAGTAGCAGCTGCTCAGGCAGCTGGCTAGCCTCTCTCCCCTCCTTACACTGCAATGCAAATTACCTGCCCCAGGGCAGGTGCAGCATCCACACCCACAATAATCAGTCACAAACTCCAGAAACTGCCCCAAGACTGCATGAGGCTTTGGGGACACACCTATACACAAATCCTATTAAAGACCTATTTTCCACAGTGTTACAGACCACTCTGCAAGAGACAGAGATTCTGTTTCTTGTGATCAAAAGTGTGGCTCCACTTACTGTTATCCTTTGCTAGAAAAAGCCCATGCCTGCCTGCACATACAGAGCCCTCATCCACCATTTAAACTTGCAGCACAAGGGTGATTCACCTGAAACTTCCCTAATCTCTCTCCTTCCTCTTCAAGGCTGATGCAAGCAGTGGATTACTAGCTACCAGGTTTCCTCAGTCATTTCCTCCTGCAGACAGAAGGAGGTTTCAAATGCTCCATCTTCTCTATCTTGCTAGTATACTGAATGAATCTTGTTTCTCACCCAAACCACTTATCCTCAACCTCTCAGGCTCTCTGTGAGTGGTAAGTAAATAGACTCAAGTTCAGTAACAAATGCTTGACAACACACTGCCCTTGGCCATCTCATAATCCCTTCTCCTCTCTCTGTCCTTCTCAAGAGAAAATTTTCTTATTTTTCTCATCATTGAGGTTTACAGGAATCTTTATAATTTGGTTCCCTATCAAATCTATGCTGTTCATAGTCTTATTTCATATCTCAGATATTTTCCCAAACCAAAAGAAAAAAGAAATCATTCTATCCCTAAGAAGAATTCTACTGTTGACCCTGAACAAATGCTTGTTTGTTTGTTTGTTTGTTTTTGTCTAAAAATAAAATTTAGGGCAGACTCAATTCAAGAATCCAAAAGATAATAATTTCTATGAGTCATGGGATGCCCTAGTTGTCCTTTGTTGATTCACTCTGGGATTCACATCCAAATCCTTGGAGACCCCACAGAGACTCTCCTAACAGTCTCACCTCCAGGCTGAGGCCATCTCTTCCCAGATTTGATTCCTGGGAAAACTGGGCCCTAACAAAGCGGGCTTTCCCGCCCTGAACTCAACATTTTCTACCAGCCCTTGCTTCTCACTACTCCTACTCACCTATCTCTACTCCACCCAAAATAAATATATCTCTCCCTGCTGTCCCAATCCCACATATTACTCACACAATTATGTTGCCTCTTCTCTTGATTTCTGTGCCTTTCTCCAACTCCTTAGTATCCAACATGAGTATTTCCTGAACCTGCGTGACATGCAACAAACATTTGTACAGACCTGTTATGTGCCTGGCACTGGACCAGACTGGAAAAGCCAGAAAGACCCAGTGTTTAAGTTCATAAAGCCAACATTTGGTCAGGGAAAATAAATAATTAAGTATAACTGAGACAAATGCATTTTGGCTTTCCTAAACAAGTAGGCAGGGAAGTGGCCCTCCACCGAACCCCTTCTCTGGGAGAGTAACATGTGACACAGGAAGGAGCCCACATTATTGACAGAAAAACTTGGCCTCAAATTGTGGCTCTGGCCTTTTAATTTGTGGAGCTAGAAGCAAGTTTCTTCATCACACAAAGCCTCAGTTTCTTCACCTGTAGATTGAGGACAATAACAGCTACCTCATAGGATTGTTGCAAAATCTGAAGGATCTCAGATACTTAGCCTAGCCCCATAAAACCACTGTCACTGAAAGAGAATGTCCAAGTGTACACTGAAGAGACTTTGGCATGCAAAGAAGATGATAGACTTCCTGTAGAATTTCAAAATAGATAGCTGAAAACTACTTTTTATGACATGGATTTTTAAAAAATGTCCCATAGTAGCCTCAGAGGTGAGGCCTTGGGGAATGACTGGATCATGGGGCTCTAACTTCATTATTGTGTTAATGAATTCTTAGCTGAATGTGCTCTAGGAGGGGGGCCCACTTGTAGGAGGTGGGTCCCTGAGGGCATGCCTTTGGGGCTATACCTTCCCTCACACTCTTCTTCTGCTAGTTCCAGAAACTATGAACTGAGCATTGGGAAGAGGAGTTTGAATCATATGACACTTATGACTGGGGGGAGGGTGGAATAATGGTAACCCCAACCCAGGAAATTCACATCCTGGGCCCTAAAACCTGTGAGCATGTTACCTTATATGGAAAGTGATTTCACAGGCATAAGGAAGTTAAGGATCTTGAGCTGGAAATGCTATCCTGGATTCTTCAGGTGGGGTCAGCATCACCCCATGTGAACAGCTAAAAGGGAGGCAGGAGGGTCAGAGGCGGGGAAAAGATGAGACATGAGAAGCAAAGGCCAGAGAGAGAGCAACAGATCAGAATTGTTGCCACTACTGGATTTGAAATGGAGGAACGAGGGCTGGGGAGACAGCCCAGTGACACAGGGCCTCCCTAGCCAGTGCAAGGTCCTGAGTTCAATTTCTTGTATACTAAATAAATAAATAAATAAATAAAGCCTACTGCAGAGCAAGGAATCCTTGCTGAGGATGGGGGAAGTCTGGAGAAGCTGAAAAGGAATAGGAAACAGGTTCCCCCAGAGCCTCCAGGGGGAACACGGCCCTGTTGACACCATAGCTTTAGAACTTCTAACCTCCAGAACTTTAAGATAATAAATCTGTGTTATTTTAAGCTGAAGTTTGTGGTAATTTGTTATAGCCACAATCAGAATTAATTCACCATGAACAGCTGTGTGTTCTCTTCTGAAGAGAAAAGCTAATCATTTGCATCTCACAGTGCTGTTATACACATCAAGCCCAATAATGTCCTTGCTGATAGGTAAGCTTGCTGAGGTATAATGAGTCCTCAATAAGCCCAAGCTTTTTTTTTTTTCCATGCTTAGCATATTGCCTTACACTGGTGCCACATTTTATAAAGCTTTTAAGAAACACAGTGGAAGGGGCCAGGGAGATGGCTCAGTAGAATAAGCACTTGCCTGGCAAGCACACAGGCCTGAGTTCAATCCCTGGTTCTGCCAAAAAAAGAAAAAAGAAAAAAGAAACACAGTGGAATTAAATAGCCAGTGAAGTTGGGTTGGCACCTTTTCTGCAGTCACCACTTTACAGGACACCATGAGGCTCGGGAAAGTTAAGCAAATTCCCAAAGTTTACACAACTATCTAAGAGGCAAGCAAGAGGCAGAATGGATCACTCTGGACCCTTAGATGGGTGGATAATGTACTACACTTTTGATTCACAGCCAAGAAATGTCTTAAATGTGTGCATTGTGTGCCCCGCCCACAGGAAAATCTGATGCAGGCAGTGGTCAAGCCCAGGATCTCCTTGCTGTTTCACTTAGGCTGCTGCAGTGACCTCATTTTCAGAGATGCTGCCCTGCCTGGCAGCTGCCACCTCTTCCCAGGTCTGAGGAAAACAGGGAGCCCTGGCTCCTCACTCATGTGTTTAACTTTTATTCTGAAAATTTCCTAACTTTCAGAAGGTGACCACAACCATTTAAATATCTACCACTTATTTCAAAGAACTACCAGGTTTTTGCCACCATATCTGATGTGCCAGCCGCATACACCATAGTGCCTTGGTTTACGAACTCCATTTGTTTCATGATTCCAAGGCAGATGGCTGCATTTGCATTTGTGTGTGGAGGGGGGGAGATGGCCATGGTCCTGTTTGTCACCCAGAGTGGAGCTCGCAAATGGAAGTGAAACGTCACTGCACACTTTTGTTTATGAAGTGGATTGTTTTCAAATAGAAGCATTCCTGAACCAAAGTATTACTGTGGTATTTCTTTTGGACTGAGTCATTTTAAAATATATCACAGATACCATGACCCTGTATGGACCACATCTAGAAAACAAGGATGCGTAAACGTGTGAGGAGCAAAGAGCAAGATGCTAAGGGGTGGCATCAATGGTCCCATGTTCCTACCCAGAACACACAGTGTGGTAAGACAGGCAGGGGTGACCTAATCTAATAGTCAGTGGGGTCTCTGCGATGTGGAACTAAGACACGGGATGGAGAGGCTCCAGGAGGTTATCTTCAAGGACACAAGCTTTAAATTGAGCCTTAAGAGATCAGTGCCTTCTTGAAAGCAAGCGATAATATGCCATCATATGTCCCATCTTATGTAACTATATCTGTTAATCTGAGCAATAGATTTGACAGACTCTCTTGGGTACAAGGAAATTACTCTTGGGCCCAAGGAAGAAATAGGTAACAAAACATCAAACAGAAACTTTGATTGTCTTCAAACATTTTCCACTGATGCTAAAAGGAAGCACAAGGCTCAGAGAACCTGAGACAGCGTTTCCCACTGTATACATTGGTGTTTTTCCTTGTGCCATTGATGTGGTACTGCTCATTCTTCATGGTCGCCACTGAGAACCACAAAGTCCCTAGAAGTATCACCAAAGAACTGGATAGTAATCTTTATTCACACATTTACTTGGGACAGCATAATGTATACACATCCATATTTGGCCTGATTTTTAAGCATTGTCATATTGGAGAGAATGGAAAAAGCTATACAACCACTTCTCACATAGTTGATAGTCCTTTCTTTTATTTTTTCCTTGAAAGAGCATCTCACTAAGTTACCAAGTTGCTCAGGCTAGGCTCAGACTTGCAGTCCTCTGGTCTCAGCCTCCCAAAGTGCTGGGATTACAGACATGAGCCATTACACCCAGCTACAAGATATTTATTTGACACAATCCACGTCCAGGTTTGGCCTCTATTTCCTGGTAGACTTCTGAACACAGACTGTGACTGGTTGGGAGGCCTATTCTCTGCTCATACTTGCTACCTCCAGTACTGGCCTGGTTGTTTTAAAAGCTGACTGTTTCAAAGTGCCCCATGTGTCACTAAGTGTGGACCAACCTTCGATGCAAGGCTTATCACCTAACCAACTCTCACTGCTCTTGGGGAAGTCTACCATGATAATCCTGGAGCCACATGTAATCCAATGCTGGGCTGGATATCTTCTCTTGTCCTGAGAATGGTGGGTCAGACCCAAGCTAAAGACAAAGAGAAATTAATAGTCAACTTCTAAAGAGAGCTGTGGACTTTGTACTTACCTCATAGAGGCCTCAGTCCTCCAACCTGAGCAACTGGAGATATTGTGGAAGGCATGGCACTTGAGCCCTGGGTCACTTCTCATCCTCTATCACTGAGCCAAATCATTCCTCCTTTACTACACCCTCATCTCTACTGGTAAAAGGACCAAGCTGATGTCTTAAAATTCCAGTCTGTTTTGGACCATATTCCACATCCTTGGCGTCACTTAACTCCCAGCAGTCCACTTCTAGCCTTCTCTGCATAACTCAAGTTCCTCTGTTCACCATGATAATCAACAATCAAAGTGTCTTACATATCCCAGAAATTAGTTCCTTTGCCTCAGCAGCAGTTTTCAGGAAACCTAAAGAAGAATAAGCAGACCCAGCTCCCCCAAAGATGTAGGGCTATAGATAGGACTTTTAATTGTGGGGACATCACTTCACCTTTTCTAGACCTTGAGATCAGGCCAGAACCACGACAGTAACTCTCCACGAGCAGTGCTTCTCACATTCTTCAAGGTGAAATAATTCCTCCTGCTCCTCCTCCTCCTCCTCCTTCTCCTCCTCCTCCTTCTCTTTCTCCTCCTCCAAAGTGTGTAACTTTGATGTCTACAGAAAAGTAAAGAGTTGGATATTGTGACGAGTATGGTCCACCTACGTCCTCTCAGGCTCCACTCCATTCTCTGGCTGACACAAAAAGAGTGACTTGTTCAGCCTGTATCGGCATGTCCCCATGTCTTGCTGCTTCTATTGGTTTAATTAACAAGGAAAGGGTGTGAAGCCAGGGGTATTTGTTCAACTTTCCCAACTCACAATCAGCAGTGACAGCATTTCCATTCCACAAACCACAGACCTGTTTCTGTGGCCTTCCTCCTGTGGCACTGTGTCTCAATTTGAGGTAACCATTCAGGTCTACATAAGATTTTTTCCAGCCCAAAGGAGCTGTGTAGTATAACCTACACATTTTTTGCCAAAGGGCACTGTCCTATGTGCTTATTTCTCTAAGTCTGCTCACAATTTTGTATGTATCTCTTTGATAAACTTTCTTCAATTTCTCTACTGTGAAATCCCTCTCCTACTGGGACACTAATAAAATAGCTGGCACCCAGAATGGCCCCAGAGGAAAGGAACCAGAAATGGTATTCTAGGACTGGATTGGTCTCATATTTAAAACATATCAGTATAAGTTCCCATCCCAAAGAGGAAGCAAATGTTCACAGTTACTCAAATTATCACAGTGGTGACATTAGAAAAATCCAGATGGAAGGCAAGACATGAGAAGAGCAAACTGGCTCTGCTGATCATGGAGGTGCCAGGTCTGTGATACAGATTGACTTCTCGACACATACAGGGAAGGAAAATTTGGGGCTCCCCAACTCAGCTGAGAATACCCAACTCAAAGTGAGAGCACTCAAATTGGCACATGGATGTAAAACCATAAATCTTCCATGGAAACTTTGAGGGAGTTCCTCACCTCTTACAAGGCAGCTATGACTAAGAATCAAACTGAGAAACTGATGAAAAAGGTGCCAGACATGCAGAGCTCATTATACATTTCAATCATACCCTATGTCTTATGCTCTTCACTGGTTTCTAAAAGTGAGATTCTGTCTAATAGATTGGGGCGTGTAAGCAGACACAAATGGAGTTACCAAGTCCTTCATAACCACTTCCATGTCCTTGTTATCACTGGGCCCACGGTGAGTTTACATATCAGGATAGCCCAGGCAGACAGGCACAAATCTAGGAGGAGATAATCCATAGATAAAAGACTTGAAGGTGGCAGAGCACTGGCCTAGGGTGCACCAGGCCCTTAGTTTGATTCCCTAACTCCAGGAAAAAAAAAAAAAAAAAGTAAAACCTCACAGGACTCCACAAAGTGTGCATGTTAGGGAGCTCTAAGGACAATGGATAGAGAAGGATGAACTATAAAGCTTGATGGGTCCAAGCTGCGTTGTGAGATCCTGTAGCAAATACATTTAAAAAGTAAATAAATATAAAATTTTTAAAAGCCCGATGAAGAGACTTTAGTGACACAGGTGGGCTCACTCGAGATTTGGGATATAATTTAATTTGGGTCTGAGCACTTGGGAGTGGCCTGGACCCCACTGGGTCTAGCAGTTAATGAGGACTTCTCCAGCATTTTAAAAAGGAGATTGAAGGCTTAGGAAACTGGGAAGGTTGGAAGGGATCTATAGTGAGCAAAGGTTTGGCCACACCTTAATCATGCTTCCTGGGAGGGCTGGAGGGTGCTTCCTGCAAGGCCATAAGAATTTCCTCAACGAGATGTTCATAGGCATCCTGGAAAATCTCTCCTTGGCTGTTTTCAGTGAGCAGGAAATGGCAGTGGGAGAGGCTGCAGTGGAATTAGACTCCCTGATTTTAATGGGGAAAATGGGATCCCCAGGTCATCAAGACCGAGAGTCTCAGAGACACAGGGGACACCATTACCCTAAGAAGCTGTGGGACTGAGGTGGGACCTGGAGCACTGTGTCCTGTAAAGATCTGGGGCAGAGGTCCTTAGAGTCCCTAGATCTGCAGACCACTGAGGTGCTTTTTGAGATATATAAGCAGAGAAAGTCTGAGTTTGGTGGGTAGAATCAGTGAGAAATCAGAACGGCCTCACTGTTGAAACCTCAAACCCCGGAAGTACCAAATCACTTGCCTGAAGTGGAAGGACGGAGTCTCTGAGCAAGCTCTCCAAGATGAGGTCACAGGTATGCACTGTGACTCACTCTCCAGAGGGACCTGAGGTCATTCAGCAGAATAAGGAAAGGAAAATATCCAGACTTTCCAGGCACTGTAAGATACTGAATGCCTGCTAGCCACAGAGGTCTCAGGTTGCTGCCACAGTCCACAGTCAGGGTGAGCTCATGGAGACCAGGTGATAAGTAGAACACTGGTCCCAAGTGGGATCCAATGGGAATGGAGGCTCAGTATAACACTAACAAGCAGAACCTCACATGAACTGGTAGGACAGCAACTGGTCCCTTCCATGTAAAACAGCCCCTTTCTGACACAAAAATAGCCCATCCAAAGAATCATCATAACCATGCAGAATTATAGAGATTAGTGAAACCATTAAATACCTAAAAGATGCAGGAGTAGTGATTTCTACCATATGAACAAGCAATTCTTAAGTTTGGTTGGTACCAAAGCTAGCTGGATCATAGAGAATGACTCTAGATCAGCAGTCCCCAACTCTTTTGGCACCAGGAGCTGGTTTCATGAAAGATTAATTTTCCACAGAATGATGAAAAGACATTCACAACCTACATCCCTCATATGAGCAGTTCACAATAAGGTTTATTTCTATCTAAGGCTATTGCTGATCTGACAGCAGGTAGAGCTCAGGCAGTGATGTGAACCATGGGGAGTGGCTGTGAGCACAGAGGAAGCTTCGTTCCTTGCCCACCGCTCACCTCCAGCGCATTGCCAGGTTCCCAACAAGCCACAGACTGACATGTCCATGGTCCAATGATTTTGGCCTTCTGCTCTAGATTATAGAGAAGTGAGTCACATGGTAATGTGAAATGCAATTGCAGTTCAAGAGAGCTTCACTAAATATCTTGGTATCTTTACTAGAAAAAAAAATGGTTAATTCTCCGACACCTAGCATGCAGCTATCATCCTAGAAAAGTTAGTTGTCTTTAAATGGTAGAGACACCCACACATGTTCATGGAAGGCTTTCCATCAGAACTATATCAACTTATTCCTCTCTGTCATAATATATCACAAGGACTTGATCATGTGTTGTCTTAGAGAACATCACTGTATCTCACTGATGGCACTGTGCTATCTGGGACAGGCAAGCACGAAGTGGAAAATATTTTACACACCTTACTAAGACACTTTCACCTTAATGGATGAAAGCGGTAAACCCTGTAGACATCTAGGATCATTCCCTATTGTGAAGTTTCTAGTAGCTTATGATCAAAAGATGTCAGTAATGAGTGACAAACTGCCATTCCTTACATTTTGTACTTCCTACTGTGAAGAAAGAGAAATAATTTTTGATGGACCTGAGGGGTTAAGAGATAACATATACTGCACTTACGTGTGCTGCCCTGTTGCCTTTAAGCTGTGGTATTTCAGATACACCAAGCTAAGAAATTGCTTGTGATAAGAGCTGCTGTGCCCTGTGACGGAGGAGAACCAATGTCAGGCTTAGTGTTGGTGTACTCCACACGAAATGTTACCTGGAGCTTGTCTAGCTGTAAACGACTCTCACAGGATTCCATGAAGACCCCTGAGTATGCAGGTAAAAACTTTGTGCTAACAACCATTCTCTACTTGAAAAGCAGTTTCTTGTGTGTTGCTAGGCTCTGGCAGATGCTGAACCCCTGGGCATGAGACTGCATATGTCCATGTGAGCACAAGTACCATCATGTAGACATAGCTCATCAAAGCTAGGCCCAAGAAAACTGTAAAAATTGGAAATTGATTAACTTTACATGTCAGCTTGGCTGGGCGGGAGTCCCCAGGTAGTTGGTCAGATATTACTGTTGATGTTCCTATGAGGGTATATTTTAGATGAGAAATACATATACACTGGTAGGTATTAAGTTAAGATTACCTCCCCTTCATAATGTTGTTGGGCCTCATTGGATCACTTGAAGACATAGGCAGAACAAAAAGCTGACCTCTCTTCAGCAACAGGGACTCTGTCAGCCATCTGCCTTTGGATTGAAACTGTAATTATTTTTCCAGAGTCTCAGCCTGGAAAAAGTACATCAGGTTTTGTACTTACCAAGCCTCCACAATCACCTGAGCCTGTATCCTGGCTTAGAGTCTCTGGAAAACTCTGAAAATAAAATACACAGCTCAGGCTCTTTTAGAACCTGTTCTCACTGCCTCACTGTCTCTCAGCAACACACATGGAGATTCCCCTATGACTCAGTAAGGAGGAGAAAGAAAAGCACAGCCAGGAGTAGGTGGCCAGTGTGAGCACACCCCAGTTGGAGGTTGCTGGCAGACAGCATGGTGAAGGACTCCTCCAGAGGGCAGCACCTACCATGGTACCTCTGATCTTCACTGTAATGGAGAAGGAAAGGGTATGGAAGATGGATCTACACTGGTTCACAAGCGAGGAAAAACTGGATGGCCAGCTAGCCAGGGACCGAAAAAACAAGACCAGAAGAAGGTGGCGAGACACATTATGGAGGTACAGAGATGCTACTGAATGGGCACCAATCCTAGGTGTCTTCAACCTACCCCGTGCCTATCAGAGGACTTTGTCCCACCCTCTGCTGTGGTGTGGAGGCTATTATAGTCTCAACAATATGCAGTCAAACAGCAGGGAGTAGTGCTGAGCTCCCAAAGTGGCAACATGCCCTGAGCTGAAGAGCCAGACACCTGGTGGCAGTGGGTGGCACTGTATCCCTTCCACCCTGGAGGGCAGTGACTTGCCCTGTGTGAACAGATATGATTGCGATACCCTTTTGTTTTCCAGCACGCCGCCTACACCATCATCCTTGCTTATAGAATGCTTTATCCATCACTCTAGGTCACACTGAACAGAAGTACATTTTGAGGTAAAGACAGTACAGCAGACAGTTCACCCTAGCTAAGTTAAATTCATGCGGTCCTTCTCATGGCCTGTCATCCAGAAGTAAATGGGTTTGTACCACAGTAGCCTAAATGATGCTTGGTGGAAAACAACATTCTGCAAAGTTAGGCTATCATCTGGTGGGACATGGCACATACTTTAAACCAATCCATATAGAGCCTTTCTCACTGGCCCCAGATGCCTTAGTCTGGGAATCAAGGTTAAGAGTGGATGTGGCTTCTCCTTGTTTCAACCTCTTAAGGGATGTTCAATTCTGATACTTGCACCTGTGGGCTCAGTGACTTGGGAGTCTCAGTGCCCAAGGGAAGAACAAAGGAACATGACTACCATGCTCACATTGGAAGAAAAGCTAAGACTGCCTCTGACCAACCATGTCAGCCGACCTGCAGGAAGTGTTGGGTCTGTTAGCCAAGCAGAAGTGGAGTTGCCACCATATACAAAGGACAGGAGGGCCATGTGCAGAATCCATGACTTCAGAGGCCTTTCAGGGTTCTCTTACCTCATTCACTGCTCAGTGAAAGATGAAAGCAAGACAAATGAAGACCGGATGCTACTATGAAGGAAGGAGGGAAAGAGCCCCGACTCACTGAGGTGCTTCCAAGGAAATGCGCAATAAGAAGGAAGTGCTGTTAGCTTGCGCTTCATGAGCAGGCACAGAAAGTGGAGATCGGAGCAGCTTGTGTGTTCATGGTTTGCTTTTCCTTCCTTGTCTTTATCCCAGAAGCTTGTCTGTAGTTCTACAGCTAACATTTAGGCTTCAGGTGGGAGTGTGGATGCCAGCAACCTACTGACTCTTAGTAACTGACAAGACATTGTGTGTCCTTTTCCTGGGACTCTAATTCTTCATCTGGAAAGGTGGATGGTGCAGGGTAATAGCTGCCATCATTGCTGAGTACTCTTTTTTTCACCTTGGAGGCTGGCCACTAGACCACAGCAAAGGACTCATCTGTCTTTAGCTTCCACTGGGCAGTGGCCAGTGAGTGGCATGGCAGGAGCAGGGCACAGGAGGACAAGAAGGATGAAGCATTCTCCACTATCTCCCCCAAGGCTTTGGGCCTTCATGGTTGCCTCCTTCAGTGAAAGGGTACAGCTTCCAACACATGGGTGCTTATTGCCTGCGTTCTAGTATGCACTCGCTCCCTTTTTTCCTTCTCATCATTTCTGGAGGGTAGTGGTTCCCTACACCAGAACTCTTTCCGTAACTGTTTATAGAGCCCTTTCTGGTCCTGGTCTCAGTCCAGGAAGTTTGTGTTTGCAATCCCATAAATAAATTATTGGAATTCCTTAAATTTAATTCCAACCTACCACACCCAGTGTAACCCACCCTCAGTGAGAATAAAGACACAAAGGCATATTTGTAGCTTTGGGAAGCCAAGGGGTCTTAAGTCCAACCATGATGATGGCTATCTGAAACGAAGGCCTCAAAACAAGGCTTTGCCCAGGTTTTATTCATTCATGAAGAAATGAGTGGCTTGAGGATATAGGACTGTGAGAATGGCAGGAAGTGGGAGGGTGTTGGAGCTAGGCTAGGTAGGAGGTCTGCATTTACCTCTGCAATATTCAGACAGAAGAATATACAGAGAGTAATCTGCAGTGCACAACTGAGATAATATCTAATGTTTTGGGGTTGGTGCTTCAGCTCTGGTGTTCAATCTTTCAAGCCCCAGGAAGTCAGAGCCTTTATGTTGAGGCTCAGTTCCAGCTGACAGTGTGGAGCACTGGCTCTTCTCAATCTGTCTCAACCTGGCTCACACTAGGGAGCACCAGGTGGGTGCTCTGGGGAAACATGCTTGCCATCTTCAGAGACTACCACCAGCACCTTGGCTAGACTGATGAGCATTGTTTAAAGCCAATTAAAAACTCCTAGCCTGCTTTGTACATGGAAATAGTGTCAGGCACAGCCAAAATGGAGAGGATTTCTCCTCTTGCAAGGAGAGTCGCCCAGGTGGACCTCCACAACTGTTGATTTCCCTTAACCCTGACAGTGGCCTTGTTTGCCTGTTGCTGCATATGAACTGCCTCTTGTAAGCATCTCAGGGGCCTAACTGACAACCTCTGAATGTACAGTTCACCTATCTGTGCCCTGTAGAAGGTCTTCAGTCCCACACAGATTCAGACACCATTTCACCTGTCTTTTAAAAAAAAGAATCTGAAGTTCTTCAACAAGGTCCTCCCTACCTCCGCAGGCTCGAACACCAGCACACTTGCTTGAGGGTCTGATGTATTTGACCTGAGTCACTGAGACATCATTGGGAATGTCCCAAATGCGAAGCAGCCTGGCAAGCCACAAATGTGGCACATCTGTGGGATAATGCTCTTGTCCCTTGGGGCAGCTAAGCGGGGCCTGGTGCTGCCACACAGCATCCCCTGATGCTTGTGGAAGAAACCAGAGGCCGGGGGCCTAAGGCGCAGCCAGAAGCCTGCAACAGTGGCACCAAGAGCAACAGCCACACCTGTTGCTCTGCCCCACCACCTGGCCTTGTACTTCAACAGCCAGCCGCTCATCAACAGCTGCTGTCACAGACAAGGAGCCCACACACTGTGGGAGGACTTTGTGTTCCATGTGCCCAAGAAGCATGGCCCACAGCCCAAAGAAGGCCACTGCGGGTAGCAGGCACTCTCAGTGGGCATGGAGCTTTCTGTCTTTATATACATTGGACATTTCTGTCATAGTTTTGGATGATGCCTCCTTTGGTGGTGTCCAAGACAGCTGATGAAGCAGGCTATAACAATGCATGTTGATTCTGAAACTTAGAACTTCCGTGTTCCAAAATAATTGATGTGAAAAACTCAAGATTTCTAATTCTATTTGCATCATCAGATACAAAAAGAATTACTGTTGCAATGCAGAAAGGAAAGAGCTACTATATTTCCCAAACATAAATATAGTATTTGCTAAACATATTTGCTAAATATCCTTAAGTGTATTATATACATTATACATGTTGTGTACAGTAGCTATCTGTATATAGATACATAAACATAAACATTTGCATGGTTTTTGTAAAATATTATCTTACAAGTTGTCACACACCACTATAGATATATTTATCCCAGCTTGCCTTATTATAAACATTATCATTTTCTATGGTCCCACATCATGGAGAGGGTCCCTGCTCTGAGATAGCAGCACACTTCCGTCTCCTACATGTGACACCCACCACCCCTGTGGCAGGGTAGCACAAGCCACAACTACACACTAAACAGTGAACTGAAGCAAGACTTCCCTAACACAGCCACAGCTTTCGGTGACCCTTTCCCTCATAATAGCATAAAGATACTCCCAAATAAAGATACATCCAACAGGCTACAGTAATAAAACACACACACACACACACACACACACACACACACATTATGTTCAGAGATTACCCTGATCAAAGAGTTGGCTGATTCTGAAAAGAAAAACAAAATAGCCAGTAAATGGCTCAGGTAATGGATCTGGCATGTCATGGTGGACGACCTTCCTGAGCCATAGTAGGGCTAGGGTTGAAATGCCTTGGTTTCCAGCCCTCTGGATGCTTCTACACCTGCTAAAAAATGGAAAGGCAAATTTAATACAAGAGAATAGGAGTGAATGATAATGTGAATAAACCAGACAAAAAATAATAGCTGAGCATAACTGTAATCACAGCATTTTGGGAGGCTGAGGCAAGATTGCAATTTCAAATTATGCCTCAAATGTTTCTTAAACATATTTGATATAGGATCTCACTACACAGCTCAGACTTATACTGATCCTCCTGCTTTAAGCTGCTTCAACCCTGGGATTACAGGCACGAGCCACCTGCCTAGCGGTGGGGCTGGCACAGTGTGTGGTGCAGGGGATGGAACCCTGGTCCCTGAGCTTGCTTAAGCAGGCTCTTAGCCTGCTGAGCTATCTCACTGCCTTCAAAATATTTTTTTAAAGGGCTGGGAACGTAATTCAGTACAAATGCCCTGAGTGCAATCCTCAGGATAATAAGAATAGTATAATAATAATAATAATAATAATAATAATAATAATAATGTTATTGCATTTTCATAAATAAATGCAGGCAAAATTAACTCACGGTTAAACAGTGGCTAACCCAGATGGGGTGGTACAGAGATAGCAAAGGAAAACAAAAGAAGTTCCTGAAGTGTTGATAAAGTGAAATTGCTTAATTTGACTGTTGGTTACACTGGCGCTTTCTGTTTATAAAAATTTATCATGTTGTACACTCATGTACACCTCTGTGCATTTGTTCTGCTCCAGGAAAAAGTTTTTTCAGTGAAATGGCAGAGAGAACATAGCTACCCAAAAACACTTGGAAGTCAAGCGCGGTTATAGAACACAGAAAACGAGAACAAAAATAAAAAACAAAAAATCTAGGGTTCCAGCCAGCTATGGGCTAGGGACGCAGTGCCGACTTAGAGTCACTAAATAAAGCCAGCGGGCTGGAGACCACCGGAGCAAGACGCACCTGCGTGCCTGGCCGTGGTTCTTCTGTGATACGTGCATAGTGTGGCGGCTTGAGTCCTGATTAGAAGAAAGGCCTATCTTGAGTCACATCTCTTCTGCTCGAAACCAGAGGGGATTCAGGGAAGAGCAACAGAGACGATGAAAGACCTGGGAAACCCGCTCTCAAAATAATGTTTGGGGACGAGAAATAGCTTGGTGGTCTAAGTGCCTGCCTGGCAAGCGCAAGGACCTGGGTTCCATCCCCAGTACCACATGCCGCGCCAGCCCTGCCCCCAGACCCTCCTCGAGCCAGCCCCTGAAACCAGGCCTAGTGTTACACGCCTGTAATCCCAGCGCTCGGAAGGCTGAAACAGGCGAATCACTACACGTTCAAACTGCGTAGCAAGACCCTGTACCAAATACATTTTTTTTAAATGTCAAATCGGGTGCTAATCCTCTTTCTGCTAAATGGTAAGATGATTCCCCTACTTTTCCCTCCAATTCTTTGCTTTCTTTTCCTCAGTTCTTGGAGAGTGGATTTGTGAACAGCCAAATAAATCAGTTGATAATAATTTACCGAACAGATATGCCAGTATCACTCTAAAGGGGGGAAAAAAAGATGTTTGGTCATGAAAAGCCACTGTTTAAAATAATTAGGGTTGCTTAGCTGCAAGACTTTGATTGGCCTTAAAAATAGCAGAAGAGTTTTGGGAAGGGAATTTATTAGTCATTGTTCCCCTCAGCCAAATGACTGTAAATGATCTTTAAAGAAATTTCAACCAAACACTCAGACCCGGGAAACCAGCAGTCCCAGGGCTGGGACACTCAGGAAGAGAATTAGGCTATTTTGACTAGGTTAGGTTCTTTCTCACATCATAACTCTTTTTATCTCCTGAGTAATGAGTTTGATTTTATTTGTAAGACCAACGGTTTACTTCGTAAAGCCCAGATTTCTCCTCCCTCCCCGGCGCTTCTCCACCCTCTTGCCTCTGCCTGGAGCCCAGCTTTGAATCGGCTGCCTAAGGGAGCTCGGAAGCTCACAGAGGCGGGCTGGCTCTGACCCCAGTCCTCCGTTCTTGGGGGAGGGGCTGCCGCTGCCGCTGCCACCGCCCCTGGGATGCTGGCAGAGGGCCGATTTTCACAGTCACCATGGTGACCTCGCAGCAGCTGCTGTCCCCGCCATCCATTGAGAAGGGGTGTCTGATGGTGTTCGCAGCAGGCCAGCGGGGCGGTGACAGCCCCAGCTGAGGCCAGCAGCTAGGGGAGGCCAAGGCCGCTTGCTTCCCAGAGCCCTGGCCTGTTCAGGGGTTGTCTGCACAAGCCAGGTACCGAGGCGTAGGCTGGGCCTCCTGCATGCACACACTTCTCTCCCATCTTGCCACCCTGGGAACGTTTCACTGGCCTGGAAAAAAGAAAAAAAAAAATACCACTGGAGGCCTTCTCTTAAAAAAGATAAATTACATGGAGTCGTAGGTTTACTTCAAGAGTGTCCCTCCTGATCTACCTGCTAGTGTGTCTTATTTTGTAGCTGTTGGCTGGTATCAGACCTTCCAGACCCCCAGACCCAAACCTGGAGGTGACATCTGCCTTTTGTCCTGACAAGCAGGACCCTAGAGCGGTCCCCATCCCACCACCCTCTCCTTGGCCGCATGCTGCAGGGCCAGTGCCCCTACCTGACACCTGGCACCTGGAACACACAAAGTCTGCCAAGCCCAGGGCCCAGGGAGCCCAGCAGCTGGCAGACCCTGCTCGTGGCTTCCTCCAGGAGGAGGGAGGCTGCTGGGTCAGGCCTCGGGTGCCCAGTCTCCAGCAGGACATCTGCTTCTCTGGCTTCAAGATCTGAAGGGCGGATGCAGGAGGCCAGCGGGGGTGTCAGCCCTCGAGGAGGCCACAGCCTGTCCATTTCAGTGCCTGTCTCTTCCTCCCCCCCCCCTCAGCTGGCGTCTCAGAAAAGAGAAGCCTCATGAGTAAAGTGCCTCTGAAAAACAAAGCCTTCCTAGCCTGTGCCAAGCCTGCAGGGTACCACCTCAAGCCCTGCTGGGACACAGGCCCTTCCCTCACATACTGCCCTGGCCCCAGGCCGGGCTGGGACCCAGCTACCACCTTGCTTCTCTGGCTTAGTCTGACACCCATATGCTGTCAGGGCTGAAGCAGTACAGCCAAGTGGCCACCTAGGGAAAGGAAGGGACAGATGAGCCTGGGGACCCCGACAGGTCTCCTTCAGAAATCACGTGTCTGAAGCTGCCAGGGAGCCCCATACCCCTGTCAGCTTTCCCCTTCTTTTGGCAGGTGCTCTGAATATCACAGTTTCAATTCCTGTGAGCTGCATGACTGATTTTGTGGGGAGGGTGACATCAAGGACCTAAAGTCATCTCTCAGCTGGGTTAGAAGTAACAAAGAAGCTAGGGGCCAGGAAGATAGCTCAGTGAACTAAGCACCTGCTTTGGCAAACTCAGGGACCAGGGTTCAATCCCTGGTCCCACATGCCGCACCAGCCCTGCCCCCAGGGCACACTGAGCCAGCGACCGAGACTGGGCACGGTGGTGCATGCCTGTAATCCCAACGCTGGGGAGAGACTGAAAACAGGAGGATCACTACAAGTCTGAGCTGCATAGTGAGACCCTGTACCAAACACATAAATTAAAAACATTTTTTTAAAAAGGAGAAAGAAGCTGGGCATGGTGGTACTTGCACGTAATCCAGTAGTACAGAAGACTGACTGACACAGGAGGAACCTAAATTAACAATTTAGACCTTCTCTCAAAACCATTTTTTTTAAGTTTTTAAAGAAAGGTTAGGAATTTAGCTCAGCACAAAGACCCTGAGTTCAACTCCCAGAGTCATAAGAAAGATGGGGCAGAGGGAGGAACTGCTATCACTCCCTGCTCAGCATAAACATTTACAAGCAAACAAGCAAGTAGATCTGGTCGTGGCCTGGCCAGGAAAGAACAGTTTATAAACTAAAAGAGAGGACCAAACTGTTATGCTGCTCTCAGGCTCGCTGGGCCTTCTTTCCTGCAATGACTGTTAACCAAGAGGATACGGGACTACAGACAGGGTGCAAGCGCTGAAGGTCACCTTGGAGACTGGCATGACCCATGTCGCCGAGAAAGCGCTGTCTTGCTGGCCTCAGCAGTCCATGGATGCTCCCTTTCGCATGTCCAACAAAGAATGACAAGGTGACCACTGCCTGCCCCTGGCTCTGGCCCGGCCCCCTGCCTGTAGCATGGCACTGTCCCTTGGCGGTCTGTGGCCACCACCCACTCATTTCCAGGCTCCAGTTTGTGTAGTCAGCAGGAACCTTCCATTCTTTCCGTGATCCCAGTGATTCACAGATGGACCAGGAAAGCTGATGAGCCTTGAACCTGCCTGAGGGGGGCACAGCACTGCCTCCCCCCAGGTAGGGAGTCCCTGGCCCCAACACCTTCTACCATGTGTCAGTCACCTGCTGCTGCTGGCCCCTCAGATCCTCACCCTGGCTGCCAAAACTTCCACCACCATGGCTCAGACTCCAAAGATCATGGACAGTGCAGACCACACAGACACTGTGTTAGGAGAGCTAATGCATGCCTAGGTGGACGGACACACACACACACACACACACACACACACACACAGAGCTGGGAATGCTGTTATTCCTTTATTAAACCCCCTCCCTGGGGGTTAAAAACTACCTTCCCATCTCCTGCCATTGCTGAAGGCAGTAGCATACTCATAAACCCCTCCCTGCTTACTACACTGTCATATTATCATCCATGTATGTGACAGCCCCCAACTTCCAATTCCATGGTGTGGCAGCAGAGGCTGATCTTGTTTATAGCCCAGGCCAGTAAGTGCTCAGTAAGCATTTGTGGAGTGACTTGAATCCTCCAGATCTTCAGCTAAATCCCAGCTCAGCTATTGACCTCTGGGGCTCCCAAGACACCACCTGACATGAGCTTGCCTAGTTTCCTTGGCTCTTCAACCTTTTCACCATCCACACAGAAAGATGAACATGCTTTTGCTTAATAAGGAGAAAAAAGGAAGAAACACTTAGCTAAACACACAGAATGGGCTTTGTTCTTCCAGAGGTGCAGTTGTAGAGTGAGGGGTAAGATGATTAAAGAACAAAGAAGCAATGGAATTGTTGTGACATCATCCCTCCCCCCACCTCACTTGGACCTCTCAGTCCCCTAGGGCATGGTGTACCAAGTCCTAGAAGCCAAGCCAAAGGGTAAATAGTGAGCAACAGGTGCTCAATGAGAATATGGGAATAACAGTTTTGGATGCCAGAAATTCTGGGTGCCAATCTTGGCATCCTCAGGAGTATTGCTCAGCTCTTCCAAACTTCTGTTCTCTCTGCAAGATGACAAGAAATCCTGACCCAGCCCACCTCAGAGGATGGTTGCAAAGAATAAATGGGTAAGAGCCAGGATGACACTGTGGGAAACTAAGTCTCCCTTCCAAGCGTGAACCCTCAGAGGCTGGCTCATGGGCAAAGTCTGGTGACAGAGGAAGGCATATGACATTGCCTACCACACCCTTCAGCCTCAGTGCTCCTGACTTTCTCCACACTGTCCCATCCCCCACAATACATATGTGCTAACCTGTGGTATCTCAGGATGTGCCTACTTTTGAAGATAGAACTTTTGACAGGGTGATTAAGTTGAAATGAGGTCATTAGGCAGCCCTCTCAATCCAATGTGAGCAGTATGTTTAGGAGCAATTAAGACACAGACACACATAGAGCCACTACCATGTGAGGACACATGGAAAAGATGGCTATCCCTAAGCCAATGAAAAGCTTCAGAAAAAGGCAACCCTGCTGGCACTGGGACCTTGAACTTCTATCCTCCAGAACTGGGAGGAATGAAGTTGTGTTGATGAAGTCCCTGTCTGTGGTGCACAAGCGGATGATGCAGCCCCTCCGCACCTTTCTGCTCTTCCTCCCCACCAAGAGGGTGTCAGTTGTCCACACTGCTGCTCCTCTAGCTTCATCCAGGGAAGTGCTTGGAAGTAAATTCTCTAAGTTTGATCCAGTGTTCTCATCAGACACATGTGAGCTAGGGACCCTTCCAATCCCAGATAGCCCCTTTGGAGGTGATTTCCAACATGCCACCACGATATCCAGGAACACATGCTTCCTGTCACTACCAGCCTATACAATAGGCAATGACCTGCTCCCATCTGTCCCAAATATGTGTCCTTATATAGTTGTCAGTATTTCCTGGGGTGACTGATAAAAACCCACCTCCTGATCTGCAGAGATTCTAAATCAGCAGCAAGAAGTGAGACTGAGAGTCTGTGCTTTCAACACCTAGGACATGAGCCCAGCCTATGTTAGTCAGCTTTCCATCAGTGTGACAAAATCCCTGAGATAATCAATTTTTTTTTAAAGAGGAAAATCAAACACAAAAACAAATAGCAGAAACAAAGGCAGACATACAAATAGCAGAAACAAAGCAACATACAGCAATACAAATGGTAGAGAATTTCACAACAACAATAAAAAATTAACAGTGGTTGTTATATAAAAATTGTTATCATCAAATTTGTTGCTCAGATTACCAGATATAGGTATGTAAGATTGGTCAAACAATTAAATATTAACTCTTCCTTTCAATTAATCTTAATTTTTTCTTGTCCTTTTTACTCTTTAATTTTTAATTTATTTTAAAGCGAGTACAATAATAATCGATATGACATTATAAATGGTACACATATGCCACCATGACAGAACAAGACAAAAGGTATTCAACCATGGTTTTTATATTGCACATTGCTATCTTTTATGTAGTTGCTCAGACTGTAGATATTAGCATATAGTTAGTCAAAGTAAAAATTTTAAACATTACCTGCTACAGATATTAGCATGTAAAGTTAAAGTAAAAATTTTAAACATTGTTACTAATGAAAATTAGTAGTACAATCATCTCAGCTATCCTGTATATATACTTGCATAATTTCCCCCTTCCTTTTCTTCCTATCTTTTCTCCTTTCCCTCATCTCCACTGTTTATTCCTCATGTTCAGTTTCTTTCCATCTATTGTGCCTTTCAGATTTTATTTGTTCTTTTAAGTTCTTACACTAGGGAGACAATCTGATGTTTACACATGTGGGTCTGATTTATTTCACTCATGAGTATAACCTCTAGTTGCATCCATTTATCTATAAAGGCCTCAAATTTGTCTTTCTTTATAGCTGAATAATACTCCATTGTATAACAATATCACATCTTTTTTATCCACTCCTCAGGTAATGGGTATTTGTGTTGTTTCTAATGACAAATTGTATCATTGATATGACAAATTGTGCTGCTATAAACATGGGTGCACATATATCACTGTGATATAATGTTTTCTTTTGTAAAAATACTCAGAAGAGGAATACCTGAGCTGAATGGGACTTCTGGAAAAATATCCAGAAGGGGAGATGGGTTGAATGGGACTTCCAATCCTAGTCTTTTAAGGAGTCTCCATACTGCTTTCCATAGAGATTGTACCAGTCTACATTCCCACCAACAGTGGAGAAGAGTTCCTTTTCCCCACAGCCTCTCCAACATTTATTAAGAGTTGATTTCTTTATGATAGCCATTCTTTTTAGAATGAGATGGTATCTCAGTGTTTTGTTTTGTTTTTGTGTATTTGGTATAAGGCCTCACGACACAGCTCAGACTGATTATCCTGTTTTCAGTCTTCCCAGCGCTGGGATTACAGGCCTGCACCACCAAACCTGGTCTCAATGGCCAGCTCAGCCCACCCAGCGGTGGGGCTGTTGTGGCATGTGGTGTCAAGGTTTCAAACCACAGTCCCTGCAGTTGCCTAAGCAGGCACTTAGTCTGCTGAGGTATCTCACCAGCCCTCTCAGTGTTGTTTTAATTTGCATTCCTCAAATGACCAGTGCTGAGGAACACTTTTTCATGTATTTATTTGTCATTTGTATTCTTCCTCTGAGAAGTATGTATTCATTTCAGATACCCATTTTTAGATTGGGTCTTTGAATTTGGGGGACCTGATTTTTTTTTTTTAGTTCTTTATATATTATAGATAGAACTCCTTTGTCTAAGTGATTGTTGGTTAAGATTTTTTTTCCCAGTTTGTGGGTTGTCTTTTCACTCTATTGGTGATTTCTGTGGACATACAGAAACTTCTCAATAAGATGAGATCCCAGTTGTTGATTCTTTGAAAAATTTCCTGTACAATTTGGTTTTTATTTATGAACTCTTTGCTTACCCTTGTGTTTTCAAGATTTCTATGTACTTTCTCTTCTAGTTCATTCAGTGTTTCTGTTTTAATGTTTAGATCTTTAATTAATTTTTACTTTAGTTTAGTGCATGGTGACAGACCTGGATATAGTTTAATTTTCACCCTGTGGAGAGCCAGTTTCTTGAGCACTATTTGTTAAAGAGGTTATCTTTCTTCAGTGAATATGTTTGGCTCCTTTGTCAAATATAAGGTGGCTGAGTGTGCTTATAGTTGTGTCTGTGTCTTCTAATCTGTTCCATTGATCCTTATGCCTGCTTTTTTGCCAGTACCATGCTGATTTTATCACAGTAGCTTTATAATATAATTTCAAGTTAAGAATTGTGATGCCTCCTGCCTTTTCTTTGTTGGTCAGGACTGCCTTTGCTATTCTACGTCTTTTCTCATTCCAAATGAATTTTGGGAATGTTTTCTGTGAAGTATGTTGCTGGTTTTTTGAAAAGGTCTGCATTCAATCTGTATAATAATTTTGAGAGTATAGCCATTTTCACAATATTGATTCTTCTTAATCAGGAGCAAGGAGTATCTTTCCATGTTCTGAAATCTTCTTTGATCTCTTTTTTTAGAGTATTATAATTTTCACCATATAGATCTTCTACTTCCTTTGTTAGAATAATTCCTAAGTATTTCATTTTTTGCATGCTATTGTGAAGGATACTATTTCTGTAATTTCTCTCTCAGTGTTTGTTGTCTGTGTAGAGGAGTGCTATTGATTTTTACATGTTGACTTTGTATCCTGCTATGCCACTGAATTTTTCAGATTATTTCTCCATACTGGGGAAATTTTCTGCTATTAATTCTGCAAATACTCTTTTCATGTCGTTTGCACTGGCTCCTTTTTCATTGACACCTATTAGTCTTATGTTGTTCATCTTTGCATCATCTTGTAGCTGTTGGATTACTATTTCTTGGATTCTTGTTTTTAAGAAAGCTTTCCTTTCCTGGTTATTAGCTGCAATGATGTCTTCAAAGTTTGAATGTCTATCTCTAGCTTCATTCAAACATTTCTGTCAACTTTTAAAAGAGTTTTTAATTTTGTGGATATCTCTTTGAATCTTTTTTGTGTATTTTCTTTCTTTCCTATATTGCTCATTGAAAGTTTCCATCATTTTTCTATGCTCCTCTCTTTTTTATCAATGTATTCTTTAGATACACTCAGTAATTCCTTCATTATAGCTATCATTTCTTTTTTTTTAACCTAGAGGATTAGTTATGATCTGATTTCCTCTCTGCAGTTGTTTCTTCACTTCAGTTGCTATTATTTCAGAAATTTCAGGTGTGTGACTTCAATTTATTCTATGCTGATATCTCCTGTATTGTTCTGGATAGGCTCAGGGCTGGAGATTGCATTTTGCTCCTTCTTCTTATCATTTTCTATTTCAGAAATAACTCTTCATTTTGACTTCTGTATTACTTTTGTGAAATTTTTATAGTAGATAACTATATCACTGCAATCAGGGCCTCCCTATAAAGAGTCTGCTCTTCAGGTATCTCTTCTGTGTATCAAAGATTGGTCTGTGTTTGTCCCAAGGTCCTGCCTTCTCTATTGATTGAGAGTGAATATTGGTTTTTGTTTGGCACTGTCCTCCATCCTATGATATAAGGCTTTGGTGGGGTTCTTACCCCAGCACTTTCCATTATCATTACCCAAGGGAGAACGTGTGATTAAGACAGATACAGTCTCCTAGTTGCAGTAGTACAATTAGCAATACTAATAACAAGTGAAATTTAGAAGTTAACAAACTTCAGAAACTAATGGTTTTGTACTTTACACCATAGGAGCAAACACTATAGTTATATAATAGAATAGATTGTAAATTGGGAATTTGTACACAAGCTAGTTCCCCTGAGTTCTGTCAGGGAAGCTCCCCACCACATCCTTAGGACAGACTAGTTCACCTGAGTTCCCCCATGAAGCCTCAGCACCTCTAGTCTGGATTCCTCCTGGTGGACTGTTCACCTCACCCCACACACTCAGTAATCAAATTAAAGGGAAAGAAGGTTTACTGTGGTTTATAGTTTCAGTGCATTGGCCCCCTGGCACTTTTGTCTCAGGGTTGGCATAAGACAGAGGATCAAGGTGGAGGAACATGGCAGAGAAAAGCTTTTCATCGCATGGTAGCTGGAAAGTAAACAGAGAGGGGAAGCAGTGAAGCCCAATATCTCCTTTAAGGCCACACCCCAATGGCCTAACTTCCTCCCAGTAGGCCCCACCTCCTATGGGTTCCACCACCTCACAATAGCTCCATCAAATGAGACCAAACATTCAACACAGGAACTTTCAGGGAACATTTAAGATCCAAACCATAACATCCAGGTTCAGGAACTGCTGACCAGCTTGCTATGGTATGAGGCTGTCACTGCATTTCATAGGTCTTAGGTGTGGGTGACAATGACAGGATATTAGCAGAAACTCTTAGAGGATGTTATAGCTTATATCTAGGCATCCCCCCCCAAAAAAAAACCCTCATGTATTCATATATGGGGCTTTTAGGAGATGACTGGATAATGGGATTAGTCCACTGATGAGTTTATAACTAAATGTGATGTTGAAGGATGAAGCCTGGTTGAAGGAGGTGGGTCACTGGAGGTGTAGCATGGAAATCTCTCTCCCTCCTCCTCCCCTGTCTCTCTGCTTCCTGGTGCCATACCATACACTCTGTCTCATCCCTTATTCCCCTCTGCCTTGGAGCCAGTGGACTAGAGACTGAAACCTCTACCACTTCTGGGCCCAAATGAACTTTTCCCCATTTAATTTGCAGGTATCAAGTATTGTGTCTCAGCAATGAGAAAGAAAGTAACTAAAACAGAGGGCACAGGGACATCCACTAAGACTATGGAAAAAGCCTCTGAGAACCCCTCTGTGACACCTGGCAAGCCCTGGCCTTGTATTTCTGTTCTTTAACACAGTGCAGTGAAAAAAAAAAAATGGGTCACAAATCAAAAGACATTGGTTGGAGACGAAGGACATTATTCAGGGGCATCAAGTCAATGCCCCCCTCTTACTTGAATTAAACGGCAGTGGGGAGGGGGTGACCTTGCCTACACATAACCAGCAGGAGAGGGAACTGCAGTTCCCCCATTGCTTCCTTTCTTCTCACATTCTCAATGGTTCTGTTAAATACCATTCCAGCTTCTCAATGTGAAAATGAGCTTGAGCTGGAGTTTCCTAAAAACCCTCATGCTGAGCTCTTCATCATTATATCTGATTCTAGAGCAACCCTCATTCTATTTGTTTTTATCTGAGTCCTGAGCTACACAGATAACAAAAGTGTAGTCACCTAGGTCTGCTTCACTTCAGCTCCCAAACACCCACTATCTAGGAATGAGAATCCCTGACTTCATAAACTGATGGGAAAGTCCCAGAGGCTCTGGCTTCAAGTTGGCATCCTGGAAGTCTACTTCATTCTCCATCTGACTACAGCTGGCCTGGCCAGGGCTCCTTCCTATCCTTCTCCTGCACATCTGGCTTTGTAGACTTGCTAAGCTTGGCCAGCAAGACAGAGTCAGCTTTGCCAGGGACCCCTGAGATCTCTCCTGGCAGCTCTCAGATGATATCAGCTGGAGGGGCAGGAACTAGGCTTCCCTGGCCCAGGAAGAGAAGGGTCCCATCCCAACATCTCTGCTTTCTCTTGCCATCTGGTTACTTAAGACAAGGACATTTCCTACTGGCCACAACAGTGTCAGTGGTGCTTCCCAGGCTGAGGCTTGTGATACTTTGTATTTTGTTTGCACAACTACAAGAGGTATCTCGTGGGAGTTGCCAGTAGAAAATGGAGCAGTGGCAGTGTAACAGAAAATGCCTCCATCCAGCCAGTATACTTCAGTTCCTTAGTTGCCCTTGTAACAATAGTTTGTCTGTAATCCCAGCACTTGGGAAGCTAAAGCATGAGGATCATTGTGAGTTCAAGACCAGCCTGAGTTACAAAGTGAGCTCAAGACCAGCTTGAACTGCAGGTGAGACCCCATCTCAAAAAGAAAATAAATAAAAGTTCCTGTTCCTGTTCTGGTTGCTTCTATCTCTTAGAAACTCCTAGTCACTGTGATGCACATTGTATAAACCAAACCCCAATTGACAAACCACTCTGCCTCTGTACTTCTTATTTGCTTATCCTGTATAAGTCCTAGACCAGCAGAGATCTGGGTGTGAAAATAATCCAAATCAGTGCCCACCAACATAAGTAAATCTGCCTCCAAACCCTGGTGGTGATTCCATATTTCTGCTTGCCATTGCATCTGGTACATCAGCCAGGAAGACTGACTCTGCCGACCTCTTTGGTCAGTGGTCATGGCTTTCACCGATGGACCAGGAGCCTTCCCAGGTTCTGATGGGGAGGTGTGCCCTGGAGACTTCTGAGTCCCCTCAGAGATCTGGAGGAGGATTCTTGGAACCCTGATAAAGTGACTTACATCAGAGCCCAAAGGGAAGAGAACACAATGTATCTATCTGTCTGCCTTCCTGCCTGCCTGCCTGATTCCAGTAAGACCACCAGAGGCACCCCAGTTAGTCTGTCTGTCTATCTTGTTCAACTTGACTGGAAGGGGAGTCTCATCCACTGCCCTTAGTCAGGACCACCCTCAAGGGAAGGATGTTGTAATGTTTAACCTCTGAGTGCCTGATGAGTGAATGTGTCAGTGAGTGGAACATATGAGGTGAGCCATAGGCTGCTCCATCTGTGCAACAAGACTGGGAAGCACTGGCTGAGGTGGCTGATTGGGCCCTCATCTGCAGTTCCATGGCAGTCAACATGTGGCATTACACAGGCCTCACATCCTTCTTAGCTAAGTGATGCCTAAGTTCCCTGAGAGCAAGGCAGCCAGGCAGGCATCCATTGTAATGTTCTCTCCCTGAGGAGCACTCACACTTTGTCTGTTGCACCATTATTCAAGGGTACACAATACACATAGTAGGAAGTTAGAAATGGGAACTAATTAGTCAAAACTCACAGTTCCTAACTGCAGGAGAAAGGGATTTTACAGAGTTAAAAATAAAACCAAATTGCTCCTTGCATCTTAAAGGAAAGGAAGAGGCCTATTCTTCCTGAGAATTCCTCTGTGCCACCCTTGTCAGCCCCTGCAGTTGCTGCCCACACCTACAGCTTCACTCTCCACTCCTGATTCATCTACTTCCAGGCAACTGAACTCATTCCAGGTAGCCATTGCCTGCATCCACCCACAGAGGACCTCCCCCCAAAACCTTCTGCTTTACAGCTACACCTAGCCTGATCAGATGGTGTCACCTAATGCCTACCCGAGACAATTGTCAGCAGTTCCTTCGCAGTCCCACATTTTGACTGAGGAAAATTAGGCTCTCAGCCCTGACAAATGAGGTGCCATGACCTCTCCAAAGGTCACCCACCCTGCCTAGAAACAATGCAGTTGAGCACTCTCAAAGACATCAAGCAGGGGGCAAAGAGCTCATCAACTACTATTAGTCAGAAACCTGATTTTAAAAAAAAAAACAACCTGATGCCTGCAAGAAAATCCAGTCTGATAGCTGACCATATCCTCTGGCAATGAGTTACAATGATTATGGACACTAAATAAATAAGTAAGAAGATAAGAACTTTCAAATGCTTCCATTTGGTCAAATGACAACTCTTTCCTCAGTCTGATGGTCTCAGACTAGGCCAGACCAGGCTTCCTTCTTTAGCTGGGCCACTGGGAGCCCATAATGCCGTCATCAGGGCAACCAGACCTCTTGCCTCTCATTCCCCTCTGCCAGGTCCCAACTTGCAGCCTGGGAGGACCTCTCCGGTGTAAGCCAGTCCCCATAACACCACTAGAAACAGACTTCTTCTTCAACTTAGAAGTGACCTGCTGTTTTGTACCAAGCCAGTCAACCTCTCTCTCATTTAACCCTATACTTTCAACTTTGACTGTTCCCCAAGAGGAAGATGACAGCTGCATCAGCCTAAGACAGTGTTTCAGTTACTTTTCTCTCATTGCTGGGATAAAATACCTGACACCTAGCATTAAGGAAGGAAAAGTTCACTTTGATCATAGTTTATGAAGGTTTCAGTCCATAATCAGCTGGCTCCAAGGCAGAGTGGCACATGGCAGAGGGCAGCAGTTCATGGCTGGAAAGCAATAAAACAGCAAAAACAAAAGGGAGAAGCAGTGGCTGCAGCTGAGGCAGAGAACAAGACTTTCTCCATTCCCCGTACTACATCCAGGCTATCTGTCCCAAGGCAGGTAGCACTCACACCTATAATTCCAGTATTGGATCATAAATTAATCACAACCTCTAGAAGTCCACCCCAATGACTGCATGAGGCTTTGGGGGGACAACAAGACACAAACCGTAACAGACAGATAACCTCAGTCATTAAGTCTAAAAGTCCTCTTCTCAGAGAGATGAGCCCAAGACTCCCCTCCAGGCCTGGCCATCAACCATGTTGCCCCACCATGATCCCCACTGCTGTCAGATGTCATGGAAGCACAAACTGGCATCCATCCACACAGCAGTCCAAAATCTTGATAGGCTGTTTGTCACCTTGGGCAAGATCTCCAGGCCATCACAATGTAGCCATCATCTTATATTCTGCAGTTCCCAGTCCATTCACTCTTTTGGGGCTGTTTCTCAACTGCCATAGGGTTTGGGAACTCTCCCACTGGTTTTGTTTTGTTTCTTTTCTTGTCTTTCTTTTTTATATGCATTTTGTACACGGTCTCACTACACAGCTCAGAATCATAGTGATCCTCCCATTTTCAGCCCCCCAAAGCAGAGATTATAGGCATGCTCCACCACACCCAGTCTCAGTGGCTGGCTCAGTGTGCCTGGGAGTGTGGCCATGTAGTACTTCAGAAGATCTAACCCCAATCCCTGAATTTGCCTAAGCAGGCGCTTAGTCTGCTGAGCTATCTCATCAGCCCTCTTCCGCTATTTTAATGCAAGTTCTGACAATAGATTTGGCTACTCTGAGACATCCTACTTCTCTGTCCCTTCCAGCTCCACAATTCTATCACTGTCTCCTGGGCCCTGAGATTGGGCCATTGACCAACCACCTATCATTGTGAAATTCCATCCCAGTACAAGTCCCACCTGTATCAAACACTATCCATGTTACAAAAGACTCATCTGGAAATTAAACCACAGATTCAGAGGTTTCTAACCTTCAAAACATTTATAGACTGTGAAACTGCTGAAATGCCCTTCTCTTGCCTATAAGTCAGTTCAAGAGCTCCAAGCTGCCAGTGTTGCCACCATTGCCCTCTGTACACACTGCCTCAGTCCTCTGCCACCCACAGCCTGCTGGTACACCTGCCTGGACCTAATGAATGCCTTCTTGTGCCTTTGTTTGTTCCTGTTAGACATGCCCTCTTCACAAAACTCCAGTTCTGAACTCAAAGAGTAACTAACCTGTTCTCAACCTGCCAGAGTTTCAAAAACTTGCTTCCTGCTACAATATCTGGCTGAAACAGATTTTTTAAAACTTTGCAAATGCCTTGGAGCTGCTGGCTTCTGTAAGATCTGGATCCTTGAGTTCACAAAAACAATGATGCTTACTCAGACTGCCAGCCCCTGCAAGTTCATAGTGGCTACCTGTGCAAATACCCAGATCCAGTCATTAAGGGCTGCCTCCCCATCCCTTTGCTTCTGCACTCTAACAGCCACTGTCCTTCTGATCAGGGAAGTTGGGGCTCGGGAAATCACTTGGTGGCATAAGCAACTGCCTGGCAAGAGCAAGGTCCTGAGTTCCAGCCCCAGTATGTAAAAGAGAGAAAGGGGAGGAAGGAAGAGACATAGAGAGAAAGAGAGAGAGAGAGAAAGAGAGAGAGAGAGAGAGAGAGAGAGAGAGAGAGAGAGAGAGAGAGCAAGCTGACAAACTTATCTTAAGCTAAGACCTGTTTAGATATCACATGCTATACTGGCTAAAAATTGGACCCCCTGCCAGATGCTGAGCACACCCTGTTTATGGATGGAGGTAGCTCTGTTAAGAATAAAGTCCGATAGGCTACATGTGTTGTGATCATCTTGGATAAAACTACTTTGGTCAAAGTCCCCTGTAGGAATCATCTACACACAAAACTGTTTCCTGCTGCAGTTTGAAAACCTGCCATCAATGATGCAAAACAATCCAGTCCAGAGGCTTAAGCCTCCTCCAGGGATCTCACTGACCAAAACATCAACCCCAGCCATCAGACCTGCCCCCACTCTATGCTGTGCAAGCTCAAGCCACTGTGCTGTCACCCACACCCCTGCATCCTGCTTAGGCTTTAGCATCTGTGTCACCAGCTCTGACCCCTCATTCCCCACCCATACTGGGAAGAAAATTAAAGTTTGTAGGATCCTGCTATAAAAAATCATCCCTCGATATGGCCTACCCTTGATCATCGGCAATGACAATGTACCTGCTATTGTAGCAGAGGCAACTCAAAACCTAGATTAAATATAAACTACATACAACATATAGGCTGCAAAGCTCTAGAATAGTTTAAAAAAAAAAAGCTTATAACCAGTTAAAAGAGCTCCTATAGCTGTAGATATTCCTGCACACACATAAAACTAAGGTACATATTGACTACCTCTACAAATTTCAGAAATCCAGCCTCAGATCTACTGTCCACCATGCACTCAAAGCCCTGCTCTGGTCTCTCTGAGCACTCACCAGTATTCATGCAGGGCTGAAGCCTGAGAACATCATTCACAGGATTTCTCCATACTTACTCGCTCCTCTTGATTTTTGTGTCTTTTCAGGCTGATTACCCCAGTCCCTGCTTCCTTGCACCTCTGCTAGATGTGTTTTTTTGTTAACTGCTCTGGTTTCTGCTTCCCCCAGCCCTTGCTTCCCCACTGTCTTCGTTACTTTCCTCTCATTGCTGAGATGAAATACCTGACACCAAGAATTAAGGAAGGAAGGAAAGGTTCATTTAGCTCACAGTTTGTGGAGGTTTCAGTTCATACTCAGCTGGCTCTAAGACAGGGTGGCATATGGCAGAGAGCAGCCATTCACAGCAAAGGCAACAAGAGCACAAGGGAGGAGCAGCAGAGAGCAAAGTGCTTTCCCTCCCTTATATTGTATGTAGTCTACTGCTGTAGCACTCACACCCATGTTCCCAGCACTGAACCATGGACCAATCAAAAACTCTAGAAGCCCACCCATGACTGCATGAGGCTTTGGGAGCACATTTAGATATAAGCCATAACACTCACCTCCGCTAGCTGTGGTTTTTGCCCTAAATTGTATGGATTGTTTTCCCAAGAAATAGAACAATCAATCCAACACTTGACTGAGATGCGATAAGCATCCAAGACATACTGGACACTCTCCTAGATCAGATTTAATCCCTCACTCCCTTGCCAGAGTAATGCTATACAACAGGCAGGCCTAAATGATGTTTCTTCCTTTAAAAAAATTTAGGAAAATACTGTTATAATTTTGAGAAGCTTGGCTGGACCCATCCTAGGATCATTGACAAGCTGAGTGCTACTGCTTCTAGCTGTGTCTTGTCTCAGAAGATCAGGCATAACATGCTGAGCAAAGATTTCTTGGAGAAAGTAAATGAGGGGAGCAACATAACAGAAAATGCCCCCAGCCCAGCCAGTCTACTTCAGTTCCTTAGTTGCCCAGGAAATAGCAGGTGCACACGGGATGAAAAAGAACTCTCCTGGAGGGGTAGGTTAAGGAGATTTGGTGCTCTACCCCAAGGTGATTGATGCCTACTTAAGAGTATCACCACTGCTGTTCTCTCTAAGGGAAGTATATAGGTGAGTCATTCTTTTTCTTGAAGCTTGGCTTCAGTGAATTTGCTTCCAGCCACAGTTGTCTTCTGCATTCACCTCTCGAGGGCCCACTCCTAACTTAGCTATCTATAACACTGGCTCCTCATGCTTCCCTGTGCTGCCCCAGGCAGCTGGATCTACCTCCAGTCTGACCAGCAGCATGAACTGGGGTGAGTTATTCCACTCCCTCGCACCCTGTTAGTGATGATGTCCTGGGGCTCATGCTGGTGTTACCTGGGCTCACCCCTGACCCCACTGTATGGCAGTGACCTCAGTGTGGGCCACTCCACAGAGGCCAAGAGCACATTAGGCAGCAGCCTTGAGCTGGGCACTGGGGCCCCATGACACAGAGCTGATGGGACTCCAATCCTCTCCCCCATGAAGCTGCACAGGGTTTCCCAACACCACATTGCAGAGACCTCTGAGAAGGCTGCCAGAAGCTGGGGTTTCTTCCAGCCTGTGCATGTAGGCTGCAGGGGCAGAATTATCTGCTTGGAATCTCCACCTCACTCTGGAACTGTATAGTACTTGGGCAGAGTACTTAGCTTCTCTGAACCTGCAGTTCCCATGAACCTGTGTGACTTTAATACATGATGAGCCAAGAACCTCCTTCAGGGCTACCTTTTATAAGTGCTCAAATGAGTATCTATGCATTTCCAAGAGTATGCAGCATGAAAATGACCACATCACAGCTCTCAGGAGCTCGCCATAGAGGAGGGTGAAGGGGAAGTACAAAAAAGAAAGATGCAGTCTCTGCGCCAATTCCCCAAGGTAAATGTACGTATTGTGTATCACAAATATACACTAATAAGAAGGGAAAAGTTAAGAGATATTGAAACTGTCCTACCAATTTGATTTGAAACTGTCTCATTGCTATTTGTTTATCAATAACATTATGGGGAAAAAAGAAAAAGTTAAAAGAGAGAGCAAAAGTATATTTTACCCTCTTCATGGCCACAAAAGGTAGATAAACTTGAGCTCTCTGACTTTAGCTTAGAGTCTCTGGCCTTTGCAGGGAGACCAACTGTTTAGGTGGGTGGTAGCCAGCTCCTAGGAATGCCATCTTATACTCCCCAAGATTTGGCTTTCGGGGTCTGCAGTAAACTCTTTTGTAGTGTGAGTGGACTCTGAGGCAGCAAGTGTGTGTGTGTGTGTCTGTGTGTGTGTGTGTGTGTGTGTGTCTGTGGTTCATCCCCCAAGAGCACTGTGGCCTGTGCCTTCCAGGAGCAGGTGAGGGGGCCCCCCTGCCCCACCCTCACCCAGTTCTGGCAGGGGATTTGCAGTCTGTGAGCCAACAGGCTGACTAGGGCTGTCTGGAGTGATGCCAAGGGATGGGCAAGACAACAGAGAACAAGAGCTGGGGCCATTTTCTTTTCTGAAAGATCTTCATTTCCACACTAATTGAAATTTCAGATCAGCCTGGGCCTCAGACAGCCTTATTTGCCCTGTCGGGTTGGTAAAGTCTTCCCTGGCTTGCTTCATCGGCCTCTGTTTTCTTCGTCACATGTAGCCAATCCTAAATTGACAGGGGAAAACATAGCTCTCCAGATCATTGGAGTGGTCTTATCTGAGTTATCATGGAAGTTAGGACAGATCCCAACAGGCTTAAGCTGCTGTGAATGCTGACCTGATCCAGCACCTCTCAACTTTCCTGCTTCCCCTTCATTCCTGTTTGCTGACTGGTATGGTTTGAATCTTCTGTCTCCCAGAGGCTCACACATTGAAGGCTTGTTGCCACACTGTGGCACTATGGGGTGATGGCCCCTTTAGAAAGTGGGGCCTAGTGGTATAGGAAATTAGGCCCCTGAAGTTAGGTGTGCCCTGGAAGGAAACATTGGGACCCTGTCCCCTTGTTCTCTGTTTCCATGCTACCATGAGGTGACAGCTTTGTTCCTCAGCTTTTGATGTGCTGCTCTCCAAACGACAGAGTCAGCCAAGCACGGACTGTGTCTTGGTTCCTTTCCTGGCACTGAGACACAATACCCAACACCCACAATTTAGGAGGAAGAGTTTATTTTGCCCTACAGTTTTAGTCTCTGATTAGCGGACTTCAAAACAGAAACAGCATGGCAGAAGGGCCTGGCAGAGAACAATGCTCACAGCATGGCTGCCAGGAAGCACAGAGAAAGGAGAGCCTGGGCAAGAATACAGCCATCCCACCTCACAGCAGCATGGTCAGGGACTGAACTGCAATGGATGAATCCTCTGACAAGCCCAGCCCGCACTTCCACACACTGCAGAGCTCAGGCGGATACTTTATATCTAAGTCATAACACACTGGAGCCGCAGAAAGCGGGAGCCAAACGAAGCCTATCCTCTTGTAAGTTGATTTTCTAGAAGGTTTTGTCACAGCAATTGAAACCTAACACACTGACTAGAAACAAATTTCATTTTGCTCAGACTTCTCCCAGCTGTGACACAAACCAAGTAGCACCTGAGGCTAGAGCAGCCTGGCTGGGTCTGCTGGACAGTCGGATCCCGCTGGACCTGCAGACCCCGCCCCCAGCCCGCCCTCTGAAAGGCAAAAGCAGCTAAGGGCTGGGCTGTGGACCTGGCAGACACAATGGAGGGTGGGGAGACTACAAGGTGGAAGAGGAATGCAAAGAGGAGTGAAAGATGGGGGGGGGGTACTAGAATGGATGTTCCAAAGCTCAGACCATCTGACAGACTGGCTTCAAGAGCTATGTTCCACGCTTGGGTCTAAAGGCCCAGGGTTTGTATGTTTAGTACTTGAGAGTGAAATCAGGAGCCATTTCAGGTCCCGGCACAGAGCAATTACGAATCACATTTTTCCCAGAGTGGGAATGGGAGGAGGCTCCATTGTAAGCACTCACAAATGAATCTGAGAAGAACTCACATGTACTTCCTATCCCTTCTGCTCTAGCCGTTCATGAAATGTAAGATTTCAAAACAGTATTTCAAATGAGCCCGTTTTCTACTTGGTGCAATTCATAACTGGTCTGCTTCTTGACAGCTAAAGAGAAAAAATGCAATTGCTGAAAACTGTGAGGGCATAAAGAAGACTGCAATGCACAAGTTGCAGACTGGCTCACTGATAGCAGCCCCGCTCTTACCTTGGAGGCTGATCCAAGCCGAAGAGGACTTTGTTCAGTTAAGTAGAGTCTATCCTCTATATTGTCATGAAAAGGGTAAGATTTGTTACCAGCTTTGTATGCTCTTGGTAGTCAGAACACAGCAGGGAAATCACATTAAGCGCAGGCTGCCAGGTTTTGTGGGGAGGATAAGGGAAGTCTGCGAATGGTCCTGGGAGAGGTACATTATGTTGACCTTTAGATTGGCCAGCTGGGCTGCCCTCTCCTGGGACTGGTGGGGGAGCGGGGCCGGGCCTCCAGGAAGGCCAGAGTTAGGTGCCCCCTACCCCCACTTAGCGAGTGCGCAGAGGCGGAGATAGGTTTCTGAAGCAGGAGGGGACGTCTCTTGGCCGTGCAGGAGCCAAAGGCAGGTCCCCACACAATGCAGCCGAGGCCCAGCCTGGTGCCCTAGTAAGGCAGGTGGAGGCCGCCCCAGGGCTTCGGTGAGCAGCAAAAGCGACCTCCTCAGGGGCACTATCCATCAAAGTCCTGCTGTGGACCGGAGACCTCGCCCGTAATACTAATGCGGGTGGAGGCTATCCAGGGACAAATCACAGCAGTGCCGGGGTGGGGCCAAAGCGGCCCGTCCTCGCCGCACCCGGTCGGGGCGGGGCCGCCACGCGCGGTAACTAGGACGACTGTCTGAGTTTGACCCCGCCCTGCTGCGGGAGCCCCGCCTCCCCGAGCTCTCCATTGGTCATCTGCCTCGAAGCCACCAATCATCACGCGCGACTGCGTACAAAGGGTGGAGAGAACCCTCTGGGAGGAAGCCCGGCTCGGCAGAAGCAGGGATGGTGGCTTAATTGCGGTTAACGTGAACGGCATTACCTAATCGTGTGCGCTTTCAGCAGCACTACAAGAGCCCACGCGGTCCCTGGTTATCAGCGATGGCCGCTCCCATGGCGCAGAGCCACAAGACTGGGCTCATCCTGGATATCTATGGAGATTGTTGCAGGCTCCATCACTTCCTAAACATGTCGCTTCCCGTGGGAGAAGTGAGTCTTCGACTTAAAAAGGACTGGATAGTCGAGTCCGCAGGATCTTTCAGTGCCAGACTTCTGAATCACGCCCTGGAAGCCAACGTTGTTTTAGCATTCAGGCCTGGAACTTAAAGCACCAAATGGGAGGCTGGCTTGACTTTTTTTTCTTTGTCTCTGTCTGCAGAGAAGAATTATCTGTCTCATTCCCCTTTGCCGCAGGAGGGTGAAAATCAATAGGTGCTTCATCTGCAAGGGAGATGAATTTCCCATCTAACCCAACGAGATCAGGGAGGCCTCTGGGTTGAGGATTGATAGAACTGTCAGATGTCGGACCCCTGGGGGCCATAAATAATCCAGCCCAACCCCTTGGCTTTTGCGATGAAGACAGGTGTGCAAGGCCTCCAGCTGTGAAGAGCCTGAATGGAAATTAGTGCTCTCTTGGCTATGCCATGCTAGACAGCTCTGGCCACTTGCTTTCCTTGGGGGGACCCCCCCCCCCGTTCCTCTTCCTCCTCTTCTCACAATGTCCAGTAACAATTGGCAGTGTGCAAATCCAGCTCTCAGAACCTAAGAGGCAAGGACTGCACTGAATTTTCTGATCCTAGCAAAGAAGGTTTCCTTGACAAAAGCTTACTTCAACTTGGCCACAGTATGAAGTGCTGAGGAACACGGGTGTTTCTGCCACCTGCAGGCTGTTACTCTCAAAGATTTACAGCTGATTTCACAAACTCCAAGCCTTAAGGAGCGCCATGGTGAAGCATTTGGTTAGCAGTGGCATGACTGATGGCCCAGATCTCTTGGTGACCCATGCCTACAACTCAATCTACAAAGCTTGGTGTCTACAAGACTCACAGCCACAAGGAATAGATTTCCTCATTTCACCAAACCCACAGTTGACCTGTATCTTGGGCAGCATCAACCATTTATTGGACTCTGGCTAGCCTCAGAGGGTGTATGAATTTGCCAGGTTCACAAAGAATCACTGCCTCTGGGTAAGTTTGGATGCGATTGGTCAGGCAGAGCCCTGTACTAAAACACAACCAAGACAAGTCTACCTGAAGAGTTCTCATCACTCCCTAGTCAGTGAGTACAAATAAAGTCACATCTGGATTAATGTCCAGGGCTTTATTACTCAAGAGCCCCCACCAACAGAACCTCAGGACCTTAGGTGCCTTCTCCTGGGTTCCTTCTTTAAGGCCTAAGTGTCTATTAAAGCCATCACTTCTGCATTGCCATGGGTGGCTTTGTCCCACAGTTAGGATCCCTACCTTTACATGACACTGTTGCTTGGGAATCCCAGGTCTAATAAACTCTGAAATGCAGTCCAAATGCAAGAAGAACAATGGGTTCTATGCACTGTTGTGGGAGTCCTGCTGTCAACAGGCCAGACCTGGTTCTTTCCCTAGAGCAGTGGTGGTGAACCCATGGCACCCATGTTGTTCATGTTTCTTTTAAGACAAAAATTGTTAATGTATGTGTTGTTTTTTCTAAACTAAAACCTCAGTATTTGAATTTAATTGCAGTGTTGGTAGTTTGGGATATATAAGTGGGTTTGGAGTTGCAGTTTTGGGCACTCATGTCTAAATGGTTCACTATCACTGTTCCAGGGCCAGCTCTTCTCTCCACACCTCTAGGGTACTTGGCAATTACCTCAGTCCTGATAAGGACTCCAGGCATTATGAGAGCAGCAGGTAGAGATTCTCAGTACAGGACAGGGCACTGCCTCCAGGTTGGAAGTGAGGGGGTTAGAGGAGGGCGTATGGGCAGAGCACACGTAGAGGCAGAGGAGATGAAGTTGGAGAGAGAGGCATGACCAGATCTCCAGGAACCTTGTCATCCACTGTGGGAGTTGGAAATTGATTTGAAGTACAGTGAGAAATCATTGCAGGGTTGGAAGCAGGGTAGAGGCATGACCTGTTGACTTGTGTAAACAAAACTGTAGCTGCTGTGTGTCTGGTGGACCACAGCATAATTTAGGGAAGAATCTTCTAAGCACAAGCAGGTGAAATCCATTCTACTGTCTTGGAGAGATGTTCCTCCTTCTGGGCTTTACTCTTTCCCACAAGGGGACATCGGTACTGGTTATCACACCCATGCTAGCTTGAGGTATAATTGATTTTGGGACTTCAGGTTTACAAATAAGTCTCTTATGACTTTATTGAAAATGAGCCAGTTCTCCCAGAACCTCTGATTGACTGGGTCAAATTTAGTTTCTAGACATACAAAGCTGTAAGCTAGATTCTGACCAGAGTCCTATCTAGCTGTAGGGTCCTGCAAGCAGTAGGTCAGAGCCAGACTTCTCCAACCCTTCTAAGCTGCAGCTAACCACCCCCACTGGACCATTTTTGTGTTTGTTGGATGGATTTGTTCATGAACAAATGACAGATGGATGACTGATGATTGGCTAGTTGAATGTAGGGAAGAACTAAAAGAAGTAGAATATAGACAGGAGAGGAGAGGGATAAGGAGATAGCTCAGCAGCAGCAGGTACTGAGTTTGAGCCGAGAAAAAGAGAGAGAGAGAGAGAGAGAGAGAGAGAGAGAGAGAGAGAGAGAGAGAGAGAATGAAGGAGAAGACAGAAGGATAAGGAGATGAAGAAGGAGAAAGAAGATAAAGGAGCAGAAGAAAAGGCAGATGAGGGAGGAGGAAGAACACTGAGGAGGGAGGAAAGGAGAAAACAGAGAGGAGGAGAGAAAATGTGTGGAGAGAAACAGAGAAGGCCCCAGGGGGAGGGAAAAGGTGGATCATAGTGCCACTGAAGGAACACAACATCCCTGAGTCCTTTACTCCTGAAAAGCAAATGCTGCCCTTTCTTCTGACTATACAATGACATTCACTACTTTCTGATCAAATAAACTTAACATCTTCCCAAAATTTTCCTCCAGGATTTGGTGGGCTTAGCAAGAAAGAAGGCAGGTATGAAACTGCCTAAACATCAGCTGGGACTCCTTGTGGGACCAGAGACAAAAGTGGAAGCACAATTATGGTACTCCCACTTCCAACCCCAGAACCCCACCCTGAACAAACATAGGGTATCTTTGCCAGCATGGTAAGGGCATACATTCCCCATGTGCCCCTTTGTTCTGGGCCATAATGAATATGAGTTTATCTCTTGGTGAGCACAGAGCTGACAAGCACAGTCAGGGGAAAAAAAGAGCAAAGAAAGGTTTATCTCAAAGCAAGTAAGCTGTACAAGAGACAATTCTCCAAACAGGATGTCTCTGGGTGCCCATCACATGCGGAAGCAGGCACATTTCTGATCATGCTTAGTTCATGGTCACACATGCATGTGCAGAAACTAGTGGACAGAAACACCTCATGGGCAGAGAATTTCATATTATGCTAAGCAGAGTTTTACCCTAGATTATCTAAAATAGTGAGTCACAGTGCCTGCAATTTTGACTGATGCCTTGTAAGTTTTTCTGGGGGACCTCATCTGAAACAAACACGCAACTCAGGAGTGTGAAAAGTGACTCAATGGGCAGCAAACCCTCACCCTCCCAGCACAGGTGGTCCCCTCAACACACCTGGTTGGGAGCTGATGCCTCTGTGTGGTTAGCACCTTCTACTGGGACAGCTCCACTTTCAAGGCCAAAGTCTGAATTCCTGTGTCAAACCAGCCTGTCACTTAGCAGGGCTCTGATGGACTGGAACTTCAGACAGAAAAACGTGATGAAAAAAAAATTTTTTTTTGGCTACTTCTAGGTAACAAGAAATGGTAAGCAAAAATGTCACTATGTTGCTGAGGGTCACCACTGCTTAGGAAACCTGGCTTTCCTGATTCAAGTGGGAAGTTCTCTCTTAGGAAAAAGGAAGTAGTAGAACTTGGTGCAGAGCCTGAAAACATTCTATAAGAGGTTACCTTGTTTTCCTGCAAGGTTTCCAGTGGAGGCAAATGCTTTCCACACAGCCCAAGAGAGGGAGGCTTCTTTCTTTTCACTTCTTATCCTTAGAGACTGCAGCATGTAAACAATCATCACTCCACAGTCTTCCAGAACCAGAAGTCCTTCCCTGACCTCCTACCCCAGCTGAATGGGATGCACATGTGCCCACACCACCCTGGGCCCATCCACCACCACACTAGTGCAGACCCACAGCCATGAGCCCAAAGGTGCTCATCAGTGCCAGAAAGAACAACCTGAAATGTAGGCTCCCCCAGAGACCCTTGCCTGTGGCCAGTCAGGCTTTACGCCTAAAAGCGATCTTCCCTGAGGCCCCTGGGTTTCACTGTTCCTCCTGGACAGGCCAACAATCTCATGACATCGTCTCACATGTCTAGAAGGTGACTAGATGACAGTGTGCTACATGCATTGGTGGATTGATCCACTAATGGGCTCCTGGCTGATAGTCTGTTAGGAGGTGGGGATGTGGCCGAAGGAGGCGGAGCGCTAGGGGTATGATCTAGAAGGGCCTATCTGCTTCCAAGGCTTGTCCCTTTACCTTCTGCTTCCTGGCCACCATGATGTGAGCAGCTTTCCTTCATCAGGCCCTTTCACCATGTCCTTCCTGCCAGGAGCCAGCAAACTGCAGACGGAAGGTAGGAACCCACGTAAACCTTGCCTTCTTTAAATTGTATGTCCGTTATTGTGTCTTGGTGACAAGGAGAATGACTAAGACACTTCCACTGTCCTTTTGCAGTGGTTTACAAAAACATACCTCATGTGTTCATTTTCAAAGCAGAACTGAGCAACTACAATAGCCAGTGTTGGAAAAATATACACTCTCCTCCAACTGCATGGCAATATTCCCACATTCACTGTCTATTCTATTATTTGTTTCTTTGAATATTCAACAGCTGTTTTCCCTGCATCTTAATGGTATTTTATGAAAAAAGACTACATCTAAATTCATTCTCGTATTTTTTTTCCATGTGTTTTCATGGGCAGTTTTCCCACTGTATGTAGCTTCTAAGCATACAAGTATTTATTACTATTAGTTTAATAAAAATGGCTAAGTGCTGAAATGCTGCATGACTTTAAATATGGGTAGGTAAATGCTACAATTGTCTGTACATTCTCCATATGTCATATTTTATCATCTTGCCTACGATGACATTCTCATTCTCCTATATCCAAGGTACAATATACATGTAGTATAAGTTCATGATTAATGAAATGGCTATATATTTATGACTCACATAATCTTCTCAAGATGTTCATGCATTTTTGGCTGACTTCTTTTCAGACCTGATTGTACCATTTTTACTTCTACTGAAAATTATGATTAAGTTCATACTGGCAGCTAAAGAAGAATCCACTCCACCATTTTTATGTTCTCCTCTCATGCTCTGTATTTTCATTGTGAGAAGCTTTTAAAGCCAGCTGGTTGTTTTGTAAGGGTTATTATTTAAAAGAATATAATCTGGAATTCTCTTTAACCAAACACACAGCAACTGCAGTAAATTGCAACTTGCAAAAAGCAAACAAAGCCATGCAGATACCATTATCAAGCCCTCGCTCTCCCTCAGACCTCCCAGATACCAGGCGCATGAAGACGGATCACAGTACAGGGAGAGCCCCAGAATTAGCGTATCAGCAAAGGTTAATTTATTTCGTAGTTTTGGACATGTGAAATAAAGTTGTACTATTTTATTCTCTCATTCCTTGGGTCTCCCTTATTTTGGGGACAACACAGGACTACTTTGTGGTCATTATAAATTGTATTACAAAAAAATAAAGCATAAATAAATTGTATTACAGAGGCCGGGAAGATGGCTCAGTGGAATAAGCACTTCCCTGGCAAGCGCAAGGGCCTGAGTTCAATCCCTGGTTCCACCAAGAAGAATAATAATAAAATAAATAAATAAATAAAAGTGATCTTCCCTGAGGCCCCTGGGTTTCACCATTCTTCCTGTACAGGCCAACTATCTGATGACACTGTCTCACGTGTCTAGAAGATGACTAGATCAAGATGTGCTACATGCATTGGTGGATTGATCCACTAATGGGCTCCTGGCTGATAGGAGGGCTGAGGGCATAGCTCAGATAGCGTGCATGCCTAGCATAAGCCAGGCCTTAGGTTTAATTCCTAGCTCTAGAAATTTTTAAAACTATATGTATAGAAGACTTTAAGCACATGAGAAAATATTTACTATATATTGAGTGGGAAAAGTCAGGTTTAAAAATAAAATATTTAAGAAATTCTATTTTTCAAAAGAAATTCTACTTAACAAAAGAACAAATTCGATTTATTAAAAGAAAGTAAGTTCTGTTTATCAAAAGTATGCACACATACATACACATGTAATATTTATTCATATAAATTACAGGAGACACATTAAAATGTTTAAAACTATTGCTTCTCTGGCATCACCTGTGCCTGTTCTTAGCCACCTTCTCACTGCTGAGACAAAATACCTAATGTCCCAACTAAGCGAGGAGAGGTTATCTTGGCTCACATGTCAGTCCTTATGTGGTCAGCAGTATGGTCATGCAGAAAGCTGTGCACACCACAGCAGCAAGAAAGCAGAGAGAGACCAGGAAGGAGCCACAAAGGGAGAAAAATCCTTCCAGCCATGCCCCCTGCCACGCACCTCTTCTGACCAACAGCCAGTAGGATAGCAAGTCAGCCCTAAGCAGCATACTCCACCTTTCAAAAGCCCCTCCACTGAGTACCTGAAGGTCTTTGAGGCATGTCTAGATATAAACCATGACCCCAACCTAGCACTTTGTATTAGTCCATTGTCTACTGATAGAATGACATAGCTGAGACTAGCTACTTTATAAAGAAAATCTACCTTGAAGACTGAAAGTCTAAGACCAGGCAGCCCACTGGTGAGGCCTCTGGTAAGGCCTCATGGCTGTTGGCATCACAACAGCAGAAGAATGTACAGAAAGGGCACATGTTGAGATGGAAAGCCAGAGGGGGATTCGGGGGCCAAGTTTGCTCTTTTACAACAACCGGGACTCAGCAATATGAGCAGTAATCCCTTCCCAGGGTAGCAACCCCCAAAGACTTAACAACTTCCCACTGGATCTCACCTCTCAAAGGCTCTACCTTTCCTCACCACCACTACACTGGAAGTCCAGTCTAGAGCACATGCAACCTTGGGGGACACACCCAAGCCACCCCCAAACCATAGCACGTATATGGTGTCTCCTAAAGGCCAGGGGTTAGAGGCCTGCTTATAGTAGGTAGTGTTGGAAAGTGGTGGTGCCCAGGGAACTCTGCTTACCTCCTCTTGTTGCTGTCAGTTTTGCACCCTTGCCAGGTGCCTATGGCCCCATGGTAGGAGGAATTGAGGGCCCTGAGGGTTTGTCCTGAGGGAGGTATTGGAACCTTAAGCAGTTTCTTCTAGGCTCCTCACCACAATGTGCTCTGCTCTTTGAGGCCAAGCCATGGGGCCAGGTGGCCATGGACTGAAATCTCTGAATCTATGAGCTGAGTAAATATTACCTCCTAATAAGTTGGCTTGCCCAAGCATGATGTCACAGCACCAGAAAACTAACACATACAGTGTCCTAGAAAAAAAGGAGAGACTGTGCATGGCCATCTGCATTTATGCATTTGTGGAGATGAGCTCACCAGACTGGTGTATCATCCAGGGAGAGATGCAGGGTCAGCCTGACAACACCTGAGACGAACCATGCTGTCTGGAAAGTACAGGGAGAAGGGGGACAGGAAATATCTGCCAGGTAAAGGTCCAAGATCCTACCTCCTGTGTTCTGTCCTAAGCACTGTCCTTAATTCCAATGTGGCCCTCCCACAGGATACTCACAGGCCTTCAGTGCTGTCCTCTTTACACACCAGAGGCCATGGGTTGAGTTCTCACATCAAGAGGAGAGTGTTGCTCTTTCTATGCAAAAAGAAGGGTGAAGTTTTTGCTGGCTCTGTGTTGAGCGGAGCACTGGGTTCTTCTGGTGTGTGTGACCACTAAGCATCTCTATTTTCTAGATCAAAGCCTTGGGCCGAAGAGATAATAAAATCATAATATTATTCATTTTAGCTACCATGCATTGAGCCCCCAAATAAGACAATCAACCTTTACACACATGCTTTCTTAAAGTCCCATCAACAGTCTCTCTGGGATAGGATTTTTACATTTTTTTATAGATGGGCAAACTGAGGCTTAGAAAGGTTAAACAATAATGTTTCCTGGCCAGAAAGTAGAAAAGCAGGCACCTATTGAGCCCACATGTGTCTAGTGACAAAAATCTGTGTTCTGTCCTCAGGGAAGCCCTGCTGGAATTGTGGTGGGTTGGTGAGTAATTTTAGCGCTGGTCATGAGCCCTTGTCCTAAGATGTGTTCTAACATTCACAATTAAAGAGGCAGATAGGTCTGGGCCATAGATGTCACGGACCTACAGCGGAAGGCAACAAGAATGCAGCACAGCAGGACTTCCTAGGCACCTACCCACTTGCCTGTGCACTTTCACTACACACCCCAGGCCTGAGCAAATGATATCAGAGTTTCTCCAAGATTTGGTAGAAGATGGGGGCGAAGTCTCAGATTTGAAGAGAGGGACACTTCTAGGGAGGAAAAGGGAGGGGTCTGGAAGGGGACATTTCTGAACCCTAAGTGTTCAAGGAAACCACTGTGGCCAGAGCTCCGGCTGCCCCATTCCCAGAGTGCAGGCCCCTGTGGCCAGGGGCTTCCAATATAGGAGCTCATTCTTAAGCACACCTGTGCACAGGTGTGCATGTGCCAGTGCATGTGTGAGTGTGTGCACGTGTCAGAAATGTGTGCCTATGTGCATATGCATATGCGTGTTGGGGACACAGATTCTCATGGGTCCCAAGTTAAGGATTATGCTCCAGTTGGAGACCCCAAAGGGCAAACATGTGCTCTGTACTCCTGCAAACACCAAGGCCTCTGGCTAAAGCAGCCTATTTTATGGATAAGCAGGAAAGCCCCACACAAATTTAAGAGGCCACCTGGAGAGTTGATTATGATTTTAAGAGCTAATGCCGCCACCCACGACTGTTTACAAATGGCGTTTGCTCGCCATCGCTATCATAAACAGTGTGCAAGACCCTGTGTATTCATGGGCCACCCAACAGCACTTGGTGGGCAGGGGACAGTCAGCACTAATCGGTGCTGGGAGGAGACAGAGCCCCAAGGCTGCTGGGTGAGATGAGAGCTGAGACCAAACAAAGGCAGAGCAGGCAGCTGCTCCCGCATGCAGCTGCGCTGCGGCCTATTGAAGGTGACAGATCCCGTTAAGTTATGCAGCCAGGCGCACACAGAGAGGCATGCCCCTGTAAATCAACAACAGGCGCACAGCTCTGGGAAAGCTCCTGAAAGCCTAGGATGCAAACACGCTCTTGGCCTGGGTAAAGAGGACTGGAAAAGAGGGAAGAAAGGGGTCTGTGACCATCTCACAAGAAAATATGAGCATCAGGTGTGCTGCGGGACTCCTGACTCGCCTGGAGAAGACATCTCACAAAGGACTTGGCAGCCCTGGTACAGAATTGGCTCCCACTGTCTCTGCAGCCTCAGGAAATGGGCACTGTGGAGCCATCTGTAAAGTGGGGTGCAGGATGAGCATGTCCTAGCCTTCCAGCTCACTCAGTTCTCAGATCCTACAACTGTGCAGAGCAGGGCTGAGATCCATGTCCAGCTGGCAGCTGTTAAGGGCCACCCAGCCACACTGGAGCAGAGAAAGTTCACCGGCACAAGTCCCTTCCATCAGGTGGCAAATGAGGAAAGAATCTGAGCTCTTTCAAAGCCAACAACTTGTCCAAAGGCCACAGCCACAGTGGGAGTGCAGAACCCAAGTCTCTTGGTGCCTAGTTCAGAGCTCAGTGCCCCAAGTGAGTAGATCAGATTACTGTTCTGCAGCCACAAAGTTTCTGAAATGTTACTTGCTCTCTAAAATAGAACCTGATGGTTCATAGCTTAAAACAATGGTATGTGGTGAAATAAATAAGGCCTTCAGCTCCAACACTCTAATTTTGCTTTGGTTCCCACCTCTCCCGCCCATCACCTACAGCTGACAAAAGCAAGAATTAATCACTATTGTCCACTGAGCAGCTCCATGCCTGCAGGCAGGGCCTGGATGCTCTGCCTCAGTGAGGAGATGAACTACCACCCAGGGTCCTGCATTCCAGGACTACAGAAACAAAGGGAGAGTGAAGGAAGTGAAGGAGAGACTGTGACAGAGGCAGAGGCGCACCAAGTCTGCCGCTTATGTGGCCTCCCTACGACCCAGCATTGCCCGCCACCATAGCTTTGTCTGCTGTATTTGTAACACTACGAATTCTTAAAATCTCACACTGAGAGCAGTCAGCTTTCTTAATTTTTTTTTTTTTTTTTTTTGCGGAGCTGGGGATTGAACTCAGGCCCTTGCACTTGCCAGGGAAGCACTTATTCCACTGAGCCATCTCCCTGGCCCCACTTAAGATAAAAATATTGGTGTTTAGAGAGGCAAACTGTGTGGATGCAAATAAAGCTCTTTTTTAAATGGATGGGTAAACTGCACATGCATATGAGTCTAAATGCCACTGAACTGTGTACTTAAAGCTGGTTGAAGTCAGGGATGTAGCTCAGCAGCACAGCACCTGCCTGGCAAGTGCAAAGTCATGAGTGTGATTCCTGGTATTCCCCCCACCAAAAAAGGTGGTTACAATGGTCAATGTCTTATTATGTACATTTTCATATGATTTTTTTTAAAGGCGGGATTAAAGAAAACCAGTTATTTTCAGAGTTGCCTCTGGAAAGACTGGACAAGCCCTCTGATGTTGGCAGTGTACATAAGACAGCCCAGAGTCAAATAGCTGGGGCTGCCAGGTCAGAGGCCACAGCCTGCTAGGCAGGGCTCACCTGGTTGGGGTACCCTACTCCCTCCTCTGCCCTCATTCTTGGCTCCAGGGAAGACCCCTGACTAATGTCCCATGGGACCAGCTGAGCTCTAAGGTGATGGTCCAGGCTGCTTCTACAGTAAGACTTACGGAAACAGGAACCAATTTTTGGAGGTCACAGGTCATGGCCACAACCCCCATAAAGACAGAGTATAAACCACCATCAAAGGGAGCTCACAGAGCAGATGTTGAAAGAGTGTACTGTGCTGGGCAGAGACATGGACCATGTGCTACTGCACTCCTGGGAAATGGGCTAAGCGCTGTCCACACCATTACAGGTCTGCCCACATGACAAAGGAAGAAAGGACTGGAGCAATGTGTGAGTCCACTTGCCTTTATCTATAACAAATACCTGAAGTAATCAACTTACAAAGAGGAAAAAGGTTGTCTTGAGTCATGGTTTTAGAGGGTTTGATTCACGAGTTGTTGGGCAGAAAGCACACAGCATGGAAACAAAAGACCAAGACACATAGCCCAGCCAAGATTAGGGATCCTAAAAGCAGACTTTTCCTACCCCAGGACTACATCTCAGGCCAGGATGACTCAGAGTGCAACAGTTCTCCCCTTGGGCATACACCTGCAGGCCACAGGGCAGACTGAACAGCTCTCCAGGGATGTGAGAAGGGACAAACACCTGCCTGGCCATGGGGCCTGTCATGGATTTGCAACCTAGATTCACAGAGAAACTCAAGCTAAGAGTTGGCTGACACCAGCCCTCATCCCTGTGCTCTGACCTCAGCTCCAGGTCCTCTCTTCAGGGCAGGCCGGCTGTGTCCTCAGATCTAAGTTTATGTCCCTCTGTAAACACACCTTGCTTGAGTCACCTGTGTTCCCCGCTCTCAGTGTTTGAAACAGTTTTGAACTATGAATTTGTAAAATGGATTATCTAAGCAGATCTCTAGTCTTTCCTAGACTATAAGCCCCTGACAGCTGAAAATACAGCTGGTAATAGTCATCATAAATTCTGATATCTAATGTAGACTACTCAATATTAGCTTTCAGTGGATAAATGTGGGAGCGCAAAAAACAGGGTGCATCCCAACTCACCACCTTTCTGGTCCCCTTTGCCTGGCACTGTGCCTACTACAGTTCAGCTGTCCTTGTCATGTACAAACACAATAAAGCTTACCCCCACCACCACCTCAGGCTCTTCTAACGAACAAATGAAATTTCAGGAATTTTATTAGGAGACTATAGCTAGACTAATACCAAATTATGCTGGGTGCCTAACCCTATTAGGTACTTAGTACAAATCAGGCTCTCTGCCAAGTGCTTCATTGACAGTATCTCATTTAATCCTTATTTTAAAAACTGTGAAGGGTGTTCCCTTTTGCCTTCTACATATAAAGAAATTGGAGTCCTAAAATTTTCATAAATCTTTGTTCAACTGTACATATGGGATCTGCACATAGCACTGTGTGGCCCACACACTCTTAACCATCTATGCCTCCTCCTGCCTGAAGCTCCACTTCACCTGTCTTCTTAGAGGGTCCCTGTCTGCATAGACAGACTGTTAGGCTGGCAAACAGTCAAGGTAGGAACTTCACAGGCCCTCTCCTACCCCTACCTTCCCAAACCCACTAACATGAATTCAGAGTTCACAAGATCACAGCTTTCCCTGGTATGAAGGCAGTTTAGATTAGGTAGAGAAAGCTGTACTAACGAAGAACACCTCCTTAGTTACACGGTGTGACTACAACAAAATGCCTGACATGACTAGCTTTATAAAGATAAAAGGTCTATTTAGTTCATAGCTTGGGAGAATCAAAGTCCAAGAGAGGGCAGCCCGTTGGCTTGGTCCCTGATGACGGCAGAACAAGGGTTAGGGTGCACAGTTCCATGTAGGATCACAGCAGAGAGAGACTGAGACCCCGAAACCTCCTTGAGGACACATTACTGGTGACTGGGCCCCCCAAGTCCACACCTCTCCAAGTTCCATCTCTTCTTATTGTGCCACAGCACACATGAAGCACTTGTTACCATGGCCTCTAGGGTGATTCTCAAGTTAAATAGTTGCTCTCCAAACCACAGCACATCCTGACTCCTGCTGCCCACAGCGCTTCTCCCAGGACCCTGGTGCCAGCATCTCTGGCCCACAGTCTGCTTCTGTTCCAAGAGCTTTGGTCTTGCCTTCTATTGCTGAGCACAGCACAGGCAGCTCTTGAATGTGCAAAGGCTTGATAAACAGAGTCTGGTGTTAATGAAAGCTCTTTTTCAATTAACAAAGGCTTTAAAAATCTCTATGACAAACTAAGGTTTGGCTCTGGAGTATTTCCCATTATAAAGGCCCTGTGTATTACAGTTGGGTCCCTGGGATGGCAGCATTAGGAGATGGTAGAACCCTGAAGAGGGGGACCTCTTCTTTTGGCTCTTTCCCTGCATCTGACTGTGAGGTAAACCAACTGCCCACCCTCCAGACACCCCACTACCATATGCTGCCTTATCACAGGCCCAAAGCCTGGTCATGGACTCAAACATCCAAACACCATAAACCCAAATAACCTTTCTGCATTTTAAGCTGATAGTCTCAAGTTATTTTGTTACAGCAAAAGAAAGCTGATATATAACCTTAAGACAAAAACCAGGCCAGACATACTGGCACAGTCCTGTAATCTCCCTGCCTCAGGAGACTGAGGCAGGAGGATTACTGTGAATTAGAGACCAGCCTGGGCTGTATAGCGAGACCATGTCTCAAAAATTCAGAAACAGCTTTAAATTTTTTTGTCATTGTCTCTACATAAAAAAAAGTACTGTTTCCTAGGGCTGGAGAGATAGCTTGGCAGTCTGAACACCTAAGTGGCAAGTGCAAGGACTTGGGTTCAATCCCCAGTATTTCATGCTTTGCCAGCCCCGGAACCCCAGGCATGTCATGCTGGCCATCGAAACTGGATGTGGTGGCACACACCTGTAATCCCAGCACTGGGGAGGCTGAAACAGAAGGATCATTATGAGTCCAAGCTATGTAGGGAGGCCCTGTACCAAATAAATAAACAAATACTTCTTTAAAAAAGTACTATCTCTTAAGATTTTATGTAGAATTCTATATCAGTTACTATGGAGTTGGTTAACGGTTTCCATTTCATTCTTCAGAAAGCCTTCATTTACTTTCGACAAAAGTTTTCAATTTCAAAGGAACAGGAAAAATATGGTCGCTCCCCCAGAGATGTGAGAAGCTATGTCCTTAGAATTTCTTTGGATAACAAAGCTGTCAGCCTCAGGTTGCTGTAGTTCGATCCCCACAACACTCCAGCCAGCCAAACCACCCCTGAGGGCATTCAGATTAAAAAAAAAAAAAAAAAAGAATTTCTTTGGATAATCAAAAAGAACAGTGATAACTTGAAGCTTTCATTATTGTTTTCTTGGATGCTAAGATTATTATCAGTAAGAAAACATCAAAAAACATAAAAAATTATTTTTTTAACATCTGACTATGAACACGAGCGGCTATTTGATCTTTAATATGTACATATGAAGTTTACTTCTGCAAAGAGCAATTTCCAAATCTTAAATTCTAAGAACTACACACACACACACACACACACACACACACACACACACACACAGAGTATTTGCACCACAGATAAGGAACACAGGAGACAAATCAATCTGACAGGTAATTTACCATTATAGTTTGATTTCAGCAGTACAGCCACAATGCATTATGAACCAGGAAAATTAGACAAGTCCAGGGAATGATAGTATCAGTGTTTAATGTTTATTTTCCATTACCTGGCAGCACAATTATTCTCAATAAAATATAACCATTCTCTAGGAGAAAAACTTTAAACAGTTCAGCTAATAAAACAGTACTGCTAAAGTTTCCAGCAGACTTGGCTCAAGTCTTGGCAACTTAGAGAAGATAGGTATGATGACAAGTATGAAACTAGAAATCCACACAGATTGATCACTGCATTTAGGGGATGAAGGGAAGTTATGACACTCTCTGCAAACAACTTCATTCATTCAACAAAAGACGTTTCTTGCCTTACTTTTGAGTGGTATACAAAATGCAGTCGTTTTTAAAATGAGTTGATGACTGTTTTGGTTACCCCAACCCAAAACAGCATAGGACAAAAAGTCATTGAAAACTTTGTATCAATATGGGATGTGTTAATAAATGTCACATGTAACTCTGATCACCAAAAGCCAGATATAAATTTACTCAAAGATGACTGAGAGAAGAGTTTTAATAGATGCCCTGCCTATCAGACTTCCTAGAAATTTAATTTTTGAACATAGGCAGGTTATTTGAGATAAGCTTCAGAACAAATGTTTTTTCATATGGGGAAATTTTTCTTCCCAATGAATGATCTGTTTGGAAAGAATAAGAAAATATATCGCTGAAAATTTTGATTCCTTACACTTCAAATGTGATTTAAGTGGTCCTAACTTTAAGATTGTGTCCCCTTTAACCAGCTACCAACCAAATGAGCTTTAGTTTTAAGATGGTGTTTTCTTGGATATAAAAAGACAATAATGGAAACACCACCAACATCAGAAGGGATGAGATGATGCGATCTATGACCTGGAAACAAATTCTTCAAAGGTCCATGTGTTAAAGGAGTGTTCCTGGGCCTGGCGCAACTGAAAGGTGGTAAAACTTTTGAGAGGTGGCCAAGAGCAGGAGTACTTATGTCTTGAGGGCATGGCTTGCAAGGAAGTTTGGGACCCTGGTTACTCTGCGCCATCATTTCTTTGCCACCATGAACAGCTTTGCTTCATCGTGCACTCCCGCCGCGCTGTTCTATCTTGCCCCACACCCAGAGGCAATGGGGCCCATGGATCATGGACTGAAATCTCCCAAACCGAGTCAAAATAAATCTTTTCTCTTTACAATATGATTCTTTCAGATACTTGTTACAGTAGCAATATTAGAAAGGCTAACAATGGATCAACATGTGAGTCCTAGCCCCTTCCACCACAGTATCAATAAATGGGTTGATATGAGAACAGGAGGTACATAAAAAAAGCAGTCATGAGGGCTATGGTCTACAGAAAGCGAAGTGTTGATTGTGTCCTTTCTATTCTATACATTTTTTTTTTCTTTTTGGAAATTGTTTTCTATTTTAAATAGAAAAATAAAATAGCAGTTCAAGTTTCTAAACAGGTTAATATGAGAACTACAGTAAATGTATGAAACATTTCATATGGTTGTTTTCAGAGTCTATACTATTTTGATAGCATTAAACTACAATTAACTTCATAACTTATGTAGAGGCAGAAAAACAATTCAGAAGAAACTGAACTGTCCAAATCCTAACAAAAATACCAATGGTCCCCAGTTTACAAAGTTTTGCCTCAGTAAGTTTTCTAATTTATGACAATGCAAAAAAGTTTATACAACCATTCTGCTTTTCACTCTCAATAGTCTTTAATTACGAGATATCCTATACTTTATTATCAAATAAACTACGTGCACTAGAAGATTTTGCTCAACTGTAGGCTAATATAACTATTCTGAGGACAATTAAGGTAGGCTCTGCTAAACTGTGTTTAGTAAGTGTATGATAAATGCATTTGAAATATACACACGCACATCTTTATTCAGGCCAGCATGTCTCTCAGTCCACACAGCAACCATATGGTGGTCAGAACACCAGGAAAGTAGAGAGCACGGGACCATCTCATGAAGCTGGGTTTCTGGTTGTGATTTCAGGTTGGCGACATTTTACATTTAACTGGAAAGTCATACATTGTGGCTGGGGAGATAGCTCGTGGTCTAAGCGCCTGCCTGGCAAGTGATACAATGGAGTTTGATCCTCAGTACCACATGCAGTGCCGGTCTTGGAACCCCAACTCTAAAACTGGACGTGGTGGTGTACACATGTAATCCTGGCTCTGGGGAGGCTGTGACAGGAGGATCACTATGAGTCTGAGCTGCACAGCAAAACCTTGTATCAAATAAATAAATCAATTTAAAATGTAAAAAAGTCACACAATGGTGGTCTCCATTTGATAATATTGGTCCACTGAGTTGTATTCATCTTCCAAAGGTTGATGTATTCCACTATATAATATTTTTCAAAAGCAGATTTAATATCACTAATCTAACTTTGCTACTTTTCAGCACTCTTGGTAGTTGTCGAACAATTGTGTATTTGTCTAGAAGTGCCAGAAGCTAACTTTAAATAAAGCTTGTCTATGAAACATTGTTTATAATTTCACCACAGGCTTTGCTGATTTCCAAATTGTATTTATAGCATTCCTTTCATTGACCAACATTTTTGTTTCCCCTTAAGTTGCAAAAAAATTGTCCATTGAGACTTCTGAATGTTTACTACTTTTCCAACATCACAGTGAAATGTTCTAGCATGCCATCTATAAGCTCTGGTCCTGAAGAGACACTAATTTTTAAATTTTTGGCTTCTCTCCATGATTTTCTTGACGCTGCAAAATCCCATCTCTATATAATTTTACTCTGTCCTGTGTGAAGATAATTCTGTTTGCTGGGGAGGTAAGCATTGATTTTTTTGATCTGAATGTATCTTAAAGGCACTTTTTGTTGACTTTTTTAAGATGATGACCTTTAACCCTAATACCTTTTAAAATGTGCGTTGTCATATAACTGCTTTGATAATATGATCCACATAAGTTCTTCCTCTGGAATCTGTGTTCATGAGAAGGCTTCTCATACAAGCATACTAGTTTATTTCCTTGCTGTTTTCCCATTTGGCCTCTCATTAATTGGACAGGTGAAATCTCACTCTTTGAATACTATTGACTATTTATTTTAAATTCTCTAGTCATAAGAAAATTATCTCTGACTCCAGTTATGGTTAACTAAACCAAGTACTACGTTCCATTTTCTTATTATTATGGACTTCAGAATGACAGAATCCTTGCTTCCCAGGTATCTATCATTTCCAGACAAGCACCAGTTCTTTCTTATTTGTTAACATTATCCACATTGTTGCTGCTTCTGAAAGCATCAGCAAAGTGAGACTTGATTCCAGGACCCTACTTTTGACAGATATCAAGACAATTAAAGGAAGAAAAAAAGACAGCCTAAAGGCCCTTAACTTTACAGATCACTTCTGCATATGTCATACAGTCTACATTAAACAGCCATCATCCCAGTTTTCCAAATAACTACACATCTGTCGTTATTCTATGCACCATGTATTTCCTTTTACCCTCATTTGCTCATGATACTGCTGACCCTCAGAATCACACTTCTTTACCAATGACTGGCTAACTCATGTGTAACACAATTTATCTATTCAGCTTCATCTAGACCTAAAGTACTTGTCATTATGTCATGAATTCCGTAGATTCTGTTGTTATTTTGATAGTCTGGAGATTGAATCTAGACACTCACACACGCTAGGCAAACACTCTGCCACTGAGCTCTACAAATTCTTTTCTGAAATTTTTGCAACATCTATAGAAGATTTAGCTTATGAACATAAGGTGTGCGCTAGCTTTTAAATACTAAGTATTACAAAAATGGGTCCAAACAGCCTTTATTGTAAAAACTATTCCTGTATATTCCCACCATCATTTCATTTCTACCTATTATACAAGTTCTTCCACTCTTCAGTTCAGTGAACATTTATGGACTTTGTCACATGTAATTTATTTCAAGTCACTTTAAAATTTAAGTCTCCTTGATCAGTTTAGTTTCTTGCCATTCTTTCTCGCCTTTATGAGCATCATCCTCTCTTCATGAACTGCTTGTCCTGTTACTGCCACACTGACAATAAAAACAACATTTACTACACATTTACCATGTGCCCAGGATTGTGATGTTTAATAACTGACACAAAACACATACAAAAAAGCAAATTTTACTAATATAAATACGTAATACTCTGCTGAAAATTCCATTTAAGCATTTGCTTTTTTATTTTCCCCAAAATTCTCTTAGCTATTTTAGGGTTGCAATTGATTAATGGATGTAATCTGGGATGAATGTTGGTTGATATTTTCATTCACTAACAAAATAGAATGATCAACACATGTCAGAACTTCACTCCACCAACAATGTATCTGACTTCCTTACTGAATCACATCAGTGTCTGAATGCTGGAATACTTCATTTTTGTGTTATTCACAGTGTAATGCTTACAGACATTTTAAGTTCTTATCTACGTGAATATTTTGTCTATCATTTCTTAAGTCTAGACAAATCAAAACAATCCCTGATTTGTTCTAAATACTGCCTCCATGGCTAGTTTCAAACTACCATGGTACCACTGAATGCAAAGCTGGGCAAGACACACGATGCACATCAGTGTACAGTATCTTCACCACAAAGCGAACATAGCCTCAGCAGGATGGGCCCAGGAAAATGTCATAAGGTAACCTAGAACTCAAAGTTTTCATGACTGCTTTTGTTTCTAATGATACTGAAGTCTCAACTGAAAAAAATAATTTTACTTCTTTACACTGTTACCTGTTGAAGCCACCAAACTTTTGGAACCACAGAGCTTCTCCCAGTCTGGATTTTCCTGATTTGCACACTCATGATGTGGTTCTGAATCGTGAGGGTTCGAAATCCTGTAAACTGGATTCAAAAGTGGATCCAGATTCATCATTCACTTCATGTGATGAAATTGTAAGAAACCTTGTTTTCTTTCATGAAGCAGCATGTCTAGTTAATTGTTTTTCTAGTATGACACCTAGTTATATCTATTTTTATCATGCTGTAGGCCATTGATTCTTATATTAAGAGTATAATGATGTATCATTTTTCAGTTATTAGCTAGAAGGCTTTTTATCAAAATGCTTTCCCTCATCTACCATTACCCAATGGTCACGTCCATGCAGAAAGGCAAAATTAATGCCTTATCAATTTTTGAGACATTTTTGAGAGAGTTCTCTCTCATCATCCTAAGGTGGCCAATTTTGGTTTTAAATAACATTATGAATTCATGAGTTTAAACATACTAATGGGGTTTCAAGTTGTAATTATATTACTAAACTCAAACTATCCCAAAAAGTTATTGGGTCTCTTCATCTCCAGAATCTCCTTGACAAGATCCTAGTGACATTTCAGAGCTGATATGATCAAGCCTCCCTGATAATGTATATCTCCTGTCTCACACCTACAATCACATGTAGTCCCTGATTCAGACATTATCAGGTTTTTTTTTTCCAGTACTAAGAATTGAACCCACGTCCTTCACACTGAGCTCATTTACAGCCTTTTACTTTCAAAATATTTTGAGACAGATCCCTGGTAAGCCCTAATTTGCTCAGGTTGGGCTTGAACTTGTGATCCTCCTGCTTCTACTTCCCAATGCTGAAATTACAGGGATGTGCTACCATGCATGGCCCAATGCGGAATTACATTACGGGTCAACATTCAGTTCCTAAGGCTACTCTCTCAGTTGGTCATATCTTCCTAGGTCTTTTGAATGGACAGTAAGTTTTATATACATATATTCATACTGACACTCCCACTTCCAAATAGACTCCGGAGGATTTCTTATAGCTGTAACTTTATACCATCTACAGAGTTCTCATCCTCAAAGACTCTGAGCTTGTTAGAATTAAAATATTCCATATATACATACTTTTGCATCTTCTACACACACATCAAAATACCACCAGTGAGACAAAGAATCTACAAATTGCAGTACAAGGTTTCAGAGTAAATCCTGAGGGGATTTGACTGACCTTATTAGATACAAAAGTTACATTCCTTGTTATATAGGTCTTGCTTTATCTTCATCTTAACCATCCAGCAGAAAAATATAAAAATGAAGTATAAAAAGTAAAGCCATATTAATATGCTAAGCTGTAAAAGGCTCAAGTCAACAACTTCTGACATTGCCAGTCTTACAGAAAACCCACTACTACTGTGGACTACTGGACTATATTGGAATATTTTGCTGAATTCATGCACCTACAATGTTTCAACGAAAATGAAATACCCTTCTCTGAGAAAATTAAACAAAAAAGGGGATACAAATGACCATTTTATATCTGTATGTTCAAAATAGGATAGATATACAGCTGCACTCTCTTAATTCAATGAATAGAGATTTATTCTAATAGTGTTTGTGGGCAAGATATCATGTCTGCATCTTGAACAGTGAATAACCACTAAGACAGCAATATGCAATATATCATTGAAACTGTGCTAGTAATCAGTTTTGAAAATGTCTCATTGCTATTTCTCAATAAAATTATTTTTAAAAAATATCACCAGGGATTCGTGAAATATTAAGATTTTGCAGTGGAAGTTTTCTTCCACTGTAAAAACTGTAAAACATTTCTGTCAGGGCATGTAGTCATTATAAGCTGTACTTTCTATTGCCCCTCATTTAATTCTCTCTATAAGCAATTAAATAGCTAATGCCCAACCACTATGGTTTATGTTTCTACTAAAGGATTGGTCCCCAGCATAAGACTTCTGGGAGGTGGTCAAAACACAAAGTGGGCCTAGTGGGGAGTTTTTGGATTACTGTGGGACCCACCTTCTTAGCCCCTCTGCTGAGATATGACTAACTCTGCTATGTGCTCCCTCCATTGTGTGCTGTCTCATCTGAGGCCTGAACAGTAATGTAAAGCTAAGACAGTGAACATGTTCTCATGTTGGCATCTCTGCATCTGGTAGTATTTGTACTGTCAGTGTTGAGGGGGAATTGTGAGAAGAGCCTTTCTTTTAAACATTAACAATTTGGGCCCTTTATGCTTCAAAAGTGGTTTTGTGAACCGTCTCTTTGGCTTGAGAATCTTAAACTATACTGCTCCATTTTTACCTGATATTAAAAAAAAAAATGCTACTGAAAAGTCTATTCATAATATTGATAATATACTTTCCCATACAAATCAAGTACCCTTTCCAAATAGCTAAAAAACATGCTTCCATTTCTTGACAGCAAAGTAATTTTACTAGAATATCCCAGTGTTGGTTCTTTTGTTATTCTCTCAATATATAACTTTTTAATCTCAGGAAAACATAAATATTTTTAATTTCTTTTAAACCTTGGTCTTACATTGATTTGTTTTCAGTCACTCGTCTTTTAAAAATCCTTTGCATGCTTATATATATACTTGCATGTCCCCCCCCC
>NW_004524717.1:5244917-5245791 GCF_000260255.1 Octodon degus
TTTTGGTGGAACCGGGGATTGAACTCAGGTCCTTGCGCTTGCCAGGGAAGTGCTTACTCCACTGAGCCATCTCCCTGCCCCCTGTCTAAGTGATTTATTGTTTATGATTTTTTCCAAATTTGTGGGTTGTCTTTTCACTCTGTTGGTAATTTCTTTTGATGTGCAGGAACTTCTCAATAAGAGGCGGTCCAAGTAAAAGGGTGAGGTGATTGTACTAAGAATTTCCATAAAAAAAAAAAAAAAATTTCCATCAGTTTTTTGAAAACAGCAGCTAATGTGTAGAATCCCAACCTTGACTAACTCTGTATGCTAATATCTGAGAACTAAGCAACTACAATGAGGACAGCAATGTATAATACAAAAACCATGCTTTAAATATGTCATCTTGTTCTTCTAAATGTGTACTGCTTCTAATGCCATATTATTACTATACTCTTTTTGAAAAAGGTAATAAAAGAGACAAGAAAATTTAAGATTTCTTGAAAGCATGCAGTACTATTCAATCACATGTCCAATCTTGCATAACTTCATGTTACTCTGAGCAACAGATATGATAAAAAAATAATGTATCAATCACTGTTAATCAGCTATTCTTGCTTTGAAAATCTGTAACATATGTATTTTTGTATGTTACCCTGCTTCTGTGTTATTTTTCTTGCTTTTGTTTTTACTTTTCAAGATAAAACCATAAAAAAAAAAAATTCTTTGCATGGGCCAGTGAGATAGGTCAGTGCCTGCTTAGGCAAGTGCAGGGGCAGGGTTCAATCCCCAGCCCGCTGGCCCTGCCCCCAGGCACACCAAGCTGGCCACTGAGACCAGGCAGGGTGGTGCATGCCTGTAATCCCAGCGCTGGGAAGGCTGAAAACAGAAGGAT